>NW_012150341.1:734227-744736 GCF_000956105.1 Propithecus coquereli | reverse complement strand
GATTTTTCAGAATTAAACAAAAAATACTTAACTATACAAATGTGGCTTAAAAATATCTATATTAATATTCTATACTAAACAAACTGAGAAGAACATTAAATATTTGACAGATATCACCTTCAATAATATTGATACTTATATGCACAAATTTATAATTTATTGGTATATGTTATTATAATTGATTGTAACACAATTTTTGACATCAGATTCTTAGTCCCATTTTAAAGATAAGGAAATTTAAAACATATAGATTTAGTAGGGCATGATGACACGTGCTTGCACTCCCAGCTACTTGGGAGGCTCATGCAGAAGAATTGCTTGAGCCCAGGAGTTTGAGATTTCAGTGAGCTATGATGATGGCTCTGCTCTGCACTCTAGCCTGGGAAACAGAGTGAGGCCTTAGCTCAAAAAAAAAAAAAAAAAAAAAAGAACATAGACTGAGGAATTTTCCTGTAATATGCTTATTTTTGACCCCAAGTCTGCTAGTTCTTTTATTAAAATTTTCCACTTGCTTATTTCTTGGAAAATTTTTAGATGCCACAGAGATGTATAGAAGTGATTCCTGGCTTGAAGGAGCTTGGAATATATAATTTGGGAAATAGACATGGACAGATTATATCACAAACCAATGGTTTTACCATAGATATTATAGTATAGATCTGAAATAAAAAATCAAGATTACCAAAATATGATGAGGACAGTCTTCTCTATCAGAGAAACAGTAAAATGTATTAGTGAATGGTCAAATACAGATATATGGTTATTTGTGAGGAATTCTTATATACATATATATTGTATAGAATTCCTAACAACAGAATTCAAGAGATTCTTTGAAATTCAACTAAGATAACACATTAAAAAAAGAATTAGATAATTTGAACATGAATAAAACAGATTTTGGAGACAGGGATGTAAGAGGAAGTTTGTGGGAATGATTTCAGTGTGAATCCAGCAAAAGCACCTCCGGGGGAATGGACACACTTGAAGCTCAGACCTGGGGGGGAGGGAGGGTAAGGGCATCATACGTAACCTAACCATCTGTACCCCCATAACATGCTGAAGTAAAAAATAAAATAAAATTTAAAAAAAGGCAGAAATAAAACCAGGAGATGAAAGTTGTGGATAAGTGCATTATAATTTAAAATAAAAACTTTCTAATAATTAGCACTTTTAAAATGCAATTGAGCATCATTCCCATCATGAATTTAAGCAGAGGCTGGATTTTCATCTCCTGAGATTAAATGCATAGAAGATTGAACTTGATCCCTTTCAGTCCTTCTTGATTCTAAACACCTAAAACTACAATTAATGGATGCGCTCACCAAATATTAGTGAGAAAGCCCAGATAAATTCTTTCTATCATAATATTTGTCAGAATTTGTCCATTCTTAAACTCAATAAATATTTATTGAATAATATTGCAGGCCACTAAAATTGAGACTAGCAATACGTAATTTGTCTAGCAGAATTAAAGAAATGTAACTAAGTAATCATAATATGTTATGACAAGTGCTTGTTGCAGAAAATTTTAGCTGGCTACTCACGGCCTTTTTCTTTTTCATTACCTAATTAAAACATATGGGACTTGCGATGTTGCTATAGGGAATGTTTCCCTGATCTGGTAACCTAAAATGGACCTCTCTTCCAGCTCTAGGAATGAATCACAGTGAGGATAACCTGATTTCTTTTGCCAAACATCTGCTTTCCCAGTTTCCCTTGTGGTTGAAGTTTGCCTTTTGACAATCTTCTGGCAAAGGAGAAGGGAGAGTTGGATTTATGGCTCCTGAAAGAGCTCAAATGTTGATAAAATATGAGAATCACACAGATTAAGGGCCCTTATTATCGCTGATCTCTCACCTCCCTACCTTGCTTTTGAAGATAGTTGTGATGCCTACAGCTTCCACAGCTATCTTATAACCATGACTCAACAAGTATAAGAGCTAAAAGCCAATATTTGAAGGATGGTGGCTCATAAAATTAGAAAGAGCCTCAGCCTTTAAACCCAGGCTTTTTAAATCTCAGATTAAAACTCTGAGATTACCTACCTCTGCATTTTTGTTTATGAAATTAATAAATTCCCTTATTTCAAGCCAGTTATTTGTCAAGTATTCTCTTAGTTGCAGCTGAAATAATTCCCAATTTATGCAATAGCAGTATGTGTATGTGTATATACCTGCACATAATTCTGGTTAAAAAAATTGAAATATATGAGCGGGACTGCAGATTACTGAATTTTGTATTATTAGCTGTGATAGCAAGTGTTGTTGGCTGAGTGGAAAGAACAGGAGGCTGCTACAAAACCTTTATGGTGTTATTCTTATATGTACACTTATGTGTTGCTCAGTTAATACCAATTTGATGGTGAGTACATGTGGTGTTTGTTTTTCCATTCTTGGGATACTTCACTTAGTAGAATGTGTTCCAGCTCTATCCAGGAGTATACAAGAGGTGCTATATCGGGCAGGGGTGGGGGCGGGGGAGGGGAGAGAAGGAGATGGGTATATGCATACGCAAAGAGTGCAATGCGCACCATCGAGGCATGGACACGCTTGAAACTCGGACTTGGAGCGGGGGGGCAAGGGCAACATACGTAACCTAAACATCTATACCCCCATAATATGCTGAAATTTAAAAAAAAAACCTTTATGGTATATTGTCCCATAACAAGGCCTTCATTCTTGTCTCTAAAATTTTGTTTTTCTTTACTTTTTTTTTTTTTTTGTAATTTTTATCTCTGTGAGTTAACCCTCTAACAAAATTGCTAATTGTTTATTGACAAGACCCTGCCCTTATTCTCCCATCGGCATCTGTGTCCCAATAGAAAATGCATTGCACATTCAAACTGAATAATTTCAGCAAAGTTCAACATAGAATTCTTGATAAAAGTGTGGCAGGGCTTAGAAGAACTAAAAAGAAATAGGGAAGGACATCTGGTACTAGCAACAGCAAGAATAATCACAACCACCAGTCCTAAAAGGGCCAGTCATGAGGGATTACTATAATCCTGAGATGTAGCGATATGGAGTGACATCAGCCCATTGCTGGGTGTTCCCTGGAAATAGTTTCTTATCATGCGGGCCTCTCCATGGGGAAGTGTGCCACATGACAGCTTCTTTCCCTCAGAGGAAGCAATTGAGAAAGAGAGGGTGTGCCAGTTGGAAGCACAGTATCTTTGTAACTTGACTGTGAAAGTGACATCACATCACTCTCCCCAGATTTTAGTTGTAGAGATGAACCACTAGGGCAAGCCTATACTCAAGAAGGGCATTAAATAAGGGCCTGAGTGCCAGGAGGTAGGGATCATTGAGAGCCATTCTACAGGCTGCCCAACATAGATGTTAACAATGCAATAATTGGTTTTTAAAAATTTAAGCAAAGTGACTTACACATGGAATAGAATGCTATGAAACCAGTTATACCATTTTATTTTTTTTGATGGATATGTTAATGAATTTAATCGTGATAATTATCACACAATGTATACATGTATCAAATCATCACATTGTAAACTTTGAATATAGGCAGTCTTTACTTGCCTATTCACTATTTTAAAATATGAAAAGAAATGATCTAGCTATCCACAGATAATTTATTAATTGCCTTGGTTTAATATATATATATTTTTTATCAGGGTATTATGAGGATACAAACATTATGGTTACATTTTATGTCTTTGCCTCACCCAAGCGAGGGTTAGAGGCGTGCCCTTCCCCTCTACAATGCTCCCTGTGTCCTTTAGTTGTGGGTTTACCCCCCGCCTATCCCCCTAATCCCTGGAGAGTATTACTGCCATCTGAGCACCCTAGTGTTGATCAGTTAGTACCAATTTGATGGCGAGTACAAGTGGAGCCCGTTCTTCCGATTTGTGATACTTCATTTCAGATAATGGGCTCAAGTTCAATCCAGGAAAATATAAGAGGTGCTAGATCACTGTCGTTTCTTATAATTGAGTAATATTTCATTGTGTATATATACCAAATTTTAATAACCCACTCATGAATTGATGGGCATTTGGGTTGTTTCCACATCCTTGCAATAGTGAATCATGCTGCCATAAATATTCGGGTGCAGATGACTTTATTATAGAATGTCTTTTGCTCTTTTGGGTAGATGCCTAAGAGTGCTGTTGCTGGATCGAATGCTATTTCTATTTTTAGCTCTTTGAGGTATCTCCAAATTCTTTTCCACAGAGGTTACACTAATTTGCAGTGGCACCAGCAGTGTAAGCATTTGACAAAGTCCGACACAACTTTATGATAAAAACTCTCATCAAAATAGACATAGACAGATTATTCCTTAAAATTATCAAGTCCATTTATGACAAACCCACTACCAATATCATATTGAATTGGGAAAAATTGAAACCATTCCCACTTAGAACCAGAACTAAACAAGGCTGCCCTCTATCTCCACTTCTGTTCAACATAGTGCTCAAAATCCTTGCCACAGCAATTAGGCAAGAGAGGGGTATTAAGGGTGTCCAAATGGGGACAGATGAGATCAAACTCTCGCTCTATGCCGATGATATGATATTATATCTAGAAAACCCTAAGGATTCATCCAAGAGACTCCTAGAATCGATAAATGAATTCAGCAAAGTCTCAGGATACAAAATCAATACACACAAATCTGTGGCATTCATATACGCCAATAACAGTCAAGCCAAAATTCAAATCAAAAATGCAATTCCTTTTACAATAGCCTCAAAGAAATTTAAATATCTAGGAATATATTTAACGAAAGATGTGAGAGACTTATTCAGGGAGAACTACGAAACACTAAAAAAGAAAGTGTAGAAGATGTAAACAGATGGAAAAACCTACCTTGCTCATGGATTGGTAGAATTAATATCATTAAAATGTCCCTACTACCTAAAGTGATCTACAGAATTAATGGAATCCCTATCAAAATCCCATCATCATTCTTTACAGATCTGGAAAAAATAATTCTATGCTTTGTATGGAACCAGAAAAGACCTTGTATAGCCAAAGCAATCTTAAGTAAAAAGAACAAACTGGGAGGTATCAGTCTACCAGACTTCAAGCTGTACTACCAGACCATTTTAAATTTGACATATTATTAGGAAATTAAAAGGCAATATCAAAGAGGAAGCTGGTTAGAAGAGTTTGGAGTTGATAGTATTCATCTGGGCTGGAGATAACGATATGAGAGTCATCACATATAGATGATTGAATTGTTGCAACACAGGTATCTTTTGTTTGGAAATTTTCTATCAGAGAAGCTCTAGAGTCTGTTGATATGTATACTTGAATAGCCATACCATTGATGTTACCAAATCTGAAGACATATTCTTTCTAAACATCTTAAACATCTTTCTTCAAGCTTAAATGACTTCACTTTTCTTCAAAAATAATGTTTTGCTTTAAATTTGGGGTAAATAAATGATCCATTCAAATTATTTCATAACCCAAATGAACTGTCTATACCAAGAAATTCAATTTTTCATTCTTTTATGACAGAAAGTTGCTTACCAACTTGAAATTAAAATTTGTTAGTTTCTGAGGTTCATGTTCACAAAACCATGTAGATCTAATTTTAGAGTAGCACGTCAAAAACTTTTAGATATACAATATTTATTATTTTTATATTCTTTATTTTTTACATTGCACCATAAGCATTAAAATGTCATTGAAGAATCTTGATATATATAATTTTAATCACAGTATTATATTTCAAGAAGTAGATTTATGGGGCCGGGCGCAGTGGCTCACGCCTGTAATCCTAGCTCTCTGAGAGGCCGAGGTGGGCGGATTGTTTGAGCTCAGGAGTTTGAAACCAGCCTGAGCAAGAGCGAGACCCTGTCTCTACTAAAAATACAACAGAAATTAATCGGACAACTAAAAATACATACAGAAAATTAGCCAGGCATGGTGGCACATGCCTGTAGTCCCAGTTACTCGGGAGGCTGAGGCAGAAGGATCGCTTGAGCCCAGGAGTTTGAGGTTGCTGTGAGCTAGGATGGCGCCACGGCACTCTAGCCCCGGCAACACAGTGAGACTCTGTCTCAAAAAAAAAAAAAAAAAAAAAAGTAGATTTATGAAATTTTATGTAATAAAAATAGAAAATGCACATTTCAGGTGATTAATTATTACTTCCAGACCTAGTCAGTAATGAGGATGACATTATTGAATAATTTTTGATTGATGAGTAATTTTTTAAATAAACATTTATTCAAAATATCCTAAGAACCAGATTCAGTTGGGCCCAGAGGGCATAAAAATAAACAAAAAACAATTGTCCTTTAAGAAATCTTTATTCAAATGGAGGATCCCAGGTGGCAAGCAGATAGCTGCAAAGCAGTAATGTATTTCAGAGTATAGTCTGAACCAGAATCACTTTAAGTTCTTTTTTAAAAGAAAAACAAATTTCCTAGTGTAGGCACTAAGAATTTGCCTTTTTGATAGAATGGATATTTATACAAACACTAAATATTAAAATTAAACACATTATGGTTTGATATATATTGAAATAAGGATATTTATAGGGTGTAATGAAACAAGAAGAGGAGTATTTATAAAATTTGGACATTTAGGAATATCTGTATATGTGTATGTGTTTGTAAAAAGTGATAGTCTATTTGGGTGGGAATAAGAGCCTAAGTACTATATCAATAAAATAAAGAAATGACACTTTGTGATATCAGACCTTCTCCTTAGATTTTTAAAATATGGGTTTATTTTACTGTAACACAGATGTCAATATTTATATAAATTAAAATATATACATGACTTGTTATTTTAGTTCATTAGTATGATACATTTAACTTTTAGTCCCAAAGCATACATAGCAAAAACTATCATGTCAATATCAAACCACTAAATAGATTTCTTCCTTTTACCACTTCCCATAGGAATGCAGGAAATTGTAAGGGTAGAGCCTAGGAATGAAAAGGAGTTAGTCTCAATTGCTGCTATCAATGGTCATTCAAAAATATGAATTGCCCTTAGCTCTTATGAATGGCTATTTGATATATCCTTAGAGACTCCTACTATAAGACTGCCTATTTCTCTCATTTATTTCTTCCAACATCAATTAGGCTTGATAAAGCATAGAAAACTGAACATCACATTTGGTGTTTTTCTGGATGACTGCATTGATTTTTGGCTTGTGGATAAATTCAATGACATGCAGCATTCAGAGGTTTCTCTAATTGTAATTTTGTTGGATCTCCTCACTCAGTAATTTCTCAATTTCTTAATCTCCTGTAAGGTCAAAGGTAGTAGAATGTAGGGTAATTTTTTAAAGCAGTGCATGAGTAAAATTCAATATTTAATAATAGGCAAAGCAAATGCTATTATACACACAGTATTCAGCTTTTAAAATTCATATTAAATTCAAAATACCATCTGCTGAAGTTCTGCAACTCTGTCGTACCTGAAACCCTCAACACTTACTTTAGAAAATAAAAGCTGTAATTTCTGCCTGGATGAATTCTTTGGATTTTGCAATGCTAAAACTGTGAGAGAATTAATTATAAATTCTTGGAGCTTAAGTTTAAATTATCAAGTTTATAATAGCAAGAAATATACATTTTAAATGTGTCATGAATTTATCACATGGTCCAAAATAAAAGAGAGCAAAGAAGGTGTTTCATCCTAGGACAAGAATTGGGAGGGAGAGAGGAATGGAAGAAAAAAGACAAAGAAGAAGATGAAGAAGAAGATGAGGGGGGAGGAGGAGGAGGGAGAATTTACCAAAAACATGTTTACACACACACACACACACACACATGAATCCTATAAAGGTACTTTTAAAATATAAGTTATTTCATCTCATTAGCTATGGTATATTAAACTGTTGATATTTTATCATCTATTGCTAGTGTCATACCTGTGTCAATGATGCCACACATTGAACTACATTGGGAAAGAATATGAAAAAGAATACTATTTCAGCTTCCTAAGAAATCAAGAGTTTCTCCACTGTGGTTGGCAGGAGGTAGAGAAAAGGTTACATTTCTTAGAGACAGAGACGAATATTTCAAGAACATGTAACACTTAGCTGAGTATTGGCCCAGGAGAAGGTTCAGGGATTAAGAGTATGAACACGTGATACGGTGTAATTAGAAGACATTTTGTTAGCATGTCTTAGAATGTGCAGAGAATATCAAGGGGACTTTAGGAAAATCATTCACTACTCTTGTAATTAGTGTCCTCATGGAAAATTCATTCACTTGTTAGGATAGTTAAAGTTATGTTTTGAAGATAGGAAAGAGGTAATAACAAGAGCCTAGAGTATGCAAATGTGGATGCTTACTTGATATGAGATAAAAGGCAAGATCACTTAAGATAGGAAGGTCATGGAACTGAAAGGGCAGGGGTTGAATACATATTTTATGTAGGTATTGAAATCTCAAAAACAATAATTATGAGTCAACGTATAAAGAAAAGGAGATGTGTGTTGTCATGGAGATCTTTTAATGTACTTGATACGGATTTTTTTACATGTAAAGATTATAGTCATTTATAATTTGTGACTTCTATATTATTGTGATATCTTTATCTTGGGGGCTTGTTGGCTATTTGTTCTTAACCAAACCTACATTTTAGAACTGGGGTTGCATCAACTCAGCATGAAATTCATAATTGCCTTGAGCTACTAATATAAACCAGCATTTAAAGATTTCTGAGAGTTGAAAAGTCTAAGTAGATGTTCTGTAAGTGATCAGAATCACATACAGGCTCATTTCCCTGTCTAACAATTCCTCTAATGCTCTCTGCTGTGAATTGGTGTATTGATACTTGCAGAGAAGAAAGGTTGCATGGTTAATACAATAGTTGTTGATGGGGAAAGTTTGGGCTCTGTTATATTCTATAACAGTTTGTTCCTGTGAGCTAAAATGTCTAATGATCTATTTCCATGATGCCAATGTCTATAGCTAGGATACTTGATCCTTCTTTGAGTTTCAAGTGTTCTCCAGGAAAGTGGTTTCAAACTTTTTGGATAGAGGACCCATTTATATCATTAAAAATTACTGAGGATGCTAAATACAGTTTGTGTTATACCTACTATATTAGAAAATCAAACTAAAAATGATTTTAAATGCTTATATGCTAAGTGATTTAAAAATTCTTCAAAAATCTATTGTCATAAAGGTTTTGTAAAAAATGACAATATTTTCCAAAAAAATTAAAGAGAAAAATCACATTGTTTTATGCATTTGTAACTCCATTTAATGTGTCTGGCTTAATTTAAGAAAGATGAAGTTTTATTTTTGCTTCCGCATTCAATCTGATGCAATATAATGCTTTCTTTGAAGTACATAGAGAAAATCTGGCCTTATAGAGGTAATTGTAAATATGCCATGGAGTCTGCGGAAGAACTCAATTCACTGGACATTAATGAGAATAAGACTGAGTCAAGAAAATACTAGCTTAATATTATTATGAAAACGGTATTGACCTTCTGGACTTTAAATACAGCTCTCTAGATTGTCCATGTCTTAGAGTTCACATACATACACAACTACACTCACACACATACTCCATAATGTCTTAGAGTATATGGAACAGTTCAGCTGATGAGAATGTGATCATATGGGAAAGGAAATAACATTTAGAGAGAATAGAGTTGGGAGGTGTTAGCAAGAAGTAGGGAGTATTAGTTAGGGAACTCACGGGCTATAGTTGAGTGAGTATTCAAGTGTTGTTGACCTGGGTGTGAATGGATCAGAAAGAACCTGTACCATCTACAGTTAATTGATAAATGGTCTCCAAATGAATATGATGAGGTAAACCTTATGGGACATAGTTATAACACATTACTAAGCAGTTAGTCTTATCCACCTAAAATTGAAAACTGCAAAATGAGACTCTAATTGTTCTACAAAGGAAGTGTTACATAAAGGTCAGTATAATAAAAAGAAATAAAGTTCAGTATAAAGAATAAAGATTGTCATAGTTTAATACAACATAGAAACAACATAGGAAGCAACACATGGCTGTATATCCCAGGATTGGAAACTCTGGAGCACAGCAAAGTTGCTTCTTAAAGAGTGTTCAGTGGATTCACTGTAAATTGGTCCTTCCTATAATGATGCATACAAACTGAAACAAAATATAAACTGAGAAAAATATAGCTCTCAACTTTGTTTTTTTCTCATTGTTCTTACTGTCACCTAGATAGTACTCTAACGAATTTTTATCTGATATCATCTCCACAGTTTGCAAACCTCCCCCCTTACCAATCAATTGTCCTTGCTTTACTGGAGTTAACATAATAAGATACAAATCTAATCAAAATGGTATCGCTTCAAGTCCTTCTCTAACTTATCTCAGATTCCATGATAAACATCTAACTTTTCAGTCCATTCTTACCCTGCCCATTAATACAAGCTCACCTTCACATTTTCCAGAGATGTTTTTCTAATTGATTTGTTCTAAATTTGCTCAGAATCTCTCTCTCTCTCTCTCTGTCACACACACACACGCGCGCGCGCGCGCACACACACACACACACACACACACACACACACACACACACACACAC
>NW_012150341.1:718646-734177 GCF_000956105.1 Propithecus coquereli | reverse complement strand
CACACACACACACACACACACACACACACACACACACACAGCAACTCTGGGTGCTCACATGTATCCCATGGACTAGCCAGCCTTACCCATACACCAAATTACTCATTGTTGCTCTGCCTTGCGAAAACAAAGAGTAACCAAAGAGATCCTTGCACAGTAAATTAAGAAAAAGAAAGAAAGAAAATGGGTATAGGAATGGCAAGCTCTTCTCATAATGGGGATAAAAACAATTTTTTGTTGTTGTTCACATGAACAAAATTGCTTCTAGACAACAAAAATAGAAAATTAAATGTATAAAAGAATACTCCAAAAGTTATGTAAACAATCAAGTCTCTTGGTTTTAGAGGAATGACCTCTGTTGATAGACCTTCCCTGAGAGGATTACATGAGGAGAATACAGCAATGTCAGTTCTTAACATGCAATAGGCAGTTCTTTATTCCCATTGTAAATATATACATATACAAAGATTGAGAATGGAATAAATCTACTTTTTGTCCTAGTAATTGGAAACATATAGAAAAGGGCAAGATATATTTACTTGTTTGAGCAATCACTTTTTAAGCAATCTGGTCATTAAGAGTGTTTAAATCTTCTGGTCTAACATGTGAGTGAGGGATATTGTTGGGGTAGGTAGGGCTCCCATGTGTTCCAGGCTAATTTGTATAAAAAAAAAAAAACTGAGAAGGCCAGAGCCACAATCATTATGATCCCAAATGAAAATAAAAGAGTAGAATATAAATGCACAGAGAGGATTATATTGACATATCTTTATCTATGTCTATATATTTATGTCTATATCATATCCGTATCTATAGCTATACCTTTATATACTTCTGTATCTGTATATGTTCATATATTTATATGTTTTGATATACAAATATAAATACATATATACCTCAGTACTGAGGCAAGCCTCCAGATGGGCAAAATTACTATCCTCTACATTGCAAATATTTTTCTACCAACATATTAAGTTACAGTAAAAAAAAACAACAAAAACTTGTCATAAAAATAATAATACTTCTCAAACTCTGTATGAAAAACATGTTCATTTACTATGTGAAAACACTTAAATGGGAAGCCAAATTATAACCATGAAGTTCTGAGTGAGGATGAACTTGGAAACAGAACTAACTGTCTTAGGGCATATGATGTAGTGCCTACCTAGACTCTTGGAACTATTGTCAATGGATCCAAAGATGCTCGGAAGATTGAACGTGTTTATGAGACCTTCCTCTCCTCTTGAAGAGAGCTTAGGTGGACACTGACGATGCTTCCTTCTGAGATTTTTATGTATCTACCTTCCTCTGCCCTGTCACTCTTTCGGCTAAGATGACACATTTAATTAAATCAGTCAAATTTTGCCTCTTTGGGGTAAATTTGCTATCCTTGTGCTGAGAAAATGTATATTGATTCTATAGCTCAACACTCAAAAACCCATCTTACTTTACTCATTTCTGTATTATTAGAGGACTCTTAACTGTAATTTCAGTAATAATTCTCTTCCTTTTTCTTCTTCTTAAAAAGAAAGTAAAACTTATCCTATTCATTGACTCTCTGGCAGGCACTGTACATCAATAATCCCTTTGAAACTTCTCAATAACACACAGAAATATTTTTATGTGTATATTGAGAAAAAGGAGTGTATAGGTGTCAAGTAACTTGCATAAATTTATATAGTTAAGTGGAAGAAACAATATGGAACTCAGGTCTGTTTGGTCCTGGTATATACTCTTTGTACTATTCTGACCTTCTTTGAGAAAGACCCTGATCACTACTCATTCAAAAATGTTCCATATTTAAGCAATACATGATTTTTATACTATATGGATACATATGGATACATGGTTTTGTACTATATGGATATACTATACTAAATGATACATTTATAACTATAGCCTTATGCTGCATAATGACATTATGGTCATTATGACCAAACACATATACAATGGGTGTCCCATAAGATTATAATATCATAATTATATTTTTATATATAATACATATATAATTATTCATAATTAGTAAATATAAATATAAAAATATAAATAACTGGTAAAATATATAATTAATAAAACATATAATTATATATACCTTTCTTATATTTAGGTATGTTTAGATACAGAAATATTCACCCCTGTGCTACAATTGCCTAAAATATTCAATACAGTAACATGATTTACAAATTTGTAGCCTAGGAGCAACAGACTATACCATATAACTTAGGTGTGTAGTAGGCTATATGATCTAAGATTGTGTAAGAATACTCTATTATGTTCTCACAATAATGAAATAGCCTAATGATGCATTTCTCAGAATGTATCCCCATCATCAAGTGATACATGACTGTATACTTGTCATAGGCATCATTTATTCAATAAGAACACTGAAATGACATATATGAAAAATTATATACATTGGAAGAAATTATTGAAATATCTGACTTAGGGACTAAGGTGTCTAGTTGTCTAATTAATACAAGTAACTTTTGTGTGCTCCATACTAGGAGAGTATTGTCCTTGGAAATGATTTTGCAGCTTGCATATCAGTAATTTTAACATTTAAAGTGAAGACTGGCCTTGGCATTTGTGGTATAGATTAATGACAGAGGGAGTTATGGGACTATCAGTTCTGCGTATGACAAAAGTTAAACTTAGTTCTGTTGATGATTCATTTTGCCTAATCAACATCTTAATAACAGGTGAATAGATTAAGAGCAATAAGTAGTCTCAGTTTCTTATTGCTGATTGCTGTGATATTTTAAAGATTCAAATCAATAATTAAGATAATTAAGTCATTCAATGCCAACCTGCTAGGCAGACATTTTAAACTATTTAAATAAATAGCTGGCATGCATCCGTATGACATTTGGGTTATGCTGAGATGCTATGCTCTATACGTTATTAGATAAAAGACGAACTGAATGATACATTTAAAAATATACTAAAGTCATAAGAATTTGTGTAAGCTTTCTTAAAATTAATTTCTAAAAAGGTCAAAGAAAGTATTGTTTGACTTGAATGCAAAAAGATTCAACATTTCCATTTTAGTGAAATGTTTTTATTCATATTACTCACTTTATTATCCATCATCATTCAGAAAATTGCAGACAACTGATAAGACGCCCGATGGTATATTTGACCCATCTGTTCATCCATCAACCTTGTGGTAAATGTGCAAAATGAAAGGTTTGACTCAGATCACGAAACCAAAGGCAAAGTTTATTCATGGAAGTTTTTTTTAATAAAACATTTATTGTTGCTGAATTTTTGCCTAACTTACCCTGTTGCTTTCATCAAATAATCCAATTATATCCGAATAACAGACCCCAAGCAACTATGTCAAATCTTGTACATTTGACATTTAGTTCACACTAAAAATGTCCAATCAGTTGAATCTGAATAATAAAAATTTTAAGATAACTTAAAATTTTATGGATATTTTATAAGTGTAAGAAACTCTTAAATAATATGCTATATTAAATGTGTGTAGGAGTATGCACACTATATCCTGGATGATGGTACTTCATATAGACCCACCACAAGTGGTCCATCTGGTCTCTCCTTGCAACAGAGAACACCCTAATATTGCTTTACAACAATGAATCCTCAGTAGAGGATAATGTATAATTTGAAACATGAAATTATACATGTTAATTATCAAAAACCTCTAAAATATACCTCTGTGATTAGATTATGTTAAAAGTGCATTTATTTTGCAATATAATCAGAAAGGGCAGAAAAAGCACACTATCATGCTCAATTTTTACCCTTGGTGCTAGACTTATTGAAGTCTGTAAGATATAAATAACCTTGAAATCTATTTTCTATCCGTGTTTCTGTAGTATTTTTCTTATTAATGCTTTCATTTATTGAAAAATATTATAAAACATTAATTATGAAGGATATTTTTAAATATTGGAAATACTATAATAAATGAGATAGTTTCTGCCCACAAATTGCTCGTGGGTGAGACAGATAAGTAAATATGTAATTAAAGTACAGTGTGACAAGAGCTGTGATGGACCTTAGTTCAAGAGGATAAGGCAGCCCACAGAAAGGGAATATAATTTCTTTTTGAATATCTAGGAAACCTTCACAGTAAAAGTGCCATCTAAGGATGCCACTCAAAGGATAAGTATGAGTCAGTCAATGAGAAAAGGAAAGAACATTCTAGGTAAAAGGAAACGAATGGGTAAAGTTTCAAAGAAGATAAAATGTGTGGCATCTTTAAAGAACCAGAGTCTTTTTTTTTTTTTTTGAGACAGAGTCTCACTCTGTTGCCCAGGCTAGAGTGCCGTGGCGTCAGCCTAGCTCACAGCAACCTCAAACTCCTGGGCTCAAGGGATCCTCCTGCCTCAGCCTCCCAGGTAGCTGGGACTACAGGCATGCGCCACCATGCCCGGCTAATTTTTTCTATATATTTTTAGTTGTCCAATTAATTTCTTTCTATTTTTAGTAGAGATGGGGTCTCGCTCTTGCTCAGGCTGGTTTCAAACTCCTGAGCTCAAACAATCCGCCCACCTCGGCCTCCCAGAGTGCTAGGATTACAGGCGTGAGCCACCGCGCCCGGCAAGAACCAGAGTCTTGAATATGAAGAGGGCAGATTACAAACTGGGTGGTGGCATGAGGCGATGGTGTGGTGGTGGTGACAAGAGAGTTTAGTAGACACAGTATCACTTCAAGCAAAAGATAGCTTCCCAAAATAGTGACAATAAAGATGAGAAAAAAACTGATGTTAATCATAATTGGTGGCTGATTTTCTACAAGGGTGAATGAACAGAGTTTTGGACATAGTGACTTGAAATGAATAATCAATAATTTGAACAATAATATTTGTGGAAAAAACAAAGTCAGTTTCTCCTACTATACTCTCACAACAGGCTCCTGACACTAGATGTGTGGGGATTTCTGTCCACCGGCAAACAAGCAATCAACTCTGCAGTGGACACCAGCAGGGTGTCCTCTAATTCAGTTCAGTTCTGACACTATCTAACTGGAGATGGCGTCAGATGCTACAGGTTAAGGGTTCAGTCTCACAAGACTGCCCCTATTTTGGATGCCAATCTCAAGCCCCAGGTTGTTTTACCTGTGTTCTTTGTCCTACCAGCTATACGACCTCTCTTTGGGTTTGATTAAGTTGCTAGAGTGGCTCACAAAACTCAGGGCAATGCTGAGTTATCTGTTTATTATAAAAAAAAATTACAAAGGATGCAGATAAAGAGATAGGTAGGGTGAGGTATGCAAAGGGGCGCAGAGTCTCTATGCCCTGCCTGGGTGCTCCACCCTCCAGGCAGCTCCACGTGTTCAGCTATCTAGTGGCTCCCAAACCCAGTCCCTTTGGGTTCTTAAGGAAGCTTCATGATGTAGGCATGATTGATTAAATCATTGGCCATTAGTGATAAATTTAACCTCCAGCCTCCCCTTTCTCCCAGGAAGTTGGGGCCTGGGGCTGAAAGTCCCAGTTCTCTAATCCTGCCTTGGTCTTTCCAGTGGCCAGGCCCCATCCTGAAGCCAACTCGGGGCTGCCAGCCACCAGTCAACTCACGAGCACTCAAAAAATCACATCACTTTGAGATTCCAAGGCTTTTAGGAGTTCTATGCCAGAAAACAGGGCAAAGAACAAATATATATTTCACAATATCACAAATACATTAAAAATTCATGTGGAGATGCTGGTAAGCAGTGAATAGACTCTAAGAAGTGAGTTGTGGAATGCAGAAATAGTTTTGGGAAACTATAATATACAAATGTGGGAGAGAAATGAGATTTTACATTTCCTTTTTTCCTTATTAGAGCAAGCAGAACTCAATGTTTCATGGAGGGATATGACAGCTAAACCAGAGATAAAGAAGAGTCACTTGCTGACATTTTTAGATTCAATCTGTAATTCCTAGGCAGAAAATGGAAAAGCTCATTGCAGACAGAAAAGTTTCAGGCAAAATATAATGAATAAGAGGAAATCTCCAAGTCCCTGTCACACCAGTGAGAAATTTTGTTATACCTTCGTGGAGAAAAAAAAAAAAAAAAAAACATAGTGGGAGCAAGGAGTGCATAGATAGGCTTGTGTGTTTGTGTGTGTGTGGAGGGGGTGAGGTAGCTCACAGGGAGAGCAAACATGAAGCCAGCTTCATGCTCCATGCTTCAGGAAGTAGTAGAGTAGATATATTTGTTTAATCTGTGGTTAAAAAAGATACATGCCCAATTTCCTGATCAAAAACCTGAAAGAGCTGGCAGGCCCAGAAGGAAGAAATAGCTATGTGGCACATTTAGGAAAAAGGTTTTAGCCTCACACAGGTTTTCAAAACGTAGCAAGACACCAAGGAATATTTGTAGTACTTCAATAGTGACAAAGAAATGGTCGAAGGGGTCTTTGAAACTGGCTTGGGCGAGGCAAATGCATTTCATGTAACCAAAATGTTTGTACCCCCATAATATCCTGAATTAAAAAAAAAAAAAAGAACTGAGAACTTAGATGAACCTATGGGAAAAAGAGGAAATGAAATAAATAGATCAATATGTCTTCTACAATGGGAAAATTTCTGCTCAACATAAAAATTAAGAGACCTTAATATATAGTTGCATATATTATATTTAAATAGTTATATACATGCATGGTTATATTTCTTTTCTATTGATATTATATAGGGAAAAAATCCTGTTTTTCCTCTGCTTTTACACCACAACAATCCACAAAGAAGACTTCTGTGACAACATATGTGGGGGTTTCTCCCCACACACCAGAAAAGCAATCATTTCTTCAGTGGACATCAGCTGGGTGTTCTCCAATTCAATTCCGGCACTATCTACCTGGAGATAATGCCAGATCCCACAGGTAGAGGGTTCGGTTCCACAAGATGGCTCCCACTTCAGACATCAGTTGCAAGTTCAGGCCTCAGGAACTTCTGAGCAACCAGCTTTAAGCTGGGGTTCCCATGATCCCCCCTTTAGGCTCAATTAATTTGCTAGAACAGCTCACAGAACTCAGGAAAACACATTCACCTGTTTAGTACAAAGGTTATTTTAAAGGATAGAAATAAACAGCCAGATGAAGATATATATAGGACCAGATCTGAAAGGGTCCTGAGTGTAGGTGCTTCTGTTCCCCTAGAGTTGGGATGCACCACCCTCCTGGCATGTGGATGAGTTCTTGTTCACCTTTGTGCAAGCTTCTACGATTTCAGCCATCCAGAAACTCCCTGTACCCCATCTTCTTGGACCCTTTATGGAGATTTCATTGGACAGGCACGAGTGAAGTATGGACAACTGTGTAGAAATGTGATCAAACAGAAAGTTTACGATCTAATATTAATAGACTGAGTGGTGACCCAGCCAAGGCCTGTCTGTTCAGATTCTTCTTGGCCTCTCTGTGCAACATTCCTTTCTCCAAGGTATGGGAGAGGACCCCTTCTGGAATAAGGGTCTTATGACCTACAATCAGAAAGATAGGTCAGAGAATTTCTTTATGGCCAGCTCCAAGACAGAAAGGTGGGGGAAGACAAGAATAGTCCTTACCCTGTCCCAAAACAACCCATGGATTAGCTCTGCTTTTACTGGCTTTCCGATAGTGTTCTGGTTTATTTGCTCCACATAATATTTTTGAGATTTATTACATTTTTGCACTTATCTTAGTTTATTCTTTTTAATTGTTGAGTAGTATGCCATTGTATAAATATACCATATTTTCCCTGATATATTTTGTTGATAGTTATTAAGGTCATTTTCAATATTTGGATCTTGTAAATAAGACTGCTATAAGCAATATTTTCTAACTTTTTTTTGGACAGATGTTTTCCTTCTATTGGGTAAGTACCTAGGAGTTTAAATGTTATGTCATAGAGTAGATGAATGAATACTTTTTAATTTTTTAAAAATTATTATGGATACATAATAGTTGTATATCTTTTAGGATACATATGATATTTTAATACAGGCTTACAATTTGAATTAATCAAATCAGAGTAATTGGGATATCCATCACCTCAGGTATTTATCATCTCTTTGTGTAAGGAACATTCCAATTTCAATATTTTAGTTATTTTAAGGTATACACCAGCTTATTGTTGATTATACCCATTACCCATTAACCATTCCAACTTTATCCCTTGCTTCCTGAACCCTGCTATGCTTTTCAGCCTCTGGTAACCATCTACTCTCTGTCTCCATGAGATCAATTGTTTTTAATATTTAGCTCCCACATATGAGCAAAAGACATGCAAGAATTTTCTTTCTGTGCTTGTCTTATTTCACTTAACATAATACTCTCCAGTTCCATCCATGTTGTTGCAAATGGCAGAATTTCATTATTTTTTGTGGCTGCGTAATATTCCATTGTGCATATGTACCACAATTTATTTATCCATTCATCTGTTGATGGACACTTTATTCCAAATCATGGCTATTGTGAATAGTGCTGCAATTAACATGAGAGTGCATATATCTTTTCAATATACTGAATTCCCTCCCCTCCTTTAGACATATACCCAGCAATGGGATTGCTGTGTCATATGGTAGTTCTACTTTTAGGTTTTTGAGGAACCTCCTTACTGTTCTACATGGTGGTTGCACTAATTTACATTCCTACCAACAATGTACGAGTGTTTCCCTTTCTCCACATCCTTACCAGTATTAGGTGCATATATATTTCAAATTGTTATATTCCTCTTCCTGTTTTGACCCCTTCATAATTACATAATGACCGTCTCATCTCCTTTTACAGTTTTTGTCTTGAAATCTATATTATCTGATAAAAGTATAGCTATTCCTATCCCATTACTTTCTATCTGTGTGTGTCATTACAGATGAAGTTGGTTTCTTTCAGACAACATATAGTTGGCTCTTATTAGTTTATCCAATAAGCCACTCTGTCTTTTGATTGGAGAGTTCAGTTCATTCAAATTTCAATGTTATTTTTGATAGGTAAGAACTTGTTGCTGCTATGTTGTTATTTGTTTTCTGGTCGTTCTGTGGTCCTCATTCGTTCCTACTTCCTTTCTGTCTTTTTTTGGTAAAAGCGATTTTCTCTGGTAGTGTGTTTTAATTTCTTGCTTCTTATTTTTGTATATCTGTTGTAGGTTTTTTGATTTGAGGTTACCATGTGGTTTGTAAGAACATTTTATAATCAGTTATTTTAAACATATGACAACTCTGCTTCCAAACAAAAACAAACGAACAAGCAAACAGAAATCTGATAGAAATTCTTCCCTTTAATTACATCCCCTCCTATTTTTTAACTTTTTTTTCCCATCCATATTTTTATGCTATATATCTCTCAGAAAATTGTTGTAGCAATTTTGATAGGTTTATCTTGTAGTCTTCCTACTCAAGATATAAGTGGTTTATACACTGCAATTATAACAATCAAGAATTCTGTATTTGTATACTTACTGTTACTGGTGAGTTGTATACTCTTGGATGATTTTTTATTGTTCATTAACGTTCTTTTCTTTCAGATTGGAGAACTGGTATTGATGAAATCCCTCAGCTTGTGTTTGTCTGAGAAAGTCTTTATTACTTCTTCTTCATGTTTGAAAGATATTTTTGCAGGGTATACTATTCTAGGGTTAAGGTTATTTTCCTGTAGCACTTTCAAAATGTCATGTCACTTTGTCCTGGTCTATAAAGTCTCCACTGAGAAGTCTACTGCCAGATGTATTGAAACTCCTTTATCTGTTACTTTTTTTCTTTATTGTCACTTTCGTTAGGATCTTTTCTTTATATGTGACCTTCAGGAGCTTGATTATTAAATGCTTTGAGGTAGTCATGTTTAGTTTAAATATTCTTGGTGGTCTATGACCTTCTTGTACCTGAATTTTGATATCTTTCTCTAGGTTTGGAAAGTTCTGTGTTATTATTTCTTTGAATAAACTTTCTGTCCCACTCTCTCTCTACCTCCTTTTTAAGACCAATAACTCTTAGATTTGTCCTTCTAAGGCTATTTTCTAGATCTTATGTTGTACTTCCTTTCTTTTTCTTCTTCTTTCTTTTTTCTCTTACTGTGTATTTTCAAATAGTGTATCTTCAAGCTCAATAATTCTTTCTTCTGCTTGGTCAACTCTGCTGTTGAGAGACTCTAATTCATTTCTCAGCTTGTCATTCGAATTTTTTTTTTTTTTTTACTTTTTCAATATCTTTGTTAAATTTCTCTGATAGGCTTCTGAATTCCTTCTCTATGTTTTCTTGAAGTTCATTGAGATTCTTCATGACTGCTATTTGAATTCTTTATCTGAAAGGTCATATATCTCCATCTCTCCGGGATTGGTCACTGGTACCTTATTTAGTTCATTTGGTGGGGCCATGTTTTCCTGGGTGCTCTTGATGCTTGTGGCTGTTCATCAATGCCTGAGCACTGACGAGTTACATATATTTTTTAATATGGGCTTGTTTGAACCCATCCTTCTTGAGAAGTCTTTCCGGATATTCAAGGGAATTGAATGTCATGATCTAAGATTTTTAGATCATGTCACTGCAGTTGTATCAGCACCCAGGGGTTCCCTAAACCCAATACTGCTATGACTCTTGCAGACTCCTAATGGTACCACCTTGATGGATTTAGGTAAGATATGGGAGAATTCTCTATTTTACCAGGCAAAGTTTCTCACTCTCTTCTCTCACTCTCTGTGCTGGGCTGCTGGAGTTGAAGGAGGAGTGATTTAGGCATTCTCTCATGGTTACCAGCACCAGATCACACCTGAAGTCAGTCCAGCCTCACCCCAAAACTATAGTGACCGTTGCCTGGATACTTCTGATGTTTATTAAAAGTTCAGGGGCTCTTTAGTCAGTGCATGCTGAATCCTGCCAGGACTGAGTCTCCCATTCAGGGCAGCATGTTTCCTTCTGTCCCACAGTGAGTCCAGAAATGTCATCCAGGAACTAAGGCCTGGATTCAGGGCTTCAGGTATCTTCTTAGTTCTTTATTTTGCTGTTGCTGAGCTGGTATGCAAGTTTCAAAACAAAGTCCTCTGCACTTTTCCCTTTTGTTAGGTTTTAGTCTGAGATCATCCATTCTTGGTTTGCCCAGGGTCGAAGAATGACCAGACATGCCAAAGTTAGGCAAGCATGAAAATGAGGTTTATTGAGGAAAGAAAGATGGGCTTATAGGGCAAGAGCAAGATATAGGTTTACAGAGCATGGTACATATGCCACAGATGATGACTGGACCCATTGTCACAGCAGGGCAGGCAAAAGGAAGGGGAAAGAGAGAGGCTAGGGTCTGCATCCTATTTTATGGTGTCCAGGTAGGGACTTCCCCGTGGTTCAAATGTCATGATGGAACCACTTTGATTGGACAGTTGGGGAGCTGTGTGACCTGAGTCTTACTGTGCGTTTGCGTTCTGGGTCACTTTCCCAACTTTATGGTGTCCATACAGATCGGCCCATGGGCTAGAGAGTTCTCCATATTCTTTTGCAGCTAGCATGCCAAGTTCTGATTGGCAGATTTTTAGGGTATTCCTTCCTCCCCCCAGGTATGTAGAATCAGGTTTGGGCAGGACCAAAATGGGGCCAACGGTACCCACTTTTGTCCCTAGGAAACCCAGAATCCCTCACTATCTACCTAACACTTTTGTTTTCCCAAGTGAAAGAAGACTCTCTCTGAGCCACACTGACTGTAGTTGTGGGAAGAGTGACATAGGCACTGGCTTGGACACCACGGCCAGTGTCTCACTGGGTCACATGCACCCCATGTCTGCTGGCTCTGAACCAGCATAGCTATAGAAATTGCCCCAAAACTACAGCCTTTGTGGACCAACTGGCTTATGAATTTACTCCAGGCCCCAGCCTGCTTTTTGTCAGTTGGTAATGGGGCTAGCCAGAACTTGGTTTTCAGGGCAGAGGATTTTCATCTGGCCAGGCTAGTCCCAAATGCTCCCTCCATGGGGACCAGCAGAATTCTGTCCTGTGCTGTGTTCCCATGGCAGGGCAGCCCAGAGTGTCAATGCAAAGTCCCACAATCGCTTTACTATTCTTCCTCCAGGCACACAAATTCTCTGTCAACTCAGCATGATGGCACCACACTGCTGGGGGATGGGGGAGGTGTGGCTTACACAATGCAAGATTGCCTTTTATTCCCTCTTCAGTGCCTCTTTCCTTGATATAATATTAAACCTGAAATCCCCAAACCCAGTACCAGTCTGTGGCCTGTTAGAAATCAGGCCACATAGCAGGAGGTGAGTGGGAAGCAAGCCATTGAAATTTCATCTGTATTTAGAGATGCTCACCATCACTTACTTCAGCACCTGAGCACTCCCTCCTGTGAGAACAGGGCCTCATTAGATTCTCATAGGAGCAGAAACCCTACAGTAAACTGTGCATGCGGGGGATCTAGGTTGTGCACTCCTTATGAGAATCTGATGCCTGATGATCTGAGGTGGAGCTGAGGCAGTGATGCTAGACCTGGGGAGTGGCTGCAAATACAGATTGTCATTAGCAGAGAGGTTTGACTGCACAGAGACCATAATAAATCAATTGCTTGCAGATGCATATCAAAACCCTATCAGTGAGTGGCAAGTGACAATGTAATAATAATAGAAATAAAGAGCACAATTAATGTAATGTGCTTGAATAATCCCCAAACCACCCCCCAACCCAATTGGTGGAAAAATAGTCTTCCAGGAAACTGGTCCCTGGTGCCAAAAATGTTAGGGACCTCGGTTAAACCCAGGTAGTATGATATCTCACCTGATTTTTAGTTCTTCTAAAGGTGCTTACTTGTGTGGATAGTTGTTGAATTTGGTGTTTGTGTGTTAGGGACAATCACTGGAGGTTTCTGTTTGGCCATCTTGCTCCACCTTGAACTTCCTAGATGACTATTTTTAAAGGAAATGTCAAATAGTTATCTATAATTGTATCATTTTATTCTCCACTATAAATGTATGAATGATCTAAGTGTGCCATGTCCTTTCAGAACCTTTGTTTATTAGTGTTTTTCTTTTTTAAGGACCTTCTTCACCTGAACCTTCCCACTTCACCTTAATATTTTTATTGATAGAGGTCTTCCTCTTGTTTAGGCTGGTCTTGAACTCCTGAGCTCAAGCAATCCTCCCACCCTGGCTTCCTAGAGTGCTAATATTACAGGCGTGAGCTACTGTATCCAGCCAAACACATCCATTTCTGAAATGTGTCCTGTGTCCCTTTATAATCTCTTACTCATGTCCCTCCCTGCCCATCTCAAAGCAACCACTTTGTATTAGTGTCACTCTAAATGAGTTTATATTTTCTAGAGTTTTATGTAAATGGATTGATAGAGTTTATGATTCTTTTTGTCTGACTTCTTTCTCTGAACATAATATTTTGGAGATTTACCCACGTTGTTTTGGGCATCAATAGTGCATTCATTTTTATAACTAACCAATATTCCATTATGTGGATAAACTACTTTATTTCATACATTGCATTTTAATCACTGCCAGTTAATTTGATCTTTTTAAGGGGTTTCATGTCTGTATCTAAATATTCTGACATATGTGATGTAATTATATTAACTGTTTTAATGTCCTCATCTGCTAATTCTAAGGTCTATGTCCTTTTGAGATTGGCGTGACTGATACATGTCCTCATTATGGTCCATATTTCCTTGTTCCTTTGCATGATTGTGATCCTCTGAATTTGATATTTTTGGATGCTGGCTATTTTTATATTGCTATAAATATCTTTGAGGTCTATTCTGGGATGCAGTTAAGTTACTTAGAAATAGTTTGATCTTTTCAGGTCTTCCTTGAGATATGTTAGGTAGGTCTGAAACAATGCTCATTCTTGGACTAGTTATTTTTTACTAATGGACACTCTTCCATGTAGTCAAACCAGTGCCTCATGAACAATGATACTTTACAGACTGGCTGGTGAGAACAGGGATTATTGCCCAACCTAAGTGAATGTTGGACAGTTTTACCTCCATTCCTGATTGTTCTTTCCCAGTCCTTGGGTGATTTCCTTTCATGCTTGCATTTTACCTCTATGTGCAGCTCTTTCCTCTCTGGCATCATGTCTTCTGAACTCTAGTAAACTTGGTCTCCCTGGATCCTCAGCTTTCTCTTCTCAACTAGGGAATCAGCTGGTCTCCTCCTTGCTTATACCTTCCTGTGCTACAGCCTAGAAATTCTCTCAAGACAATAAGCTGGCTCATCTCATTTGTTCACTCTCTCTCAAGGATCACTGATTTTCATTTTCTAATACTAAGTTTTTGAACATTTCCATTAGCCCAAAAAGAAGCCCTGTACCCATTGAGTTGTTACTACCATTCCCTCCTGCCTACCTCCAAGCACTAAGTAAATAGTCAGTTAACTTTTGTCTATATAGGTTCGCTTATTCTGATCATTGTATATAAATGGATTCATATAATATGTGAGTAGCTTTTTTCACTTAGCATAAAACTACAAAGTTTCATCAATATTCATCTTCATGCCAAATAATATTTCATTGTGTTGACACACCACATGTTGTTTATCTGTTCATTAGTTGATGGCCATTTGGATTGTTTCCACTTTTTGGCTTTTATGAAAAATACTGCTAACAACATTTGTGTATAAGTGTTCTATTTTCTTTTATTTATGGAAAGATTTTGAAAGGATTGGTATTAATTATTTTTAAAATGTTTGGTAAAATTAACCAGCAAAGCCATCTGGGTCTAATGTTTTCCTTTGGGAAGTTTTTAAATTACTAATTCAATTTCTTCACTTACTACAAGTATATTCAGATTGCCTATTTTTTTAAAGTTAGTTTTGAAAGTTTATGCATTTCTAAGAATTTGTCCTTTCAAGCTAGGTTATCTAATTTGTTCATACATAATTGTTCAATTCTTTTTTTTTTTTTCCTGTAAGCATAGTAATATTCCTGCTTTAATTACTGATTTTGAGTCTTCTATGTTTTTTATGTGGTCAGTCTTGTTAAAGATTTCTCAGTTTTTCTTGTTTTTTTCAAATAATCTACTTTTGGTTTTATTGATTTTCTCAATTGTTTTTCTAGTCTCTATTTAATGTACTTCACTCTCTCTTTTTTACATTTCCTTTCTTTTGCTACCCTTGGGTTTAATCTTTGGTCCTTTTCTAGATTCTTAAGGTAGAAGACTAGGTTATTGATTAGAGATTTTTTTTTTTTCTTTTCAATATAGGCCTTTTAACTATAAATGTTCCTCTAAACCTTGTTTTAGTTGTATCCCATAAAAGTTTTTGTATGTTGTTTTCATTTCATCTTAATGCATTCTCTCATTTTCTTTATGATTTCTTCTTTTATCCTTTCATCTAAGGTTAGTTGTTGCATTTCTACATATTTATGATTTCCAAGTTTTCATTCTATTCATTTCAAATTTAATTCCAGTGTGTTTGGAAAGCTACCTTTGCATGATTTAAGTCTTTCTTTTTTTCATCTAAAAGTATTTATTTGAGAAAATCTAACAGGTGGAAAAATTGAATAAAATCCAAATTATGTTTGCTATTTTATAGACTATTAGCTGTTTTTAATTATTATGACTACATAATAATTACATATCTTTATATGGCACATGGTCTAGGATATTGGCTATTCTGGAAAATATTCCAT
>NW_012150341.1:717376-718201 GCF_000956105.1 Propithecus coquereli | reverse complement strand
CTAACCCTTGGTACCTGTGAAGGTGATGTTATTTGGAAATAGGATCTTATAGATGTAATTATGTTAAGATGAGGTCATTAGAGTGGACCTTAATTCCATATGACTAATATAATTATAAGAAGAAGAAAATTTGTACACAGACATATATGTGGAAAATTCCACAAAAAGATGAAGGCAGAGATTGGAGTGATGCATCCGCAAGCCAAAAAATATCGCCATAATTTGTATATTATAAGCCAAGGACTGCTAAGGGCTTTTGGCTCTCACCAGGTAGGAAAGAGGGATGGAACAGTTTCTCCCTCAGATTCTTCAGAATGAATCCACTTTGTCAACACCTTAATTTCAGACTTGTAGCCTCTAAAACTGTGAGACAATAAATTTCAGTCTAGCCACTCAGTTTATGATAACTTTGTTATAGCAGCCGTAGGCAGTAATACACACACCACTTACAGATTTCACATATTCAAATTCTTTATATTTTAAAAATCTTGATCACTTTACATTTCTATTGAATATATAACTCATTTTGGGGGTCAGTATGAACAATAACACTTACACAAAACAATTTGAGTTTCAATTAATAAAAATTTATTTTCTCAAATATTTACCCTTTTATTAAATAGTTACTTTGAAAATTATATGTAGGTTAGTATATCCGAGTAGTTACATATGTGATTAACTGACATTTAAAACAAGCATTCTAATTTTTACTGAATTGTAAACTATGAGTGCTATAGACTAGTACATATTAATTTCACATTTATTCTATTTTTCTTAAAAATGGAAATTTCCTTTTTTACTGAATTTTAATAAGCTGCTAACAAA
>NW_012150341.1:713983-715896 GCF_000956105.1 Propithecus coquereli | reverse complement strand
GGGGGCGTTAGGCAAAGAGTTTTTTTTTTCTTTTTTTTTTTTATTTCAGCATATTACGGGGATACAAATGTTTAGGTTTTGTATATTGCCCTTACCCCACCCGAGTCAGAGCTTGAAGTGTGTCCATCCCCCAGATGGTGCGCACCACACCTATTATTAGGTGTGAACGTACCCATCCCCACCACCCCCTCCCACTGCCCGACACCTGATGAGTGTTATTACTATATAATTTGACTTTTCTTTCAAATGAGTTTTATTCCAAGTTACTAATGATGAACAGAAAATACAATTTTTAGAAATATTCATTTTTCAATGGCAAAATAAGTTACTTAAGGAATACAACTTACAAAAGATGTTTAACAAATTAATGAAGAAAATGGAAAACTACAGTGAAAGACAAATACAATAATTTATATTAATGAAAAGGTACTATGTTGAGGAAATCAAAATAAAAAAGATGTCAATCCTCCCAAAAGAGCTCCCAAATATCTCCCAAAATAAAGTACCTACCTAAAATAAAGTATCTTCCAAAATAAAATACCATGCAAAGTAATGCAAATAAGGTATTATTATTACTTAAAATCTGGCAAACTGATTCCAAAAATTATATGGAAAAGCAATTTCTTGAATTTGCTAAGAGGATTTAAAGAAAAAAGTGACGTAGGCCTACATCCTATTAGATACTGCACTAATGACCTTTCTATGTAACACATTATCCCCAAGCATAGCAGCTTGTTCATAAATCATTAAGACTTTTAAGTGGGCAACAGAGGAGCACTAAATCAAAAGCTGGGTCTTACAAGGTCCCATGTCCCTAAAACTGGGCTGAGTATAAGTTCTACATTTTTTGATATCATCTCATCCTGGACAATTTCTCTGTCCTCGTCAAATACCTTCCACTGTACACTATACTTTGCTCTTCTGTAAAGTTACCAGGCAAGCTCCTGCAACAGTGCTTATTTGTTATGTTTACTATCTGTGATGTTTCTGACTCAGATATTCTCCTGGCAATTTCCTCATTTTATTCAGGTGTATGTTCAAACTCTACCTCTTCAGAGCACCAAATTTAACAGCACATATCTCTCTCATTCTCGTTTTTCTTCATACTACAAATCCCTAGCTTCTAGTTGTTCATGTAAATTTACCCATAAGACTTCTTTATGGCTTGGTTGAAATTATTATTTTTTTGTCTTTTCATTGGGTTGATTTTTTTTTTTAAAAAGTGTTTTTGAATGAATTATTATCTTAAAGCTTAGTTTTCCAAATGATAGATTTGTCCTTTTTGAAGCCATTTAATTTGAAATCTATATCATGATGGCTTTCATTTCTAAATGTGGCTGTCTTTTCTGTTTCTCTCTCTCTCTCTCTCTCTTTCATTTATTTATTTATTTTTGAGACAGGATCTTACTCTATTGTCTGGGGAAGAGTGCAGTGGTGTCATCTTAGCTCACTGCAACCTCAAACACCTGGGCTCAAGTGATCCTCCTGCTCCAGCCTCCCAAGTAGCTGGGACTACAGGCATGAACCACCGTGCCCAGCTAATTTTGCTAGAGATGGGGGTCTCACTATGTTGCTCAGGCTGGTCTTGAACGCCTGGCCTCAAGTAATTCTCCTGCTTCTGCCTCCCAAAGTGCTGGGATTACAGGCATGAGCCACTGCTCCCAGCCCTGGATAGGGTTCTTACTAATAACATAGACAGCCTTAACATTCTCTTTAGTTCAATGAAACTTTAAGAGAAGCTTCTTCTAGTTTCTAGGCCTTTGCCCTTCCTTTTCTTTCTTTTTTTTTTTTTAGTTTACAATATGCTTTATTTTAGTCAACAATATTTTTTAACTTGGAGAATGTTGTGGACAGAACTAGATGAAATACTACAGGAACTTATTTAGAATTCTTTTCGGATGTTCATAAACTAT
>NW_012150341.1:708547-710463 GCF_000956105.1 Propithecus coquereli | reverse complement strand
TAAGCAAAAATTGCCCAACCAGTAGCTAGTAGACCACAAGAAATATGTCCTCTTCTGAGAACTGTTTTGGTCCAACTATTCATGAAACCAGCTGGACTTCTGCTGCTAGGGCTCTATAAAAATTCATCTTCCCTTAAGGAAAAGCATCCCTTCTGAGTCATTCTCATGGTGAATCATTTTTTTTTCTTTTTTTTTTATTTCGGAATATTATGGGGGTACAAATGTTTTGGTTACATGGGTTGCTTTTGTACTGCTTGAGTCAAAGTTAAAAATGTGCGCCTCACCCAGATAGTGTACATTGTACCCATCAGGTGTGATTTTACCCATCCCCTCCTCCCCCCTCCTTAATGCCCATTGAGTTTTCCATTAGCACTCATGTGCACAGCTGCATCATTTTTGATTGAAGATTTTTTCTTAACAGTGCTCTGATCGATATTTTTCTTCACTCCTTTGGTTATTGCTTTTAGTCACTCCATTTTTTTTCATAGGCTCTTCCTTGTGTATAATGTTCCAAAATACCATTCACTATCCCTTGCTACAAAACTATAGGCTAAATAATCTTTACCAGTAAAGACATTTTCTTAATTTCATTTGGTAATAACATTTACTTGTACATTTCATTTGAAAATGAAATAAAACTATAAGTAATTTAAGTAATTGGAGTTTATATCAAAGGTAGGCTTATATAACAATTATAATAAAAGCTCCAGGGAACCCCTTTTTCAACGTGTAAGCATACACTTTGAGGATTGCAGGGTAATCTTCAACAAGAAAGTAATTTATATAAAATCAACATGGGTGGTCAATTTTCAGAATCAATCTGAATTTAGAGAAATGCTATAGTTAAATAAGTGCATGTGGGACTTAGGCATCTCTTGCTCAGCGCCCCAGATTTGGAGTTGATAATTGAGACCACCTGCATCTGCACAGGTTCGCTATCAGGACTGAATGCTAAGACCACTGTGTCAAGATGACTTAACTATTGTTCTGGGAAATTCTTGCCCAGGAAGAAAAGGTTAAAAAGCAGTAGATAAATTCAATGTTTACCTGAGAAATTTCCTGAAAACCATTTACTCAGAGAGATAGTTTTTGTATTTGTGCAAATAGTTTTCCTATCAGGAAAATAGACAGCTCACCCAAACAAACATCTTCCATTTTTACAAAGCAAGTTTACTTCTCAAGGGATACTTGAGGACCTTCACCTTGCTATGTATGCCCACTGATCCTAAATAATTTTGTAATTAACTTTACCCAATCCCAATCTTAAACTACAGGAGAGGTTTCTGGCAAGTGTGATCACGGAGGCAATGTAGTTCTCCTGGTATGCCACTGCGTCCTTAGGAAAATGAGAACACTGAATTAAATTAGGCACTTTGGAAAATAATGAAACACCTCTTGCTTCGTTTTTGTCAACTTTTAAGTGGGAATAATTATAGTACCTGCCTCTTAATGTTTTTTTGAGAACTAAATGACGTAATATATTTACATGCTTAGAAAAGTGCTAGTCATCTAGTAATTTCTCAATAAAAGCATAGTTAAAAATTCATGATTTTTAGTACCTGATAAGGTGTTAAAAATTAAAAATACCCCCAAATGTATTTCAGGCTCAAAATTCTGCATTTGTTAAAATATTTTTCAGGTGACAACCTTTGGAGGGTTTCAGATTGCATGACCTTGCTGAAGCAAGACTATGCCAGCATAGTATATTTTATTGTAGGGATTGATTATGATATTTCAGTAATTCTCAGAGCACTTTTTGAGAACTGACTTACCATGGAAGAATGAAAGTCATAAACTACATCTTCTTCCAGGCAAAGTGCTCTAAAATGAAAGTAAAGTGAATAGTAATAATACCTAATATAAACAAGAAAAGGACCATTAATAGAGCATGAAATGCAGGTGATTTTTTTTTTTTT
>NW_012150341.1:702810-707193 GCF_000956105.1 Propithecus coquereli | reverse complement strand
ATTCTCTAAATTTAGCGATAAACTTACTCAATTCCAGTTAAAACCCTAACTTAAATTTTTCAAGAAAATTAACAACTTTATCCAAAAACTTATTTAAAAATGCAAAGGCTAATAATAACAAAGACAAATTTTATTAAAAACAACTCTGTAGGAAAATTATTCTGCCAGATACCACAGCTTCTTACAAGGCTATATTAACTAAGAAAATATGGCATTGATATAAGTAGGTATACATAGACCAATGGAAAAAAGGTCATAATCTAAAGAATATGTATGGACAGAGTTGTAAGGACAAATTAGTGAGTGAGTAAAGGGTCTACTGTTCAAAAGTATTAGAATTAGTTATTTATACAGAAAAACATAAAAGCAAGCCATTTCATAGCATTCACAAAAATACACTCTGAAGGAAATAATGGAATGATCTAAATGTCAAAAAAAAACCTTTTCTTTAGAGAATTTGCTTCTAGCCACTCCCTTGCACATTTATGTTATCTGGGCCAATAGGATTTCCCTTCCAGAAATTTAGAATTGTGAGTGTGCTGGGAGCAGACTCTAGATTACTGATTGCTCATAATAGCCTAGCATGTAAATAAAGGGTCGAATGGCTGGTTGTTTATACCTTTAGGGTATTTCCATTTTCTCTTTTCCTGAAACGTGCTATATTTAGTTTATCATAGAATTTAGAGTCTCTTGGACACTTAAGCTGAAATTGTTTCTCATTTAAACTAATGTGTACAGATTTTTATCTTTGTATTCATTTATTTATCATTCACGTTTTATCCCCATATTCTCAATGATATAGTTCCATAGAAAAGCTGGTAACAACAGAAAACAAAATAAATGTGTACTGCAATTCAGTCTAATCTTCCCAGATGCATTCAGTTTCTTTGATACTTTATTGCATATATTTTAGCAACAACTTGACTAGTAATACCTATATTTTATGTCACAACAATATTCAATTTAACCTGTTAGAGATCATGAATTATTCTTTCAAATATTATGATTTTCAATATATTTTTCCAAGTTGGTTTTTCTTTAAAATTGATATTATTAACATTATTTTAAATCATAATAATAACTTAGAAAATTATTGCATAAAGGAAATATTTCTTATTGAATCAGCTTCTTGTTATTTCTTTTCTGAGGGTTATTTTCCATAAAAATTAACATACTCTGAATGAATTACTAAATAAATTGTGCAGTGTAACATGAATTTACATTTATCTTTTATTTTTAAGTGTTCCATTGATTAAATATTGCATATTTAATGATGTTACTGACATTACTCATGCACTTCTTTAGTAAATCACATATAAAATACATTAAAGATTAAATTTATGAAATATATAAATCTAGTATGTGACTTTCACTTCACTTTGCTAAAATTTAACTCAGGGGATATATTTTGAAGTAGTTTCTGGAGTAAAGAAAATCAAATATTAAAGTAGAAATGCTACTTACAGTGAAACAATTAGTAATGTTGACCAAATTTGTGTAAATACCTTCAAAAGCGGTAATATCTTCCCATTTGCTATGGTTTGAATATCCCCTCTGAAACTCAAGTTGCAATTTATTTGCCATTATAACAGTGTTTAGAGGCAGGACATTTAAGAATTGATTAGATCTATGAGGGTTCTGCTCCCATAAATGGATTAATGCCATTATTTCAGTAATGGGTTAATTATTTCAGGAGTGGATTCCTGATAAAGAGAACAAGTTCAGCCCCCATTTATCCTCTGTCCCATGCACTCAGTTGCCCTTCCACCTTCCATCAGGGATGACAGAACATGAAGACACTCACCATATGCCAGAGCTAAGCTTTTGGACTTTCCAGCTTCCAGAAATACGAACAAAATAAACTTCTATTGTTTATCAACTACCCAATCTATGATATTCTGTTATAGCAGCACAAAGTACACTAAAACACTATTTATGTGACTACCTAAAAATAACTATATTCTGTACGCTATTTCCGTAACTTGATTGCCTTGTTTTTATAATTCTAGTGACCTTATGCACATTTTTTTCAACACGAATAATGAAATTTATTGCTAATGCATATAATTAATAAATATATATTAACCACCAACTGTGTGTGAAACAGTCTTCTAGGCTCTGGAAATAATGTGTTAGATAGTTTGACAAGGGGTCAGGAGATTTATATTTGGATAAAAATAGTCAGACAATAACTCTATGGAGCGGTGCAATTGAACTTAATGCCTGAAGGCTAGAAAATAGTATGCTATTTATGTTGTGAGGAAAACTTCTAGGTAAAAGGAACGGCATGTTCAAAGATCCTGAAATAGCAATTTAAGGACAGCAAAAGTAGTGCATAGCTTGGAACCCTACAAATTTGAGATTCACACTAAACGTTACATTTTTATTCATCATGTATTTGTTGATTAAAACAACGCAGTTCTGTTGGATAAATGTTATTTAACAAAAAGAGGAAAAGAAAGGAAAACAGAAATGAAGGAAAGAAAGAGGGAAAGGAGGATGGAAGGTAAGTAGGAAGAGAAGGAGCCACTGCTTTCTTAAAGCTAAATTTCTAATGGAGGCAACCAACATTAAACAATCTTACAATAATAATTTAACTTTTAGTGTATAAAATTCTGAATGCTCTTATTAAGGAGAATGGAATACAAATCAACAGAAATAAAAGGAAAGCTGTGCTAATTTTTTTGGAATGTGGGATATTCTTTTAACTTTATTTGGGCTTTTCATCATCCTTCTAACATATTTATTGCTCATGAAGTCTTCTTTATTTATTTGCGTTTATTACTTTTCATTGACCCATTGTTATTTTTTGTTATTGTTAGTAAGTCATCCATATACAAGTAACAGTATGGTTACTGGAGCTTAGGCCCAAATTGTCTTCATACTTGAAATCAGAAAGAATAACCAGAAGAAAAACACCAAAACATAAAAATTTCAGTAAAATAGTTGAGAGCAGAACTTCCCAAACCCCACATTACATATATCTGTGGATTAAAGCAGTGGACAATATCAGAACATGCATAGGAAGCCTTAATGCATTGACCATACAAAAATGACTAACTGGGAAAGAGGACCAAGCCTAGGAATGGCAGAAATCCACTTGGCCACATCCACTTCCAGAATGAAAACACTCACTCAGAGTGGGCAAATCCGCAAGTAGGATGAAGATCAATCTTTACTGCCTCTAACTGGAGAGCAGATAAATAGAACAAGAAAGTAAATGGTGGGAGTAGGTTGTGGAGCACAAAAGTGACAAATCTGAAAAAACAAAACAAACCAATACAACAAAGAAGAAAAACAATCGACTGCTTGCTACAAAGGAGGGGAGAATTCAGTAAGCAGGATCTCTGTCCTTTGGGTGAAGGAACTTTTGGAGCTTAGAACTAGCTGTGAAAACACTCCTGAACTGATTGTTCTGAAGGGCAAAAAAAGATTTTAAAGAAACTGTCCATTACTTTAGAAATAAAGGGCAGATCTCTGTAGCACAGAAAGTTGTACAACTCTCCTGACCCTTCTCCTCCTTCACTAGGAATCTTCTGTTTAAACATGGCCCAGAAAAATCCTTCCTGTTTAATTATATTAAAAAAGAGTAACAAAATGTAATGAAAACAGGTAAGAAAATGTACAAATAAGTCTCAGATCTTCCTGTATGTGAAGAAAAGTCATCATAAAAGTAACATCACAAAGCAGATAAGATTTTAATAACATCACAAAAAATAAAACCCCAATAAAGAAATCTGGACTCAGAAAGAAAATTACACAGGTATATAGACACATATTAATATAATACCTCATGAATTCAGGGTGACATTTCCAATTTAAATTCAGGACCCCATAGTTTTTACTTAACATCATCTGCATTATTTCTCTATTGTTTAATTTCCACACTAACAGAAAGTACATAGACATGCAAGATTTCACAGAAACTAGAAGACAAAATGCAACCACCAAAGACGATATTTTCAGTAATAGACTAGACATTAACATTAAATATAAGTAATTTTAGATGTAAGAAAAATATTTTGGTGAAGGTACGTATGACAAAAGAGAATACAAGTGATATAAACTCTGACAATTTAGAAAATAATACAACTAAAAATAGGTAGTGAAGATGGAGAAAAGTTAAAAAGAACAATAAGTTTATTGATTCCCTATTCTGTAAAAGCTGGGAAACACATGTGACATAAATGGAAAAATCAATACTTTTAAGTGTATCTATGGAGTACAAACAGAAATATTATAAAAATAATGCTATGAACAAAATAAAGCTGTGAATAAGTGAAAGATATGGAGAAAAATGGAGAATACAAGCTTATTTTATGATTATTTACTGTAGAAAATCAACAAATAGTGTCTAAAGAGGGGCCTAAGTATATTATGATG
>NW_012150341.1:697954-699151 GCF_000956105.1 Propithecus coquereli | reverse complement strand
AAGATGACATAAACAGGGACTGGAAATTACTCTCCTACCTGAAATAAACCAAATTAGATAAAATATATAAAGTGGTGGTTTTTAAGATACTGCACATCAAGAAATGAAAGATTGATCCCTGAAAATTTGGAAACTACTAATGCAAGCCATACATTTGTTCCAATTTACTGCTATGAAAGAGTTTCCGGGCCATGCTACAGGTAGTGAGAAACCAGGCAGAGCCTGTGGACACCCAAAGCTGAGGAGACAATGCTGAGAGCTGCCTAGAGTTTATGGGGCAGAGCGCTAGATAGGAGGAAGCTAAGCTGAAATAACTCTGACAATCTGCAGAAAGTCCCTTTTAAATGTTAAGCTTAGTGCTGCTTAGCAAATGCAATTAAGAAAACTAGTGGGAAATATGGATAGAATCACCGAAAGGATTAAAGGTAATAATTCCCAGAGGTCTGCAGGGCTAGCAATTTTTATTCATAAAAGATAAAAAAATCCAAAAAATTATAAAATGGATCACTAAAATTAATAAGTGCTAGGGGTCAGTCAAAATGTGTTTGAAAAATAGTAACAATTTGTTATAAAATAGCAGAAAATATAATTGTAAAATGATATATAAAGCAGCAAAAAGTACTCAAAAGTCTAGGTTTAAATCAAACGTTGAACATTCTTTTTAAGATCTCCTTGTTTCCAATAATTTATTTCAACTACATGAGTTTTTTCAAGGAAGCCCTAGTCCATGCGATTACTGAATATACAGCTATTTAAGAATAGCCTTTTTTGGTAGGATAGAAAGAGAGAGATGGTACTATTACAAGTTCTCAATTGCCATGTGCCAAATACAGCTGATAGGGAAACACCTTACATCTGAACAGTCCATGTGCTCTCACCACGAGGTCTTTTAAATGCTAGCTTTAGAAAAGTGACAAACAAAATTTATCAAATGAAAGATATAAAGGCAGATCTATACAGAAAACAATGTAATACTATAGGTACAAATCATGAATTACCCAAATAAATGGATGTATTTATATGTATTCATGAATTGGAAGACTCAGTGCTATAAAAATGTCAGTTTTCTCCACATTTTTATATATAGACTAAATGCTATCAAAATAAAAATGATAACAGGTTTTTAGTGGAAATAGAAAAACTGACTTTGAAATATATATGAAAATTCAACTGTTGAGACTAGCTGCTAATTTGAAG
>NW_012150341.1:694964-697904 GCF_000956105.1 Propithecus coquereli | reverse complement strand
GCGGGTCCAAAGAAACTACTGGACATGAATAAGTACTTATTATTAATTGAAAAGTTTAAAAGATTAACAGAACAGAGCTTGTAATAAAATGATTTTTGTGTATATAAAATATAAATCATAATATAAAATGACAAAACTCAGACCTAACGTACTGTTTTTTTCAATAAATGTAAATGAGCTTAGTCTACCTATAAAATTAGTTAAGTCACAACAAAAGACCAAATTATAAAAGATACAATAAACTTAACTAAAATCCAGTAATCCAAAAGTTAAATACTAGAATTTATAAAGTTAGTATTAGATAAAGTGTCAATCAGGTAAAAACTAGAAAATTTAAAGTCCTGAAGTAGAAAAATTGGTTCTCATAAGAGAACATAAAAATGAAAAAATAAGAAGCTTAGTGAACTACCTGAGCAAATGAAGCTTGAACTACATGGACTTGACTAGTGTGTTTAATAATTGAGCTATTTCCAGCAGTACTTCTCAGTACTATTTCCAGTACTTCTGGAAATATAAATATATCTGGGTCTTAATTTTGTCCAATCATTATAATTGAAAAAATAAATAAATAATACTTTGAATTAAAAATGCTCAAATAATCAGTAAACAGTTGAAATTATCTTAAATGACACCTTTAATTATATGGAATTCATAGCTCTACTTTGAATAGGAATGGACTCATATTTAGATAATATGTGGATCATAATCCACAGAGATAGGAAAGGATATTGTTATGGATATTTTAATTTATGTTAATCAATTTATGTAAAGACAGTGTAAATTGTTTTAAATTATAAGCTACACAAAAGCTAGGACTATTTTCTGCAGAGTACTACATCAGTAGAAAATTCAAACGTATGAGTTAGAGAAACCAAATTTAAAATTAGACTGTAAATATACTGGTACCTCTCAATTAATTTTGACTATATGTTGCAAAGAATATTTGAGGTCCATTTTACCTTAATAAAGTTTTGCAATTTTAAAATTATTATTTTTATTAAATTTATATTATTTAAAATGAATAACAAATCTTATTTTCAATAATAAAATTAAATATGCATAAAATAAGCATAGTTTTATAAAAATAACTAATTACCGTGGGGGTCATAAAATAAAGCAATTACAAATTGTAGGAACGCTGCATTGATAAGTGAATAAATAATGAGGATTAGGAATATTAATGATCCCTTAGCTTCATTAGGGATTTGTACTACCGTTTAATTTTCATGAGGTAGTTAGTGTACAATGTATTATGATTGATGTATTTAGTATTTAAAGGAGAGAACGTTTTGTTGGTCATTAAATGCCCCTCAAATTTTGAGTTACTATACAGTTTGCTGAACTAAAAGTGGTGCTAAGTATGTTTACCTGTCTACAGCAAATTATTGGAACTGAAAAAAATAAAAAGTCAAAATACATTTCATGATTAGTTGTATTTACATTTAGTTTTAGCTACCATAAATGTAAATATAAAAATTTAGATATAACTAATTTCCCTTTAAATTACTGGAAGGTATGCAGTTTTGTTGCTGTTTAAATGAATTTCCACATTCAATGGACATCTTACTCTCATTGGGCTAAACAAGGGATAGCTCTCATAAAATGCATAATTTTTGTCTGCTTTTTAGAAAAATTGTTACCCTTTCCTTCCACTGTAACACTTTACTGTAAGAGTTTACCGTTTAAATGATTTATCAGATATTTCCTATTTTCACTTCACAATACTAGCTAGAGTATATTAGTTTTCAAATTTTCCCATATTTGGATATTATCTTTATTAAGTTTTAAATGTTGGCTATTTCTCCATTTCCTGTGCTCACTCTCTCAACTTCTAGCCCTCTCCCTTTTTATTCTCTATCTCTCTTTTTGCAATTCTTTTCCATTTGCACAGATGACATCAGCCCGATTTTCACCTGCTTCTCTTCCAATTATGTTCAATTTCTCCTGTGTCTTGCACCTCTTCTGTGTCTGTTTTGTGCCTTGAGCAGTAATCAAATTATACCAATACATCTACCAAAGTCATTAATCTTCCCATATTCCCAGGGTGACCGCGGTTTGGGGGATAAGATAATAAAGTGACTCTTTTTTGATACTGAATTTAAGTAAACATGGGTAGGTTTAGATAACTTGTGAGAAAATAAATTTATTATCAATGTTAATAAGTACTTAAAGAATAGGGTTTAAATTTCAAAAAATTAAAGAATTTCAAAAGATACAATTTTTTTTTTTTTTTTTGAGACAGTGTCTCACTCTGTGGCACCAGCTAGAATGCAGTGGCGTCATCCTAGCTCACTGCAACCTTAAACTCCTGGGCTCAAGGGATCCCCCTGCCTCAGCCTCCCTGAATGGCTGAGACTATAGGAGCACACTACCACACCTGACTAATTTTTCTGTTTTTTATAGAGAGAAGGTCTCCCTCTTGCTCAGGCTGGTCTCAAACTCCTGACCTCAAGCAATCCTCCTGCCTCACTCTTTCGAAGTGCTAGGATTACAGGCGTGAGCCACTGTAGCTAGTCTTCAAAAGTTACAATTTGAGCCCTTGTTTAATTCACGGGACAGATACTACAGCATATATTACAAATATTCTAATACTGTCTTTGAATGTAAACATGGCAACTAGCATAATAATATAATTTGGTAATATTGCCATTTTCCTTATTTATTATGTGAAACTACCAGCTCATTAAAGCTCTATCTTCTTCACACAATTATATTTCTGGTTTTATGGATTACAGTTATCAACCAAAGCCATCCCTTCTCTGAATTATTTTTTTGTCCTTACAGATTTTAGTAATGCCACCACTATAATTTTTTGTGAATGAGTCATATAATGTCTATAAAATTATTAGTATATATCATAGTATATAATACACCATGCTACTGATGCATGTTTTAGAAAAATGCTTTAGAATATAAACAAACTACATTTGTTTTTATTGC
>NW_012150341.1:691544-692814 GCF_000956105.1 Propithecus coquereli | reverse complement strand
AAGAGTAATTTAACTTAATTTGGATGCTTCAGTTATTTTGAAAATTTATCTTTATTCCTATTTTTTTACAGTCCTTGATCCATGAGTGTTACAGTATTACTTTTCTAACAATCTTTATTAATAGAAACAATCCTGTGGCCTTTTATTCCCTCTGTTATAATCACAGATTTTACCTAGAGCACAGAGTTTCCATAAGTGAGTCAGTTTTTGCTACATGTATTAAACATAGACTTAAGCACATTGTTAATAAATAAGAAATAAAAAGTACTTTTAAAGAAAAATATCTCATGTCTTTTCTCATACTTAAATACAATAGCAAAATATTGGCTCTACTTAATCTTAGTGCTCATATTTTTAAAAGCTTAACAATTCCTGTGGCTCGATTTGATGAGCTCTACTTCTCCTTCTCTAATATATTAGGAAATGGTATTGTTCACTTAAAGCTATTAAACTATGTCTCATGTTATTTCTTCCTATCCCGGAATGTCAGCCCACATACATTATTCACATGAAGCACAGTGAACTTTAAATAGGGAGATTATTCTAGAGGGAAATGAGAAAGCCATCATTCTCAGTTTTACCCCATACTGTTATTAAAGGTTACATAGGAGGTGATCTTTCTTTTCCCTACTTTTTTTAAAGCTTTATCTCCTTTCTTTTTTTCTTTCTGACTCTATCTTATTCCTTTTCATCTAATATCCACATGATTCTGCTTGTTTTCTATACAGTGTGAAGGAACTAGTTGCATTATTTTAAATGATTTACTGTCTTCATGTTGCGAGCTAGATATTTAAATAACTTATGATGAATAAAATATCGCATGTCTTATTACTTTCCGTTCTTTGTCTAGAATGTGATGGAGATGAATTAAAGTCAGTAAATACAACATTGTTTGCCTGAAGAATCTGAACACCGAGTTTCATGCTAGTATAAATTAAATCATTATACACTGGCAATTGAAACGAAATGCTAACAGACCTTTCACTAAACAGTACATTACACAATTACAGACACTCTTTCCTTACAATCATATACTTATTTGTCAACAAAATGTTTCCATCACAGCACTTTCACATCAGATGACTGATATACACTTAAATACCAAGGGAAAACATAAAAATTGTAATTATTATTATCATTAGTTTATGATTTATGAGGATACATAAAAACTGAAACTTATAAAATTCAAATATTTAAATTTATTTCTGTTTTAAATTTTGGTCATAAATATACAAAGTAGCAGTACAATCTAGAACCTTTATCACTTATT
>NW_012150341.1:685955-689219 GCF_000956105.1 Propithecus coquereli | reverse complement strand
AATTAAATTACTAGATTAAGGTTTTGATTAACACAAGTAGTATTAAAAATCCATGAGAGAGCTGGCAGGTGGTTACAACTTCTCAGGAATTATTTTTTTCCCCTCTTGGTTGGCTCAGGTTCAAGGCAAATTTCTGTGCATTCTTCTGGGGATGAATAGAATGGGGATAGTTCAATTCCTGTTTATCATTATCCTGATGATACAACTTTTTGCTGCTCCAGCTTTCTAGGGAGGGCTGCTGTTTGACTCTGCTCCCTGGACCCTGAACCTTGACTTCAGTGGGTTATATACATCATGCGCCTTCAAACTTAAATCTCAAATTTATCTGTATCGACAAATGCCTTCAGGGTTAAAGAAGCTTCTTGTATTTATTTGCCTTACAACTCTGTACTCTTGCTTTTTGTTAGTTTGACTTGGTAGGCCTTCTTATTTTTACAGTTGTTTGATATATTTGAGGATTTAAAAAAATATTTAACTTAGTATTTTTACTTTTTATTAATGGGAAGATTGTTTCAAATAACCTAGTCAGTCATTTTACCAGAAATTAAGGTAATCTACAAATGTAAAAATCTTATTTCCAACTATTAAATATACAAAATTATTGAGGGAGTTAGAGATGGATGTACCTGGCACATTGACATCTGGCCTACTTAACCTTGCTCCGCCCCATCTCCACTATTATATTTATACCCTCCGGTCTCATGGGGGCTAAGGAGCCAACTAGAACCATATTCACACAGTTCAAATAGTGTTATTGGAATTAAAATTCTTGTGTGGAATGCTTAAAAGCTTAGACTCTTGATTTCTAGGCATTTTAATTCATATTTAAATACTTCTTCCCTATCACAAGACATTCCTTAATTTGATTTCTTAATAAAGCTCCAAAAATTTGCCCTCTTCTGCAAAAACAAATACAGAAACAAACAAACAAACAAAAAAAGATACAGGTAGGCTAGCAGACATTATCCTGATTTTGAGAAAATACAAAAAGACAACATATATAACTTTAGGGTAGTGATACAAATAAATTTACAGGCAGTGTAGGGGGAAATTGAGAAAATTCTTATTAGATGGGTCCCATTTATTTTAATGATATCTAAAATAAATTTGTCTCTTTAGAATGAAGATAATACAGGCAGTGAAAAGAAGTAGATGAACTTAGAGGTAAAACTGAGGAAAATGGGAGAGTCATCAGGTATAAAAATATTAATAGGCAACATATAGGGCCAAACTAAAATGTAGAGCAAGGAAGTGTATTATACTCAATATATAGATTTCTGTGTCTTTTTATTCTCCAGTAGCTTGAAAAAAGGGTTGGAAATTTATATGGGTTAGACTAACTTGCAGTGCTAATGGTTTTGCAGAATGATGATAGAAGTGCAAGATGTAAACACACACACTTCAGGTAAATCAGGTAAAGGAGAGAGAGTAAATATTGTGAAGGCTCATGTTGTGTTAGGTGAATAGGGAATAAAATTAGACTGGAAGTGGGTTATAAATACATCTAAATGGCAGTGATTTTAGGCTGAAGAGTTGATGAGTTTGCACATTAGGTTTATTGAGTAAGATAATGAAAGAGCACAAAATCTACACTTATTAAATATATGCTTATTGACTCATGAGGCAAAGTTGCATATCATTACATTACATTTATTATTCCTTATTATCAAAGTTTTAAAAAAATTATTTTTTTGTTTCCACAAATTTAGATTGCATGTAGTTTATTGTCACCATTAAGTTTTAAGACAAAGTGTTTTCAACTTATAATTCATTTGATTATCAACACTTTGGAAATGGATCATTAATTATCAACAAAATAACCTCACTGGTCACATTGCTAATTATTACTATGACTAAATATTAATATATGTCATGAAACATATACTTGACCTGAGTTAGTATTCAGTTATCAAGAGTATGATTTTGCATGTATTTGCTTTAAGAGTGAATGCAGAAGATAAATCCATATTCTTAAGTGTGAAACTTCTTCTAGCATGATTTATTTCTAAAATTTTGAACATCTTCTAGATTAATTTTGTCATTATATCACATTAGCACTAATTGAACAGACTCACATTCAGAGTCTTGTTGTTTTCTAGGTGAAACATAATTTAAATTCCAAGAAATGCAGACTGTCACTGCTTCTTATGTTAAATTAAATTGCTAGAAAATTATGCTATGTCTTAAAGCAATAGGAACTTCATAACTAAAAACTCTTTCTGAAACTTTAAAGAAGTACTTATAATCATAAAGCAACTATTAAGAACCTGGTTGCATTAGACTGCTTTATAATGCACAGAGAAATGATGGTATAAATGCTGGCCTTTTTTTCCTCCACGAGCCTTTAAAGTTAAGCCCCACTTTAGACTTGCATTCCGGGAATATAGAGAAAAGAAAAACATCAGTAAAACAAAACTTCATTGTAACAAGTTATAAAAAAATACATGTACATATATAATTCATGAGAGGCTCCTTTTATTTTTATTTGTTTTTTGAGCCTCGTTTTATTCATACAATGGCATTTCTATTTACTTACTTTCTTCCATAATTCTCATACTTTTATGAACATCTGAAACACCCCTCTTAAAAATGTCTACTTCCTCCTCAAGGAATTATTAGAGAGCAGAATCAATGCCATATTTACAAGTTAGATGGCCTTAGGGCATTATCTAGGGTTTTTGGCTATTTTTACATTTCACTTATTGGCTTATAGCAATTCTTTTCGGAAGGAATTAGATAAGGTTGAGAACCAGTAATTACTACAGAAACTATGAACAAGGGTATAGTGTTCAGGTATTCAGAGATACCTTTCAATATCAACTCATGTTAAGGTGACAATGACAATAAGTCTTCTAAAAATATAAAAGATCTTACTTTCTAAATCTTTTTCCTGTTGCTATTCAGGCTTGAATTGATATTGAAAGGTCAGCTTTCTGTTGTATTAAAGAAATTCTTAACTACATGTAAACTTTTAACCACAATTAAATACAAATTACGGTATGAACTTTTCTAGAAATATAAACAGCAGTAGCAAAATTTGTTATCATTTTGTCCATCATCTTAAAAAATCAATGAGATTTATGTGGGGTGCTGTAAGGAAGGCTAAAAATAACACATATTGTTTAATTCCAGTGTAACATTTAATTACTTTCCAAATCACACATGAATGACCCCTTTAATCTAGATTAAAAGACATTTACATAATAATATCTTTCTAGAAAATAAAGTAGCGTGACAATACTGCATATAAATTGCACAAATATT
>NW_012150341.1:672566-673515 GCF_000956105.1 Propithecus coquereli | reverse complement strand
AGTTTTTCCAGCACCATTTATTGAATAAGGATTCTTTTCCCCAGTGTATGTTTTTGTCTGCTTTGTCAAAGATTAGATGGCTATATGAGGATGATTTTATGTCTGGGTTCTGAGTTTTGCTTTGTCTCTTCACACTGTTATTTCTTGCCTTTCAGCATATCTTATAATAATTTTTTGTTGAAAGCCAAACATGATGAATTGGATTATTGGAAGTGAGGTAATTAGACATTTAATGTGAGGTGTTTTTGTTAATTTGGTTAGATGTTATATCTACCTGATGAATCGATTCTTTTGTCATCATAAAATGTTCCTCTTTATCACCAGTAACATTTGCTGTTTTGAAGTCTATTTTGTCTGATATTATTATAGCTATTTCACCTTTTTTGTGGTTGCTGTTTGCATGATATATCATTTTCTGACTTTTACTTTCCATCTATTTACATCTTTGAATCCAAAGTATGTTTGCTGTAGATGGCATAATCTTTTGTTTTAATTCAGTCTAACAATCTGTCTGCCTTTTGATTGGATTGTTTAATCAATTTACATCTAATGTTATTTCGTTTGCCATTTTACTTTCTGTTCCTATATGTTTCGTATCTTTTTCTCTATATTTTTTTCTGAAGTGCTTTCTTTTGTGTTGAAAGTTTTTTAAAGTAACATTTTAGTATCTTTAATGGTTTTTAACTATGTTCAAGTTATTTACTTAGTGGCTGTTCTAGGATTTGCCATATACATCTTAATTTATTAGAAACAGCTTTAGAGTTATACTTAATTATGCTGTGACATAAAACATTACTCCTTAGATCATTATTCCATTTTATCCCTTCCTGTGGTATTATTATTATGTATATATTTCATTTATAAATGTCATAAAGCTAGTGATTCATTGTTATAATTATGACATTATACATTCTATGTGTTTTAAAGAAGCTGAGAGAAAAAAGGGAAG
>NW_012150341.1:670123-672516 GCF_000956105.1 Propithecus coquereli | reverse complement strand
TGATGAGTTATAATTGAATTATAATAAGCTGTAAATAAAGTATAAAATTGGATCAATTTTAACACAGTGTACATCTTTGAAACCATCACCAGAGTCAAGAAAATGAACAACTCCTTCACCCAACAATGTTTCTGCATTTTATTTTGTAACCCAGTTTAGCTCCATCCAGGCATCCAAAGATCTGCTGCTGCCGCTACAGTCTACATTTTCTAGAATTCGTGTGTGTGTGTGAGTGTGTGTGTGTGTAGGTGTGCGTGGTGTCTGTGTGAGTATATATGCAAATGTGTGTGTGCATATGTGTATGTGTGTGTATATACATATACACACATCTATACAATCACAGAGTATATGTTTTGCTAGTTTCTTTCACCAAGCATACTTACTTTGAGATCTGTATATATCGTTGGGTATATCAATAGATTGTTCCCTCTTATTGCTAAATTGCATATTCCATTGTGCACGAATACACCACAATCTATCCATTCATCTGTTGATAAGTATTTATATTGTTTCCAGTTTTGACTATTATAAATGAGGCATCAGTATTTGTATACATGTCTTGGTGTGAACATAGGTTTCTTAATTTTGGATAAATACCTCAGAGTAGAATGATTGGATCATATGGTTGGTGCTATATGCTTAACTTTTAAAGAAATTGCAAAGATTGTACCATTTTACATTATAACCCGAGTACTGTATGAGATGCTCAGTTGCTTGACATCCTTCAACAATGTTTGGTTTAGTCAATCTTTACAATTTTAGCCATTTTAACTCCTATGTAGTAGTGACTCCTTGTAGTTTGAATTTCAATTTCCCTTTCAACTAATAATGTACAATATCTTTTCAATTAATTATTGAGCATTCAAATATTTTGACAATAGATGTAAGTCTATTTTTAACTCTAACTATTTTTATCATGTACCATTTATCAATTTGTCTATATTTTGTCAAATACCAACTGTTTGATTATCATAGGTTTATAGTAAGTTTTGAAATTAAGCAGCATTCGTTCTCTAATTTTGTGGTTCTTGTAAGACATTGCTTTGGTTATGCTTGTTTCCTTTCTATTTCTATATAAATGTTAGAATCAGCTTGTCAAATTCGATAAAATAATTCCTCTAGAGTTTAAGATTACATGAAATTATTTGTAAATATTGAAAATTACCATCTTTAATACTACAATCTATGCTTTGAGCAAATATTTGCATTTATTTTTTTCTTTCATTCTTCTCAGCAATATTTTATAATATTTTATGGAAAGTTCTTTCATGACTTTTGTTAAATTTATTTATAGGTCTTTGAATTCTTTGCACTAACATAAATGGGATTGCATTTTAATTCAATTTACTAATTGTTAGCTGACAATATAAACTAAAGTAATTAATTCAGTTGATGTTTTATTTCGCTTCAACTATTAATTCTAGTGGCTACGTTGTTATAGATTCCCTAGGATTATCTATATAAATAACTATTTCAGCTGCATATAGCCTCTTACATTCCTTTCTTTATTCCTTCTTGTCTTATTGCAAAGACATCCTGTGCAATGTTGACTAGAAAGAGTGAGGTGGTCTTATTTGCCTTTTTCCTACTATCAGAGTTAAACAATTCATTTTTCATCATTAAGTATGATTTAATTATGTTTTTACAAATAGTCTTTATTAGTTTGAGCAAGTTTTTTATTATTTCTAATTTGCTGAGAGTTGAATTTTGTAAAATGTATTTTTCTCCCTCTATTTAAATGATCACTTTTTTTTGTTTAGTTTGTTAATATGGTGAATTGCATTCATTGATTTTCTAACATTGAAACAACCTTAAATTCCTGGCATAAACCCTCCTTGGTTATTGTGGATTATTCTTTTATATATATATTTCTTCTATTTTTTTAATTTATGCACATTATGGGGGTACAAATATTTAGGTTACATTGCCCTTGCCTCCCCCTCCCCAGTCAGAGCTTCATGCGTGTCCATCCCCCAGATGGTGTGCATCGCACTCATTATGTATGTATATACCCATTCCCCCTCCTCCCTCCCATCTGCCTGACACCGATAAATGTTATTCCTATATGTGCACTTAGGTGTTGATCAGTGAAACCAATTTGCTGGTGAGTACATGTGGTGCTTATTTTTCCATTCTTGGGATACTTCACTTAGGAGAATGGATTCCAGCTCTATCCAGGAGAATGCAAGAGGTGCTATATCACCATTGTTTCTTATAGCTGAATAGTACTCCAAGGTATACATATACCACATTTTATTCATCCACTCATGTATTGATGGACACTTGGGTTGTTTCCACCTCTTTGCAATTGTGAATTGTGCTGCTATAAACATTCGGGTGCAGGTGTCTTTCTTATACAGTATCATTTGCTCTTTTGGGTAGATGCCCAGTAA
>NW_012150341.1:662914-670023 GCF_000956105.1 Propithecus coquereli | reverse complement strand
TCCATTATTAACATCCCTTACCAGAGTAGTACATTTGTTACAATTTATGAAACTACACTGAAATGACATTATCACCCACAATCTACAGTTTACATTAGGGCTTACTCTTTATGCTGCACATTCTATGGTTTTAGACAAATGCATAATGATATGTATCCAGCATTGCATCATAGAGAATAATTTCCCTGCTCTAAAATCCTTTGTGCTTTGATTACTCTTTCCTCCCTTCCTCTAACTTCTGGCAGCCACTGATATTTTTACTACCTTCATAGTTTTGTCTTTTCCAGAATGTCATATATTAATAGTTGGAATCCTATAGTATGCAGTCTTTTCATATTGGCTTTTTTTTAACATAGTGAGCATTTGGCGTTTTCTCCATGTCTTTTCATGGCTAGATGGCTCATTTCTTTTTAGAGATGAATAACAGTCCATTGCCTCGAGGTAACCCTGCTAATTTATCCATTTACCTAGTGAAGGACATCTGCATTGGTTCCAAATTTTGATAATTATGAATAAAGCTGCTACAAAAATGTGTGTACAGGTTTTGGTGTAGACATAAGTTTTCATCCTTTGGGTAAATTCCGAGAAGAATGATTGGTGGATTGTATGGTGATAGTATGTTTAGTTTTGTAAGAAAGCTGTAAAACTATCTTTGAAAATGGCTGTATCATTTTCTATTCCCACCAGCAATGTATGAGAATTCTTGTTGCTCTACATCCTTGACAGTATTTGGTATGGTCAGTGTTCTGGATTTTGGCCATTCTAATAGATGTATAGTAGTATCTCATTTGTTGTTTAAATGTGCAATTCTCTTACGACATATGGTGTTAAACATCTTTTAGTATGCTTGCTTGTCATCTATATATCTTCTTTGGTGAACTATGACCTCACCAAAGGTCACACCTGAACAGTTGATTCTTTTGTCCATTTTTTAATTGTTTTTTGTTTGTTTGTCTTTTTTCTTATTGTTACATTTTAAAGGTTCTTTGTATTATTTGGGTAACAATCATTTATTAAATGTGTTTTTTGCAAATATTTCCTCCCAGTCTGTGGCTGGATTACAAGTCAATGATTTTTATCAATCTTTTCTCAATTCTCTTTCACCACAACTTCCACTATGCTTGGCTAAGCCCTTAGGTTTGAACTTCTTCATGCTCTTTTGTAAATGAAGTCAATTTCTTTCACAGATATTTGAAATTCTCTGTTCTGCAGCCTGGTTCTTCTCACCTCCCTCCACCCAGCAAAATGTCTGAACCACAGCTCTAGTCCTATGGGTGGGAACAAGGACATACTCCTCTCTGAGGGAAAAAAACAAACAAAAACCATTTTAGGAGCTAAGTACTTGATAGAGACAGGGAAAAGCTCAAGTTTCCTTGGCTTGGCTATCTTAATATGGAATTCCTGCTTCATGAGCTGAGGAAAGGGCAATCGGTGTAAACGATATTCTCACCACACTGCACCCAAGGTAAGGCTTCTGTTGCGTGAATGGGGACCAGGCAGAAGAAAGGAGCCCTCACTTCTCAACTACACTTGCCCCAAATCTAGCTTTAGCAATGGGTAAAAGGTAAAAGAAAAATGAGATATGATTATTATCTTCCCCTTCCAGAAAGATAGCCCTCTGACTGGGAGCTAGGGGGGAAAGAAGCCCTGTGCTCTTGGCTGTACCAAAATAGAATATAATATTTATCTCATTGAGCTAGAAGTGAAAAAAGAAGGCATCCCTCAAATGCCACAGACTCTCACAATTCTTTGCAAGTTTTAGTAGATGATCTTGAATAAATGTTTCTTTGTTTTCTTTATGTCCTTAGGACCATTTCTAAAGACTTTAAATATTTTTATGCCTGTAATTTTTATCACTTTCACTGTGCAGTATATTCACAGAGCTCCTCCTATTGTCATGGAGAAAGTAAAATTCCTACTAACTCATATTAATTGTATTTTATTAATGCTAAAGAAGTGGTTTTGCTGCAAATACTTCAGGAAGCATTACACATGAGAGTTGTTTAATCCTTAGCACTTTAATTTGTGTCTTCAGGCAAAATAATTTTGAGATGTATGACTGAATTAGCTACATCAATCAAAGAAAGGGTCAATTGAATTAAATAACCTTCTCTGACTGTTTTTTTTAAATTATGTTCAGAATTATGTTCAAAATTCCCAAAAGATTATGCTTGTGAAAAAATATCGTTATAATAAATTATTTTCTACTATTAAAAGGAGGGAAAGAAAGAGAGCCCGACTTGATGAACAATCTGGGTTTTAGTCTTGGTGTTGTCCCTAATTAAATATATGACCATGAGGAAAACAGTCACATTTTTGTTCTTCATTTTGATCATTTGTAAAATGAAGGGTTGGAAGGCCCTTAAGCGCTGGCTTTGGATTCTCTTTATGTAGATACTATTTCCTGTACTAAATTCAAACACCATCTCTTCCTGGTGGATCATATGTACTTTATATGGGTATGCAGTAGTGCTCTATGAATACTTCTAGAATATTACTTACTTCATTATACCAAAATTATTTATTCACTGATTATTTTCCCCCATGAACTCTGATCTCATGAAAAGTGGGATTATATTTGGTAAAATTTTAAAAGAATATATTTTGCATAAGAGGCACTCAATTATTTCAAAGATTTTAAAATTAACTGAATTTTTGCCAACTGTATTTACATTTTCTAAGCCTACCTCTGAATACAATTTAATATATTTAAGAAAGACTTCTCTCTACTATGCCTTTTTTAAACTTTTTCACAAAGTGAATAACTTTAAACTTTGCCCTTTTTCTTTTAGCAACTCCCTCTTTCAATTTTTCCTAGGACATGCAGCTAGACTTTTCCATTAAGAATTACTATTCAATTGTGCTGTGTATAGAGGCTGTATTTTCCCAACTTTCAGGTAAATGGTTAGAAAAGAGAAATACAGAAAGTTCAAAGAAACAGGTCAAAAGTTTTTTCAGCTAGGACTGCAAGCAAAAGTATTTTATTAGTACATCACTGTTTTATATGATCACAATAAAGCAGAGTTTAAACTTTATGGCTCAGGCAATTAAATCTAAATTGTAAATTCTAAATTGATCAGATAATCCTGTATTAGTTTTCACCAACCCAACCTAAAACAAAAGCTTTACATATCAAAAATATCCATCTTATTGAATTATATATAGTTCAATGAATTAATAAAATGTGCTGGCATGAGTGGTAATTTGTAACACATTGTTCTTAAAATTATCTAGACAAAAATTATTATATTTATGCATTGGTAGATAAATATAGTTATTTTTCTCTCTGTTGAATTGAATGATTGTTTGCTAGGCATATTTTGTCCCTTTCCACAATTATTTCACAAAATTTCATATTACTGGAATATTGCTCTAAGTATAGTTTACATTTTATCTTCTGTGCTTATAATTTCAGCACATAAGAAAACTGATAGCTATGAATTACTTCCTTTGAAGGATGGATTTAATGGAAATATACTTAGAAGTTATACGTAACTAACTTGTAAGGCTGGCCAAAAGACCCCCACAGCAACGACAGCCCGGGGCCCCTTCCCTGTTGGCTTGCAGCCGGAGCCAGGCCACATCCTGCTATGACTGGCAAAAAACAGCTACGCTGGCTGAGCACCCTGAGCTGGGCTTCCTGCTCTACCCAGCTGCTGCCGGCAAAGCTCTCAGGCTTCAAATGACCACATCACACCTGAATGTTCCGAGACCCCCTTCACCCCACATATAAAAACCCTGCCTCAGTCCTGGGCGGTGCGACTTCTCAGGCCCTGACCTTAGGACCTGTGAACCTCACCCAGGAGCGCTTTAATAAAGCCACTTATTTGGCCATAACTTGTGTCCGCTGTTCTCTCCGCCACCAAAAAAAACCTTACATAACTGTAACCAACTTTGTGACAATTAGTTGAAGAAAACATATTGTTTTTATTGTACTTGTTCTACCATGTTGATTCTTTGCTCTATTTGTGAAGTACTGAAAGAAATTGTTTAGTTCCAGTAAAAGACAACCATCTTCTGAGCACTCTTTGTTTTTGTTCATCCTAGTGACTATGACAGTCGTATATCCAATGACCTTTGACTCTGTATTTAGGAAGTAAGCCACGTTTGTGGCCCACTTCTAATCATTATATGTGAGTTTATGTATTTCCTATGACTTTATTTTCTTCTTCTGAAGTTCCCCACATAGTTTTTATTTACAGTATTTTTAAGGTATGCATTTCACTGTTTTTCAAATAATTATTACATTGAGATGTTTATCAGAAGTTTATTGAAAACTATAATACTGCTTCAAGTATTTGGAGAATGCCATTCCTGGATATTAAAAGTTATGAATCCTTGCAAGAGAGAGAAAATGGATAAGATTGCTAACAAAAGCCAAAATTCAACTTTTCCACAAAACATCCAAAAAACTTATTAATCAACAATTTGATGTGGAGAAGGAAGAAAATTTCCACTCTTCCGTTAGCTCGATCTAAAGGAAGTTTGGCTATGGTCAGACTTACTAGATTTGGAGTTTGTCTCTGCTACTCACTAGCTGTGAATTGGTTGGCAAGTAAACTAATCTTTTCCAACCTCAGATTTTAATTCCTTAAAATTAGAATAATAGCAAGACTAAGACCTACCTCACAAGATTTTAGTGAGGACTAAATGTTATTAACCACTCCCACACATACACTCAAAACATTGAATAGTGCTTGGTGGGAGATAAATACTAAACAAGTGCTAGCTTTTAATGTTGTTGGCTAAAAGATTTACAAAATAATTAAAGAACCATACAATTTGGCAGCACACATAATTTTCCGCTCAGTTGGTGGTACAAAAAATTATATACACACACGTGTAACTGATGTCCTAAGATAGTGAGGAATATTCAGAATATGTGAAATTATAATTTCAACCTGACCTAAGAAAAAAGTTGAACAAAAGGAACTTTTTTTACCATCTTTATTTATAAATTTATAACAGATACACTGTATACTAGTTTTGAAATTTATAAAAAGAATGTAAAAGAATTTTTACCATTTGACTTGGAATCTTATCTTTTAGCCATGCTTTTGCTTCCTGTCTTTATAAATTATATTAGTGAATCCTGAAGTGAATAGGTCAAGTTTGATTATTCATTTCATTTCAGTTATATTGAAAAAAGAGAAAACTTACTAAGTAATTCCTGTAGTATATGACATTTTTTTTATATTTCATGTTAAAGTAGTTATTAAATCAGTTGTTTCTGAGTTTATGATAATGTCGTTTTCTTCCGAGTGATTAAAATTGTTTCTATTATGTTTGCAGCATTAACAACTAGTAAAAGTCACAATGGCTGTTTATGACCACATGATTTGGTTCTCAGCGTGTTAATGATTCCTTAAAGAAAACAAACCAATTTAAATATAATATGGAAACTACTTATCATAAAAGCCAGTAGTGAAACTCCACACAGTTTAATCCATTTCTAATTTTATGTGTTTTATGCTGTAATTTTTAAGAGACTTGGTTAGATTCGAGGGAAAAAAATCTTATTGAAATAAAAATAATGACTGACTTTGAATAATTTCCTTTCCTCCAAATAAGCCATGATAATTTAAAATTGTGGCTGTAAGGGTTAAGTGTAACCATCTTTAAAATAATCTTTTTATTGTTGACTAAGTATTCAAATGAGCTCTGATTTGAAATAGTCATCATTTTTAAAGACCTTTTACGAATATTACTAGGTGCCACGTATCCACATCCCCAATTCAATTATTCGTGCCTATGATTTGGCTGTTAGAATGAAGCACAGAATCAGTGCTCGTCTTTTTGAGGCCATTGTTAGTTGGGAAAAACATTATAATCAAATCCTTTTGTGTCTGATTTACACAGGTAATATCCCTGGACTTTGTAGGAAGGGATTGCTATTCCCAGTATCTGAAAACTAAGCTGATGTTGTCAATCTCTTTCACCAGAAGAAAATACACTTATAAAATGTTAAACAATTGAATGCGGGACTAAAGAGGTGCCAGTTCATGGATTGGTTAAGGTTGGGCGTGCACTCTGAGGCAGTGCTGCTTTTGCTTAGAGATCTGTACTCCACTCGGGATGGTTACCTCTGTGAGCAATGTGACAGCTGGCTCAGTTCTGCTTCGCCACATAGCTGCCCAGGAGCCCAGCCGCCTGTTTCTGGGGATGTGGTCAACAACAGGACTAATGAGATTTCAGTTAATCAAATTTCACACGGGCCAGTAAGTCTGGTTCTGCAGCTCTTAAGCAAAATCCTGGCAAGTCCACTTTATGTAATTCTTGAGTTATGAACTTAAAAAGCTGCTGTGGTTGCTTTCCCAGGCAAAGGTTTTCTAGTGGTAAGGCCTTATAGACAGGGCACCTATTGCTATTCATTTTTTTAAACACTGGAGAATGTATGAGAAGTAGAGTATTGTCAAGTGACAAATGTAATGTGTGTTTTCCATAAATCAAGAGACTTATTGATCATAGGCAAAAGGTATCAAGAAAACTTAGTGCAGGTCAAGCTAGCCTGTAATGAGATGGTTGTCTGTTTATTTTACCTATATGTCAGGTGAAAGAGCACCGATTTCCTGGATACAGGAATTTTTCCTTCACACTGGAGCCTTCAAATCAAGGTCTTCAGTGAGTATTTGAATACATGGTCATAGACAGCACAATGTCATAAACAAAACAAATTTTCCTGGGGAGCATTTTATATCTACGTCAAAGTGCATATCTCACAAAATGACGAACTCTGCTTGATCAACATGTTAGGCGCTCTGCACAGGCAACCTAATTTAAGCACAGTTGAAAATTCTTCCTTTTTTCCAATGCTACTCCTATGGCTTTATAAACTTTTGCTACACTACATTAGCATAATAACTGCCCTTATAGACACTAACATGTTTCCCCTACAATCCATATTCCATATTCTGTCCAGAATGTCTTTCTAAACATTATTTATTATTTTTTTAATTTTTCTTTTATTTCAGCATATTATGGGGGTACAGATGTTTAGGTTACGTGCGTTGCCCTTGGTTCCCCTCCCCAAGTCCGTGTTTCAAATATGTCCATCCTTCGGGTAGTGTGCATTGCACTCCTTGTGTATACAAATACCCGTCCCCTCCTCC
>NW_012150341.1:641994-661414 GCF_000956105.1 Propithecus coquereli | reverse complement strand
AAAAATCAATTCAAGGTGGATAACAGACTTAAACCTAAGGCATGAAACTTTAAGAATTCTAAATGAAGATGTTGGGAAGACCCTTTCAGACATCGACCTAAACATTATTTAAATAAGGAATTTCTCTCTTGATTAAAACAGTTAGATGATTTATTTCCTTCCTTTATTGCTAAGCATGAGGTTCAATATATCCACAACTGGATCTACCTAATTTTCATACTTTAATCTTCATAACTTACATCTCATCTCCAAAAATGTCCTTTAGTCAGGTGGAAAAAATAAAAACAAAATAAAACTCATTAGTCTTCTGCTTTCTTTTTCTCCTTTATATTATTTCATTCTTGTTTACGGTGCTTCCTTTGAGTGACATCTTCTAATCCTCTTTTCTGTCCCTCAAATTTCTTATCAGCATATAAGACTCAATTTCCTAGAGTCTGAATTAGTGCTTTCTTCATTTATGCAGCTCTACTACAATTATTATATTTAATCATAATTATACATTTATTTGTAAAGTGTTCCTTATTATCCTGGAGTTCCTTGAGAAAAGAGACCATTTGAGAAAGGACTACTTTTTAGTCTTTGCTTTATCAATATCACCTAGAACAAAGGCAAGAAAATTGTTGCTACTTGTTTTATATCCAATGAAGTAATTCAATGTAAATTATAAAAGAAAAACAAATTGCGATATCATGTTATGAAAATTGATTATTTATACTATCTACTAAATTCTTTTCTATGATATGACTAATCAGAAAAATATTACGTGGCAATTTACAATCTTTGGCATACATCTCTAAATGTCTGAGGTTAAAACTGAAGATCACATAATTTCACATAAATTATCCTTTATTTTCAATGGCAAAAGCAGAACATTAAGTTGGATGTATCGGGGGATTGACTAATATAAATCTTATGCTATTATTTTATAATTCAGATTTTTTATGAGTGAGGTTACTCTTTTGGTTTCTGTAATAAATTATCATAAATACATGTTTAAAAATATAATTATTTAGAAAGTAAGTGCCCTATAATTTGAACCAATGATACTTCTTGGTGTTTTAAGCTGGCAAAGCATCAGTACTAAACAAATCTATTTTAATTAAGCAGAAAAAATATAACAAACAGTATTTCAAGGGGGGAATAGAAGATTGGATATGTTGATAGAATCAAAATCACATCATAACTTAAAAAATGAGATCACATCATAATCTCATTAGAAATTAGATCATTATCACATATAATGTGAAAATTAGATGTCAAATGAATCATGGTATTATATTTCATTATGCTTCATTTAGGCATATGTTTGAGAAATGATCATTCTAGTACATCTAGATACTGTATTATCATTTGATTTTATGAAAAGGCATAAATGTCTTTTGATAAATTTTCAGAAATTTGGCAGTGTGATAGATTAATTGCAATTTTTACTTTTCTTGTTTTTTCATGTCAATATCCAATCACTCCAGCACCATTTGTTGAAGGCTAGCTTTGCTCTATTGAATCGCTTTTGAGACTTTGTGAAAAATCAGTTGCATTTATTTTTGTGAATTTACATCTTGATTTGCTATTTGGTTCTGTTAGTCTATGCATCTACCTCTCCATCAATACCAAAGAGTCTTGATTACTGCTGCTACATAATAAGTCTTAAATTTGGGTAGACTGATTTCTCTCATCTTATTCATCTTTTAAAAATTATGTTAGCTATTTTAGTTATTTGCCTTTCCATATATATTTTATAATAATCTTGTCTATATAAAAAAAGTTGCAAGGTTGATAGGAATTGTGTTCAATCTTGATATTAATTTTTGGAAAATTGGCATCTTTACTGAGTTTTCCAATTCATGATCATAATATGGTTTTCTATGTATTTATACTTTCTTAATTTCTTTATTCTGTGTTATGTAGTTTTCCATATACAAAACTAAGACATGGGTAGTTAGATTTATATATGTTTCATTCTTATAATGATTTTAAATGGTATGGTACTTTTAATATTAGTGTCTATGTGTTTTTTGCTAATGTATGGAAATATAAATGATTTTTTATATTTATCTTATATCATGTGAAGTTCTGAACTCATGTTTTAGTTTTAAAAGGTATTTGTATATTTGAAATTTTATAGATAAATAATCAGGTCCTCTGCAAATAGGGACAATTTTACTTCTTTATTTCTATATGCATTTTATTTCCTTTACTTGCTCTATTGCACTAGCTAGAAATTCCAGAATTATGTTGAATACTAGTGGTGAGACAAGAAACATCTTTGCCTTGTTCATAATCTTCAGAGTAAAACAGTTAGTCTTTTACCATTGTAATTGTCTTAGTTTATTCTGTGTTGCTCTAACAGAATACCTGAGGCTGGGAAATTCATACCAACGGATGAGATTGTATTGCACTTTGATTAACATTCATTTAAAGCTATTTGCTAATAGCCCTTGTGATTTTTTGTTTGACCTATCAGTTATTTAGAATTATAAAAATTTAATATTTTGTGGTATAATATTATATCATTATTAATATATTATATCTATTGATTTATGACTTAATTCTATTGTCAGAGTATATAATTGATGTGATTTCAAAGTTTTTAAGTCTATTGAGACTTACTTTATAGCTGTGTGTGTGGTCAACCTGGGAAATGTACCAAGTTAAAAATATGTCAATATTAATATGTGTTCTGTAATTGTTGGATATAGTGTTTTATAACATAATTGAAGTCAAGTCAAAGGTAGTTTGATAATGTTCATATCTTCTAAGGCACTGATAGAGTGTTAAGATTTTCAACTATAGTTATGAAAATCTCTATTTCTTATTTAATTCTGTCAATTTTTCTATGTATTTTGAAACTATGTCTTAAGTTATGTAACATTTATAATTTCTATTTTTGCCCTGATAAATTGACTTTTTATTATGATGGTAATATATTTCTCTTTATCTCTGGTAATACCCACTGTTGTGAGATCTATTTTATCAGCCACTCCAATATTCTTACGTTTACTGAATATTTGACTTACCTTTCCAACTAATTAATTGCAGTCTATGTACTCTTTATACTTAAAACTCATCACCTGTAGACAACATATAGTTAAGTATTTTTTTAAATCCATTTTCACAGTTTTAGCCATTTAATTTGTTTTTAATTCATTAATGTTTAATGAAATCATTGATATGTTTATGTTTGAACTACCATCTCATTACCTATTTTCCACTAATCCCTGATTTGTGTTTCTTTGTTCCTACTTCCCAATGCTTTAAAAAATTTACATTAGAATTACTTTTTAATTTTTTATTATCTTTGTAAACATACTTCTTTGAATTTTTGTAATGGATGGTTTAGGAACTTAATATTTACTTAACTTTTCTAATCTAGCTTCATTTAATATAGTCTCATTTTATGTAAAATGCAGAAATTGTGTAATCATGTAGATACATATTCTCTACACTTTTATTTTATAGTTGTAATAAGTATTATATCTACATTTATTATTAAACATCCCAAGACAATTTTATATTTTAGAAATATACATGTTAAAATATGTTTATGTGTTATATGTGTTACAAATTAAGTGGATAAATGTACAAAGAAAATAAAAATTGTTTATTTGCTTCCACCCAGATATTTAATATTGCTGTACTCAGTATCCTATTCTGAATGAATGAATTCTGTCATTACTTCCCTTCAGCCTAAGGAACTTCCTTTAGCTAGTCTTGATTACAGAATTTTTTCTTAAATCTAAAAATATCTTTATTTTACTATCATTCTTAGAGAATATTTTCACTAGATACAGAGTTCTTGCTTAGTTTTTTTTTCCTGTTTCTTGTTTTTTATTTTGTTTCTCCTTTAAGCATTTTAAAGATGTTGTTCAACTTTCTAATGGCTTTCATAGTTTCTGATGAGAAATCAGTCATTAGTCTCATCACTGCAGCCCTGTATACAATGAGGTTTATTTTTTCCTGTTCAACTTTTAAGATGTTTTTTCTTTATCTTTGGCTTTCAGCAGTTTGCATATGTTGTACATCTGTATAGGTTTTTTGGTGTTTATTCCATTTGATGTTTATTGAGCATCCTGTGCCAGAAAAATTTTACCTTCATCAAATTTAGTACAATATTTGTCATTTTTTATTCAAATATGTCTTTCAGTACCTATCTCTCCTTCCTCTTCTGAGATTCTAACTTTGAATCATTTGGCATTATTTGACAGATCTCTGGGGGTCAACTCATCTTTTTTTCCTTCTTTCTGTTTCTATTCTTCAGATTGAATTATTTTTCTTACTCTGTTGTCAAGTTCATCTACCCTTTCCCATTTAATCTCTATTTAGTTTTAAGTTTATCCTGTAATCATCTTATTTCTGTTATTTTAATTTTCACCTCTAGAATTTCTATTTTTTAATAATTTTTATTCTTTCTTGATAATTGCAATACACATAATTTTATTGTATTCATATTTGCTTTCTTTATTTGAAGGCAATATAAAAGCTTCTTTAAAATGCTTTTTTGCTAAATTCAACATCAGGTTTCTATCACGATCATTCTTAATTGATTTTTTATTTCTCTTGCAAATACATTTTATTTTCTTGGTTCTTCATGAGTTAGTTAATTTGAGATTGTTTCCTGGACATTATGAATGTTAAATTGTGAAAATTCTAGATTCTATTCTTACTTATTTTAATATGTGTTGGGTTTTGTTTTATCAGGCAATTATTATAACTGTACTTTAACTAAAAAGTCTTTTTCGTGGGCAGCAATTTCAGTAACATTTCAGAAAATTTGTGTTTGTTGTAGCTGCTTTAAGTATATTGTACATACGTATGAATCAGGTATCAGTTAGAAATATAGACACATAGAATGTGGATATCCCATTTCTGGCTCTCTAGAATTTTTCGTTCTTTTTAGTGTTCATACCTTCCCAGCTTCAATTTCTTACTCCTCTATTTGGAAAGACTGGTTTTTGCTACGGGCATCACTGTCTCATCACCTGTTTCCTATGAAAGGCACCTAGACAAGGCTAAAAGCTGCAAAAATGGGAACTTACTTCACATAGCTCTCCCCCTCGCATCCTTAGAGTACATACTCCCTACCAGACTCTGTCGGCTCCTGTTCACTCTCCTGTAACTTTAAATAATTGCTTTTTGAATTTTGTACATATTTTATGGCTGTTTTATGAGGATAGTCACTCTTTGGGATCTTATTTCATCATTACGAGAAGTCAAAAGTTGGTAATCCAATTTTTAAAGAGATACTAATCATTATGTTCTTGTCTCTCATCCTCAAACCTGTCATTTTAGAGTCTTCTTTGAAATACTGGTGCTGAGACTCTCAGACTACATTCCTTTTTGCCAGCCTATTAGCTTCAACAAATAGGGAGCAGTAGAGGGAGGCTGGGCAATGTAAGGAGAGAAGGATTGATTCTTTTCTTTGATGTTATTGAAAAATCATGTTAATTGTTTGAGTATTGCATATGAAAATGGATTCTATTCATTCTAATTCCTACCTTTTATTGATACTCACAGATCAACTTCATCATGCTCCCTCAGATATTTCTGCATCCTAGCAACCTCTGACACATATCCAAGCTGCGAAATACTGGCACAATATCATCTTTAGAGGTTGGAGTCCCAGATCCCAGGACATTTACTCCAGATTCTAAGCCTCCTTCTATTTTTCCCACAATCCTTTCCCTTCTTTTTTTCTTTTTCACAATCCTAAAGATGGTAACTGCTTCTGCTGGTGTTATTTTGGTGTTCGTCTATTCACTGTGATTCTTTAATTCTTTGATAACAGCTTAAAGAATTTATTATATTTAATTCTCTATTTTAAAATAATGTTCCTCAAAGACATCTAATGTATTTTATACTTTCTGCTCATCTGCCTACTTAGCATTATGTCATTAATGTAGTGCATCATTGCGATAGTTTACGTGATGTATCACAATCTCTGCAGACTAGAATGTAGAAGAAAACAGAAGAGTTGGCTTGGCCCTGAGACAGATTCAAGGAAATATGTTAGCTACATCAGATAAAAAGAAATTGTTTTTTTGTGGTTATTGAAAATTGGTATATAGAAACATCACTAATGAAAAACACAGTGTTTTCCAGATAAGTAGCTTTCTATGAATTGCCATGAAATCTATTTATTTGCTCCAATAAAGATATTGCATAGGGAAAACCAGCTTCAAATCTTATTAAATAATAATTATAAAGTTATTCGTATTTTGCTGGTGCTGAGACACTATGTTAGACAATGGAAATATTTCATATTTACCCTTGTTTACCTATGTTTGAATACTGGAATCAATCTTAACACAGTAAAGATTTCTGAATAGCAATTCTTTTTTTGCTTGCCTATCACAACATACCTGCAATTTCTGCCATTTTCTTTCCCACAAACTAAAAGTCCTAAAAGCCTCAATATCTTTAGTGTGTCCACTCAATATCTCAATATCTACAATAAATAATCTATAATAAATTACCTATGGTGCAGCATGGGATTAGTAGATGTATCCTTATCTCCTCTTTTGAACACCTTTGTTATTCTACAGAAATTTGGTATTTTATATCTGTTAAACTACTACTCTCAGGTTATTTCATATAAAATACAATATAAAATATATATTTAATTGTAAGACAAAAGGGCATATATATTTTTCCTATGTCTTATAATTGCCATATATTTTATTATATATTTAATACAGTAAATATCAAAATCTTTTTCTTTATTTTTAGAGACAGGGTCCCACCATGTGGCATAAGCTGGAGTGCAAAGGCTATGCACAGGCATGGTGATGGCTCACTACAGCCTCACAGTCTTGGGCTCGAGCGATCCTCCTGCCTCAGCCTCCTAAGTAGCTGAGACCATAGGCGCACACCACTGGTCTCTAAAACACTTTCGTGTGTGTGCAATAAAAAGAAATGTTAATAGTCTACAGTGATTAAGCTGTATCTCTTAAGTAGACATGTGAAAAGATTGAAAGATAAATGTCTGAAAGTATAATATCAAATTAGAGGTCTAAATGGGAAACCTGAAATGGCTATACTCTACCTATATTGTTCATAACTGTGCAGAAGGAATAGTCCTATACATAGAATTGCTGTGGAAGTCAGTGTCCTCCCATTATCCCCGAATGGTAACTAATGGGTAAACTCCAGCTGCTAGTTGCGTAAAAATTACTAATCAATCACTTATAAAACTTAGAATTAGGTTGCCTCAACAAAATAGGCACATTAATTCTCATCAACCAATTGCTTGACTTAACTACAAAGATATACCTGAGGGAGAAGGTAAATTATTTTATCTTCTGTTACTAAAAAAACTCTAATATCTTCGTGCCAACCTGAAAGTCAGTGTTAGTGTAGAAAAATAATCTTTGCATTCTCCATGAATATTTGTAAGCATGAGGATTTTGGAATGATGATGAATGAAATGCTATTACAATAAGAAGATAAATGCAGATGTATAAATATTGGTTATATTTAAAGCCTTAATACATTGTGAAATTGGCTTTTATTTTCTTTCTATGTAAGTGAGATAGTTACTAACCAAGCAGAGCATGAATAACTTTTATTGTTAAGATGAGTGAGCCAGGTTTAAATGTCATTTAGGAATGCTTACAATATATGACATTGATAGATGAAAAAGAAAATTGCCATTTCAAGTCGACCTCTTCTATCTACACTAGGGCTGTCTTAAGTGAGTTTAGATAACTACTTAAATTAGTCATCATTAAAGAGTCAGAAACTCTGAAAAATGGGATTTTAACTTGTTTCACGTTTATGAACTTTGTTTTGTAAGAAAGGGCAAAACTCACTGAAATTTAGAAAGGTGAGTTTATATCATTGTTTTGATTTTTTTTGATATTGATGTGATTCACATTTATTCATAACAAACTATTTAGATAATTTGCTTTATGTAGTCACTATTAACAGAAAACTTCTCTGGCAGCTTGTATTCATTATTGCTGTAATTCTGTTGAAAATATTTGGCATTGGAAGGTCCTTGTGGTGCCCCACTATTTCTGGGATAAAATTCTACCATAGAAAAGATATGGTTGGAATAAGAAAGAACTTACATTCTCATAATATACATAGGATTTACTTTATCAGGTTGAACTAAAGATTTTATCCCAAGTAGACTGTATTCACATTTTCAAAAATGAAAACAAACAAAAAATATACATTTCTCCTTTGGTCCCTTTCAGGATTAGGCATGTGTTATATTCTTTAATTATTTTTATTTTGTTCAAGTTAATAATTTTTTTTATAATCTTCTAACATATTTTAAAATTTTGGATCTTGATAGATATTGACAAAGGGATAAAGAATGGAGTGGAGAAAAACTTGTATTTATTGAGCATTTACGATGTTCCACTATCTGTGGTAGTCATTTAACTTAAGTTATTGGGACTTTTGGAGGGCATAACCTCTATTCAGGATCCTCTGGGGAAATAAAAACACAGTTGACCCTTTAACAACATGGAGGTTAGGGGCACCAACCCCCTGCACAGTTGAAAATTTGTGTATAACTTTTGACTCCCCCAAAACATAACTATGAATAGCCTACTATTAGCTAGAAGCCTATTGATAATATCAATTAACACATATTTTGTTAGTTATATGTATTATATACTGTATTCTTTACATGTATTATATACTTAATTCTCTAAATTAAGTTAGAGAAAAGGAAATGTCATTAAGATAATTATAAGGAAAAATACATGTTTACCATTTATTAATTGGAAGACCTTCATCATAAAGGTCTTCATCCTTGTCTTTATGCTGAGTAGACTGAGGAAGAGGAAGAGGAGAGGTTAGTCTTGCTGTATCTGGAGTGACAGAAGCAAAAGGGGAGGAGGAAAGGGGGCAGAAGAGGCAGGCACATTTGGTGTAACATTGTGGAAATACATCATAATCTCTTACTTTTTTGCTTTTACATTTCTCTACAAATGTATTCCTACGTTACCAACCTTTTTTCCACATTTGCTTTAGTTTCAGTGCCCATATCATATAAGGGTCCATATTGTAAGAGAAGTCAAAAGCAATCTTAAATAATTGGAACTCTTCTGCCAGATTGCCTAATGTCAATTTGTGTTCTGGCACTGCTTCTTCTGTCTTCTTCCTGATTGTCTGACACTTGTTTGGAAGCACTCTTCTCCATCAAGGCATCTTCTGTTAATTCCCCTGGTGTGGCATCTATCGGTTCTTGAATTTCTCCAAGATCCATAACTTGAAACACTTCACTTCTCCCCTACCTTTTTTTTTCAGAGGGCGGGGGGAGGGATATCCTTCTCTTTCATGATTTCCTTGATTTGCTCTGTTGTAAATCCTGTGAAATCATGCATATCTGGACACAGTTTTCTTTAGCAGTAATTTATTATTTCAGGCTTGATGGCTTTCAAGGCTTTTTCTATAACAATAATGGCATCTTTAATAGTGTAATTCTAGACTTTAATTATGTTCTAACTATTGGGATTCTCTTCTATAGTATTGACAATCCTTCCCATAGATAACTGTGTGTAATGAGCCTTATGGGTTCTTATAACCCCCTGATCTAGAGGCTGAATTAGAGATACTGTGTTTGGGGGCAAGTAGACCACTTCAGTGCCTTTGGTGTTGAACTCATGGGGTTCTGGGTGGCCAGAGGCATTGTCCAATATCAAAATAACTTTCAAAGGCAGCCCCTTACTGGCAAGGTACTTGACTTTAGGGACAAAGCATCAATGGAACCAATTTACAAAAAGGGGTTCTCATTGTTCAGGCCTTCTTGTTGGACAATCAATAGAATGATAGCTGGTGTTTATCTTTTCCCTTCAAGTCTTGAAGGTTAACAGCTTTATAGATAAGGGCAGTCTGATCATAAATCTGTCTGCATTTGCACAAAACAGTAGAGTTAGCCTATCCCTTCCTACCTTAAGTCCTGGTGCTCACTTCTCTTCTTTACTAGGAAATGTCCTTTGTGGAATTTGTTTTTCCAGAATAGGGCACTTTCACCTGCATTAAAGACCTGTTCAGATGATGGCTTTCACCTATAATCCCAACACTTTGGGAGGCTGAAGCAGGAGGATTTTTTGAGGCCAGGAGTTCGAGACCAGTCTGAGCAACATAGCAAGACCTTGTCTCTACAAAAAATTTTAAAAATTAGTTGGCATGGTAGTGCATACCTCTAGATCCAGCTACTTCGGAGGCTGAGGCAGGAGGATGACTTGAATCCAGAAGTTCAAGTCTTCAGTGAGCTTTTATAGAGCCATTGCACTCTAGCCTGGGTGACAGAGCAAGATCCTGCCTCAAACACAAACAAACAAACAAAAGAAACAAACAAACAAAAAACAAAAAGGCTGTTCAGGCAGAAATACTTCTCATTGATGATTTTCTTAATGGCATCTGGGAAATTGTCTGTTTTCACTTGGTAAGTAGAAGCAGCTTCTCCTGGTATCTTGACATTTTTAAAGCCAAATTCAAATTTTTTCGTAAAATCATTAAACCATCCTTTGCTGGCATTAAATTCTTTAGCTTTAGTTCTTTCGCCTTCTTTTTGCTTGAAGTTGTTATGCAGTGTCTTTGCTTTTTCTTGAATTCTACTGGAGTCTATATGTATGCCTTTCTTAAAGCAATCATGCACCCACATAAGGTTGCATTTTCAAAATGATATAAAAAAGTACTTCACAAAAGTACAAGGATTTTTCACCTACTGGTGTAGCTGCAGCAATGGCTTCACAATTTTTTTTTTTTTTTCCAATGGTCTTTATGCTGGATGCATTTATTTTGAAGTGATGGGCAACTGCATCTGCAGACCTCAATCTGTTGTACTTATTAAGCAATTCAACTTTTTCTTACAATGTTGTGACTTTTTTGTGCCTTTCGGAAGCATTTCCAGCATTACTAGTGGGACTTTGTGTGTGTCCCATGGTGTGTTATTCAAGGTTTATGGTATTGCACTAAACATGATAAAAAAAATAAGTGAAAAACGCAAGAGATAGGTTTTTACTGCAATAAGAAATTTACCGGAGAGATGAACTGTTCATATGGAGATAATTAGCACCACATGACGTTCTAAGAGGATACTCAAAACACTTGAGCTCACTGCAAAAGCAAGTGGAGATAGCTATGAAATTATTACAGCAGTACAGTATGGACTCCAGTTAATTTTATGCAGTTATGATTTAATACCGAATCTTTACCTTTGCTTACGTTTCTTTTGTCTGTGAATTGCACCACATATAGCCTGTGTTTATGTAAATTTTGATAAATTTTAACTTGTTATAAAATATTTATGCATATTTTATGGTAGTAAATGATATTAATAAAATAGACTAGTATGTATATATATTTATATATTTATGACATACCTAACTTTTTCTTAATTTTTTCAATATTTCCTGGCTATGTGGTTCATCTGAGAGTTTTTCAAATTGTTGCACACCTCAAAAAATTTTTCCAACATACTTATTGAAAAAAATCCATGTATAAGCAAATCTATGTAGTTTAAACTCACATTGTTCAAGGGTCAACTATATGGTTTGTGGAAAATTGAAAGCAATTTTTATCTTATTCAAGCTAGCCTCTATATATGTGGCTCCTATTACATTATTAACTTTTTCTGTTTAGTTTTCTTTTTTGTGAGAATATTTTCAAAAAATATTCACAAAATTAATATGCAACATAACTAGTAACCAATTCTTAAAAATAGAGCTCATATATGTATGGAAATTAAGATGTAAGCATATATATGGAAATGGTAAATACCAGAGAAGGCCACCAGCTCTTTCTAAAAACAAAGATATATATATATAAAACGCCTATTATACATTTCTATTTGTTAGCAAATATAGCCTGGCTTAAAGTGAAAATAGGCTTTACAAATGGATAAAATTTTTCATTTTTCCCATTTCTAAACAGCTATTTATGTATGATCTTTGTTAATATAAGGAGAAAAAACCCTCACCTAACGGTTTAATTTGAAATTCTTGATTTTTGTTTCATGTTATACAAGAACTGCACTATACCAATATGGTAGCCACTAACCATATGTGGCTATTTAAATTTAAATTAATTAAAACGAAATAAAATTTAAAGTTTTCTCTCAGTAACAATAACCCTCCTACGAGTACTCAATGGTCATATGTGGCTAGTTGCTGTCATTTGTGACAGGTTTAGATATAATAGATTTTTGTCATTGCAGAAAGACCTATTGGACAGTGCTGTAATCAATAATGGAGCGTGGCATATATAAGTTTAATTATAACAGCAAAATTGGGAAATTTTTAAAATAAATTTGCATCTATTAGCATATTACACATGGTAGTCATCTACTATTTGATTTATACTTATATTTATATATGTGTTACTTTCAAATTTTTCAGATTTGCACTACTTGAAGTGTATCCAAGCTACACTGAATTGCTTCTCCTTATTTCAGTTCATACACTACAACAGATTTCATATTTATATACATTCCAATCCATTCTACAGTGATTTCTATATCTTAGTAAGTTTCCTGCATATTTCTTTGATTACTTTCCTTTTTAAATAAGTGATTTATCATTTCACAGTGTGAAGTTAAACAGCACTTCCTAAGTAATTTTTACTTTTTTTTTTTGGTTTGTTTCTGGCTTCTAGAGCATTCTGTTCTGAGCTCATGTATTTCTCAGCAGATCTAAAATTGTGAAATCATTTTCTTTCTTTCTTTTGGAGGAACTACACTAAGACTTTTTTCTATTTTAGAAGATTAGGCTAAGAGCTGCCACAGAATAGCTCATTGAGAGTCAGTGGCCTACACTAACTTTCACATTAAATCACTTACTAAATGAAGGGACCTGGGCAAACTGATCTACTATTCTGGCATTATTTTCTACATTGCTAATTTGGGCATATTAAATATGCTTTTTACTCAAAGATCTGTTGGGTGAATAAAATTTTATAATGCATGCATATAAATAGTCTGTGTATTTGAGAGTTCTCTATAAAATCAATGTTTTAATCTATATTTCCTATGCATTTGGCACATCTAACTCTATCTTTATTTCAGATTTATTTTAAAATTCATTTCACTTTGCTCTGCCTAAATAGAATATAGAGATGTGACAAACACTCAGAACCTAAGTTCCCAGAAAATGCAATTTTTTTGTATATTGTAGCTGTATCTACTTCATGAATAATTGTCAACCAATGACCTATTTGGTGCTCTTAATGGACTTGTTAGACAATTTATTCAAAAGAGATAAATTAGGTGTACATGTAGAAAATTTAACAGTGATATTAAACATAATCTCTAAAGACTTCTCATTATTTTCTTTATAAATCTCTACTAATGAGAGAGAATATTGTTTACATTATATATTAATAGTAAGGATTTCCTAGTATTAGAAATGCCTCTAGAACTATAGACTGATTTAAAACTATAATATGAAATATTATCTGAAAGCTATAACAATTTTCCTACAATAGCTCATCATTAAATTTGTTAGAAACCAGGAATTTCACTATCTAAAATGTAAAAATTTTTACTTCTTCATTAATCTTTATTGTTTCCATTATGTTGTTGGCCCTGTGCTTAGTACTAGGAATACACAGATAGGTAGAAAACAGTACTTGCCCTTCAGGGCTGAAAATTGTGTGTGAATGTATGTTTGTGTTTCTATATTTTGGGGTTTGGGTGAAATCATATAAACAAATAATTCTAATATATTGACATACATTTACCATGTTAGACTGCAAGTATACTTCAGTGGACAGAATTTTGATGAGGCATGATTATGACTAGTGCTGGCTTTGAGGCTGAGAGACAAAAGCAGGTGCTTGAGGTAACCACTATTCACTTAGACTTCGGTTTCCTTTTGAACAATTGGCCAAAAAAATAATATTTAACAGATAGGGAAAACTGGGAGAAGCAGGTTTCATAGAGAAGTTTGTATAAAGCATAGGAGCCATTTTAAACATTTAAACTTAGAAAAACCTATTAGCTACTGAGTTGAGAGCCTGGGATGGAAGGTTCACATCTGCAGATCAGGGAAGGAGCTAAGAGTAGTCTGGAAACACCGGGGCATCTTCAGTATGTAAATTACATTCATGGCCTAGTTTACAGCAGTGAAGTCATGAGAAGGGATGGAGTTGGGAAGTGAGGTTGTGCTAGGTAAACTCTCTGCCCTGCAGAAGCACAGTGCCTGAGGGATATCTGAGTTTCAGAAATTCACAGTAGCATGTACTGCCTCTATTACTGTCACTCATGGTGGTCCATGATCACAATGTCCCAAAGCCAAACCCACAAGGAAGCCCATTTCACTCTGCTTAACCATTGGTGGTGTTCAGACCAGTAGAAGAAGAATGGAGCTAGGCTTTACAAGTGTTTTTATCAGTTATTGTTGAGGTTCCTCAGCATGTTTTAAGTTCTAAGAATCACCTTTACTATATGTGTTAGGGAAAAAAAAAAAACAAAAAAAACAATCTCTTCACTAAAATGATGCATTATAGCAATTTAAAGAAACTAGAGGATTACAGTGGAAGATCTGCAGCAGAAGTAGAGTATAGGAAGCAACTTATGTTACCAAATGTTCATCATTTGGAAAAAAGCTAAGAAGGAGCGTAAATTTAATGGAAAATGACTTAAAGTTCAATATAAATCAAAGCAAATTATCCAAGGAAGTTGAATGCCAGCTCAACCACAAAATTTGTTTTCTAATCAAAGTACTTTTGAACATATTTACTGTGTTTTCTTATTTAAGTACAGGTTTATGCTGTCAAGAAAGGCTAAAAAAAATAAACTTTTTCAGATCTTTGCCCACCAGGCTGGGTACTCAACTCTCTAGGTTGGAGGTGTGCCTTAATTCAAAGACATGGTGATTCACTATAACTTATCTATACATAACTTTCTAAAATTTGTAAGATGGTAGATTAGCCTATGCTATCTGTATCTTTACACAGTAAACAGAAAGTCTCCAAAAGGTAGGATTTTTCCTGAGGAAAGATTTTGTTAAAAAGTTTGCCTTTATTCCCAGGGTTTTCAAATCAAATGAAAGTTTAGCTTAGTTTATATTTTATTGAGAACATTTTAATCCCAGTTGTGCTTTTCTTTGATATAAACTTTGTTGCAATATGTAGGTTTGTGTACTAAAAGTAAAATAATAAAGGGAGGAAAGAGAGAGAGGAAAATTTGTTAAACATCTACTATGAGCCTATAACAAGTCTAAGTGTTTTTCCTAAAGAAGGAGTGATGAACTGAAAAATGATCCTCTGGATTATAAGTTTCACAAGAAAAGGGAATCTGAATTTTTATTTTATTGCAAATAGGACAGGGTAATATATAATTTTTGCCTTAGGTTGTTTATAATTGAATACGAGGCCATGAAAATTTTAGGATACCGATTAACAAAGTACATGAGTGTCAAATTGTTGCTTTTTTCTCCATACTACTAAACACCTCTGCCTTGCTTACAAAATTAATTATAGGACATTACAATTACTTGCTTATTGTTAGTCTTTTCTAGAATGTGGACTCTTTGAGGTTAGGGTATGTATGATCCATCATTGTCACAAGTTCCTAATGCATAGCAATCTGGCAATTGATGTCAGGTTTTAGAATGTAAAAAAAAAAAAAAAGTCTAATAACTGGATGAGATTATCTATGTAATGAGAATAGATATTAGAAAATGCCCAACAACAAGCTGTGAAATCCTGAAACAAATAGGAATCTGATGGAAGAGAGGGACCAGAAAAGAAGATCTAAAAGTAGAGGCCAGAGATAGACATGTAAAACCACAAATCTGTAGTATCATGTCATCTCATAGAGAAGAATTATCAGGAAAAAAGTTCTAGTTAACTGTAAAAATGCTGTATAGAGGTGGAAAAAATTGATCTCTAATAAATGAACATTGACCTGAAGTGAACTGCTACATCCAACATGAGAGAAAAATGGTAATTTCACTGAAGTATGGGGTTGCCATCATATTGATGTGGAATTAACCTATAATGAATTGATATAAAATGATAAATGGATTTCACCAGACAGAACTTAGAAAAATAACTTTTACGAGGTTAGACATAAAAGAAGGATCACATAAAGGCAAACAAAAAAATGGCTAAAATATTAGAAAGAGGAAACCAAAAGATTTTCTTATGGAAACAAATATTAAGACAATTTCATAAAGGTGATTGTATTCACCAGTGTTAACACCACAAATAGGTCAAGTTATATAAGAAATGAAGACTATTCACTGGATATGGCAACTAGACTTAACACATTTAAAAGAAAAATCTGGTGCACGTAGCAATTATATACTGTGAAAGGGCAAAGACTACGGATATAACAGACCTGAAAGTGCTTCACCAGCAGGCGTGTGCATCACCAACTTTATTACCCCTCAGAGTGCCCACAAAATGACAGTGAATCTTTAAAAGCACCTTAACTTGAGGATTGTTTAGAGATCACAGTCAACACAAAGAGGTTCTGAAATAACAACATAAGGATTATCTAATGTTTTGTCTTAGATTTTTACTTAAACCAGAGTTACTGGACCTTTTGGGGCCATAGTGATAGCCACCCCACTCCCCACCCCCTTATTATATCATGAACATGTATTTTTTTTTTGAGACAGAGTCTCACTGTGTTGCCCAGGCTAGAGTGCCGTGGCGTCAGCCCAGCTCACAGCAACCTCAAACTCCGGGGCTTAAGCAATCCTACTGCCTCAGCCTCCCGAGTAGCTGGGACTACAGGCATGCGCCACCATGCCCGGCTAATTTTTTCTATATATTTTTAGTTGTTCAATTAATTTCTTTCTATTTTTAGTAGAGACGGGATCTTGCTCTTGCTCAGGCTGGTTTCGAACTCCTGAGCTCGAACAATCCGCCCGCCTTGGCCTCCCAGAGTGCTAGGACTACAGGTGTGAGCCACCGCCCCCGGCCTGAACATGCATTTTAATTACCTTACAAACCTAGTAGAAGTCAGTTTATCTCTGTGGGGAAAATACATCTGGAGATTTCCTTAACCTACGTCACTGAACAAAATTGTGAGAGCTGAGAACACCTGCTTCAACATAATTCAACTGTTGAGACTGAGAATGAGACCACCTGGGTCAATATAATTTAACTATGGCCTCTGGGATATTCTTGCCCAGAAGATGATATGCCAAACCAATAAAATCATTTCACTATTCGCTTTTGGAAATCTTGCAAAAATATTTATCTAGGCAAAAATTTGTTCATCTGATCAAACTGCTCTCTTATCATGACGATCTCATCAAGATTCACATCAAGAACCTCATCTTACCATTCCTATATTATTATATGAAATTTGCCTAATCCACTGCTTGAAAGGCCTCATGCCCAGATCTCAAAATCCAGTAAATACCATTTTGTAATTTACTTCATTTGTGGAACTACTAAGACTGTCAAGGCAGTGTTTTCCCTTTTTGCAGCAATTTTTATAAACCCAGCTTTGACCAACAGAGGTTTTCTAGTGTCTTTGTGTCACAGCTGTTATGCTTGATGTATATCATAGAAACCAAAACAAACAAACCCAACACTGTATACTGAAAGTCATGGAGAATCAGGTATGGATATCTAGTTTTCCAGAAAAAGTATAATTTTAATTGAGAATACTACAGTATGATTATAGGACGTGAATAATAATTGTAACATAAATCTTTATAGCAAATGTATATGGCAAAAATTGAAAATAAACTTTAAAACATCAGCATACCTGGATAATTTTATGATCAGAAAGCTTAGAGTTGCTGTGTGTGGTGGCTCACAACTGTAATCCTACCACTTTGGGAGGCTGAGGTGGGAGGATCACTTGGGGTCAGGAGTTCGAGACCAACCTGAACAGCATAACGAGACATTGTCTCTACAAAAATAAAAACTAAAAAAAAAAAAAAAAAATAGCTGGACTGGTGACATGTAGCTGTAGTACCAGCTACTTGAGAAGCTGAGGCAGGAGGATCGGCCCAAGAGTTTAAAGCTGCAGTGAGCTGTGATCATGCCACTGTACTCCAGCCTGGGCAACAAAATAAGACCCCATCTCTAAAAAACATTTAAAAAAAAAGAAAGCTTGGGGTGAACAAACATTTTACTGAAGCAATTACTATATTATATATTTTTGAATGTCCAGTTTTTTATGTTTCAGTTTAGCTTTTTGTTATAATTTTTGGGTGGGGAAATATCACTTCTTGATCCATGTTACTAAAAATTCATAGTCATTTGAGGCAAATCAAAATGTTAATGGAAGTAAAGTGTAAGAGCAGATTTTGAATTGTTAACAATTACCCTAGATTTTCTAGGAAAATTTTATGCTGTCCATTTTGTGAAATGAAATATTAAGAAATGTAGATACTTTTTAAAAATGAATATACATCTATACCTATGTATGCATAGACAAATATTTATAACCTCATTTGTCTGTACATATATACATATATATTTATCTATATTTTTACATATCAAGCTGTGACTGTTTATATATGGATATATTCATCCTAAAAAGACAAGCTAGCATCAGTATATTTTGAAGATCTAATATAACACCTAAACTAAATGTAAGACACATGACACCTAATAAGATAAATAATTAGTTCTGCTATAAGATTTTATTTAGTAATATATGCTGCCATTACATAAACATTCTTTCTGGTATACCACAAAGGCTTAAATGACCTTGGATGTGAAAAACAAACTGGAAAGAAAATCCTGTCATATTTACTTTCAGAGGCACATAAAAATGTAATCAAATGTCAGCATGATAGCTTGTATGCTAATAATATCAAGTTCCAATAAAGTATTTGGAGTGCAACATTAAATTATTAGATACCGATTTTTATCAGATTTGATTTTTCCCTTGAGAGATTTGATAGAACCATCAGTTCTATTTTATGAAGCTGAACTCTATTTTTATTTTAAAATTCCCATTCATTTTATGTCTGGTTTGTGAAATAAATGTGTAAAAAACAAGAAAAAGCCAATAATTGGGATATTTTAAGGAGCCTATTTTATATAAATGTATTTTCTTCTTTAATAGTAATATAACACATTGGCTACACAATAGAAATCCCATGCTCTGTCCAAGGTAGACCACATAAAAAGGACACTTCTTTGTAACAAGAGCAGTTCATTAAAACAACTATTGTGAAAACTTTCATGTACTAAAAGAGTATAGATATTAGATATTTTCCTTTATTATCCTTTACTATCTTTTTTATCCTTTTTATTATCTTATTTACCTTTTATTATCTCTAATTTAGTAAATTAATATTCAATGTACTTCACAAACATGAAGATTTATAAATTAAAATAGAAGCAATTAAAGTATAATATAAATGAACATTAAAATTTTAGATTCCCAGAGTATAATTTTTGTAATTGTGTAATATTTTCCTCTTTATACTAGCAGTAGTTTCACTTTTTCCCATAATAGACTATTGATAAATACTTGTTAAAT
>NW_012150341.1:622455-641688 GCF_000956105.1 Propithecus coquereli | reverse complement strand
TTAGTTGCATCATGTTTATATATACTTTCATATTAATGTCAATAATGGTAGTTTTCTGTCTTTCTTTCTCATCTTATTCTGGTACAACAGGGTTGAAATTGGGTCTATTCACAAAATATGCCAGTATATGTGTTTGTATGTGTACATATTCAGTATGTATATGTATGCATAGAAATTTTCTAGATAGCAGTAAGAAATTTAAAAATGAAATATTAAAAGATACTACAGTTAATTTCAAAATATCAAATGATAGGAGTCATTCTAACAAAGAAGTGGAAAATCACTTTATAAAAACCCATAAAACATTAGTGACAGAAATGGAAATTTCTAATCAATAAATTACATACCATATTTATGATCTGCAATATTGAATAATTTAAAAATAATATGAAATTGAATATTCTTCCCATACTGATTTTCAGATTTACAGATCAATTTAAAGTTCAGTCAAAAATTCTAATATTTTCTCAGAAGAAATTGACAAGTTCATTCTAAAATTTACATGAAAATGCAAAGAGCCAACACCAGCAAGACAATTTTGAGTAAGACAAAGGTGAAAGCTTACGCTCTATATGATATCAAGATTTATAATTTCACAGTGATTAATATAGTTTGCAATTGTGCAAAATTCAACAAATATTAATAGACCAATGAAATATTAATAAAATTGAGATGATGGAAACGGAGCCTCTTGATTATGACAAGGTTGGCATTGTAAAGTTGGCATCTTTTCAATAAATGAGTCTTTTCATAAATAATTTTACTTAATAAATGTAGATTAATTTAGTATTCATTGGGTGGAGTACCTATATGGGGGATACAGCCCCTATATTACACAATGAATAAGAGACAATTCCAGGTTGACTGTTGATTTAAATGTAAAGACAAACTATAAGCTTACTTGGAGATGAGGTAGGTGATTATCAACCTGATCTTGGAGTTGAGACATAAGTTTAAATAGTGTAAAAAAATTCAATAATCCCAAATGAAAAGATCTCTTACAGACAGTACAATAAAATCTAGAAATTATATTTATGAAAAGATAACTGTAAGGAACTAGAAGGACAAGCTACAATGGCAGAATATGGGTAACTCCCACAAAGTAATTATAAAATGTTATAAAACACAAAGACACGAGTAATAGACTTGAACTGACAGTTCACCAGAGGATATATCTGTTATTAAAAATATCAATATGCTACTAAATTCAATCTTCTAGTTTAGTGAAATATATAATCCATTTTTATATTTTGTTTCTGATGGAGGATAATAAGAAAATTTAATTTGCATAGATATATTATAGTAAACTAAGAATAATTAAGTGTGTTTTTTTATTATTCAGGTGTCCATGAATTAGGCTATTCCAATAGCATTAATTATTTCACTTTAGGTGCCTCTTCCCTAATTTGTAGACAGCGAAAGCTGTAATGTCAATCTTCACTTTGAAGATTCAAACTTTTTGGTTGTCTGAGTTAAATTGTTTAAGAGAATTTTCACTGAAAACTTCCTTTTTTGTTACAGTTGCATTGGAAATTAGTTTATATGATAGATAAGACCTCGAAGTATGTTTGTACACAGATTCAGCCTTGATCATGTATGTTATTTTTGAATATATTACTTAACGCTTGTTAACCTCAGTTTCCTATTTTGTAAAATTTGAAAATAATAGTATATTATTTTAGGATTGCTAACATGAATTAAATGAAATAAGACATATTCCTATGTCTTGTTTTTATGCATGTTGCATTATGCCTTGTTAGATTGTAATCTCCGAAAACATAAGGACCCCATTTTGTAGCTCATAGCACCTAGCCCAATGATTTTCATAGAATAAATTATCAATTTTTTGGGCATGAGAATACTAATAAATATTTTTTAAAATAATGACACCTTTTTGTTTAGCTATTTGAGTGCTCAGAAGAGGTATCTAATAAATTATTTTACGTGGGGATCTTTGTATGAGATAGGCTGACAAGTTCCCTAAGTATACCATCAAATTAAATTGTCCCTTTTAGGAGTTCACATATTACACCATGCTGAAGGCTGGATATTTCCCAAGTATTATCTCTGGATTGGTTTGACTACTTGAGTCATTGATTGGGACTGGGCTATGACTGTTTCCTAATCAGGGTTTGCTCACCTTGTCTGTATTTTTTCTCTTTTTATATCTTCACTTCAATCTTCAGATCTCCTCCAATCCAGGATAACCTCTATAAAAACATAGGGTGAAAGTTTGGGTTAACACAACTCTAAGTCACAGATAGAAGACACTTTCTCTCTAGCTTGATGGTCATCTTGAATGCAGCATGGACAATATTATTGTCTAACTTAGTTTATCCCAGTTGAGTATATAAAATCTTGGGGTCAAAATTCACTCCAAACTATGTTCATCTACATCACTTTATATTCTGAACATTTATTTTTCCAGAGAGACCTCGGAGGAATGGTTTGTCCAGAGCTGGAAGTGACTACTAGTGCAGTCTAATGGGGTCCATTCATTATAGGACCTAATTAGAAAAGTAGACAGTAAACTATAATAGAATATATTTTATCTAGGAATCTTAAACACTAGGTCCTTTCAATTATTAGCACTGTGGTGTGGGTGTGGTGTCATAGATATAAGCAGATATGCTTATCAAGCCAGAGCAATAGGAAGCATATTGGGTTTGTGGTATCAGCCATAAGGAAAAGTTTAAAGATGATTAAGTCAGGATCATTTTATTTATTGAGATAAATTTATTTATTTATGAGAAAGTTCATATATTTTATTGGGGTAAAATATGCAGACCTTTATTCAGGAAAGATATAAGATACCTAGGCAAGCGGTCATCAATATCGGTTGCCTTTAAACCATTGTTCCCTTGTTTTCTCTTTCACTTTAATTTTTGCTATATGTAGATGTTATTAAAATTCATCATTGCATGCAGGGATTCTGAAAGAGCCCTATTACATAATCAACTTGGAACTTCCTGACTCCCCATAAAAATAACATGTATATTTTATTACTTAGTGGTATTCTCTCTTAAAAATGAGATGTGAGTAGAACAAGTAAAAAATATCATTTTTACTTCTCTCTGTGCCCATGTGTGCCCACTGATTAGTTAAATCATTGAAAATTGGGACAGAGGGAGGAGGCAAAGAGCAGGATAAAAATCTACCTAACAGGTACAATGAACACTATTTGGGTGATGGGCACACTAGTAGACCTGACTTAAGCATTATAAAAGCTATTCATGTAACGAAAACATTCGTACCCCCTTAATATTTAAAAATAAAGAATAATAAAATAAAATAAATACAAAAATCTTATTTCTACCCTAAAAAATAAATACATAAAATGTCTTCCTTTTCTTCCCCTTACAAAACATTTAGCATTTAATATTGTTTTGTTTTTAGATAAAAGCATCTATTATATTGCAAATAATATGAATAATTGCTTTGCATATTATTCACTTTAATGAAATATATTCCAGGACATATACCACAGACCCATGCTAAAATGGCTTTTTAAAAATATTTTCATGTTCTTGTAGTCAATTTATTTCAACACTGAAATTGCCATTGTCTAAAACAGGATTAAGTAATGTATCTTCAATATATGTAATTCTGACAATCTATTTAGCCTCAAATAAACATTCTGTTACATAAAAATAAAATAAAAAGTGATAACTGAAAATATGATGCAGAATTTTATTTATGTATATTTCTGGGTTTTAGTTATAACGTACTGAGACATTTTCTCCCTCTTATTTTTTTTTCCATTAGCCCACATTTACATTTAAGTCACAGCATGCAATTGAGCTGGAAAATTATGAAATAATTGTAAACACAGTATGACTCCTTTAAAGAAAGTATTTGTGAAAATTGGAGTAATACACTGTTTTACCCTACGGGATTTGAGATGGCTCTTTCTATTTTAGAAATGCATAATCAGGTGTTGCCATTCATCTTTAATGTTCCCGTTGATTCTGAGGCAAGGGATAAATGTGTTTATTTATAGGATTCACAGTTTGTTTTGATTTCATTTGTTTCAACTGACATTTTAGAGGTCAAACACATGACTTGATTATTTCATTGTAGACTTATACTGTAAATGCCTCATTTCTACTTACCAAGTAAAAATTTAATTTATTTTCTTCTATTTATTTTAGCTAACAACTGTTCACATTAGACCACTAACACAACAACGAAAAGAACATTGAAATTATTATTGATTAATCAAAAGTAGTTGTGTTGTAGAAGTAACTGTCAGCTCTAAATGTGATTTATTTGAGACGATTTAGAAATTGCTATTATTTCAAATGTACTGTTAGCAAAGATTTTTGTGTTATAAAGCAATACTATTTCAATGAGTAAATATTATGGTAGATAATCTTTTATTCTATTCTTGTTCGTACTTGTCTCCCAAATCCTATCATAACTCAAAACAATGCAGACAACATATTACTATTTTCGAATGCTGTAGCAATTTATTTTATTCATTTCTACTCTTGGTTATACTGATTATGTAATTGTATTAGTCCACTGTACTGGTTACCCTCAATCAACCACCAGTGTCCATCATTAATGCCCTTGTGTAGCCCCTTCCCCTAGAATCTATGATATATCAGTGACTTGTTTTAGCCAAATAAATGTAAAAAATTTTTGCTGTGCTGGTACTTAACCTAAAGCTTAAGAAGTCCAGGTAGCTTCCTTGATTATTCATGAACAAACTTTATTTATCTGGCTGGAGCTTCCAAGTGGAAAGCCCATGTAGAAAGAGTCCATATTGAGGTAGAGATGCCTAAAAACTACTTGAAAGAAGAAAACAATGCAGTTATCTGGTATCCCAGCTGAACCAAGATTGCAGACAACTTACTAGCTAAATGCACTGTTCACAGATTAACCAGCAAGACATGAGGAAGAACTGCTAGCTGTGCCCGGTATAGATCTAAGGGTCCTGAGAAATAAGATCATTGTTTTCTTAAGCTAATAAATTTTGAGTGGTTTGCACAGAACAAATGTTAACTGAATTAGGAATTGTTACCACAAATGGAGTGATGCTACAACAAACATATGGCCTTAACTTTGAGATCAGACAGTTAGCAAAATTGTAAGAGGAGACTGTTAGTGAAGGCTGGAAATGCAGTGAAGAGATTGCTATGAGAGGCTGGAGAAAAGACAATGCAAGTTATATACTGGCATAAAATTCATTATATTATCCTCTGCCCTAACATGAGAAACAGCATATTTAATAAACTTGGCAGACCTGGCTTATCAGATTTCCAGGTAGACTATTAAAATGCCAAACAGTTTCTTTAGCTGTCTCTGATTAAGTACAAAAGGAAAGAGATGAGCTAAAAAAAGTGAATGTTGTTTTTAAATAGAGTAGAGAAGAAATATAAAATAACCAGGGCTTGTTCTTTTGGAAAATAAAACTGTTTCTCATCCAATGTGTCTCCCAGAAAGATTCTCAAATGAAAAATGGCCTCGGGGCAAAGATCAAATTGAGAGCATTGCCAGTGGTCAAGGTCATATAAGATCTTTGGTTTCTGGTACCCTGATTGACAGACTGAATTAGAGAGGTGCCTGTCTAATGGAAATCTGTGACTATATTTTCATTACTAACCCTAATGGAGTTACTTACATTCAAATACATAGAAATATCACCAAGTTTTAAAAGTATTTGTACCACCTGAACTAAAAAAGATATATACATTCCAAAATTAAAAGAAACTGTTGAACTTGAAAACTCTATACAAAGGTATAGAACACTTCTCATTTGCAAATAAAAATAATTTTTATGGCAAATGAAGAATGACTTAAGAGAAAGGAGCTAAGAACTAAAAGGATCTAGCCAAAAACCAGGAAGAACCACTCCCAAGGAATAGAATTGAGAATTAACCAACGACCCGTGACTGGCTGGATTTTGAATGTCTGTGCACTTTGACTAATATGTGGCTTCAATTTTTTTGTTTTTATGATGGCAGTGTCTTTTGCAGTTACCTATCCCTATTTCACCCTTACACATTGGCTATGTTGAGCACAGATTGTCTTTTTCCCCCATAGTTCTTCAGATTGAGAAGAGCTGCACCTGTGGAGCCTTAGCCATTCCTGGAATTGCCTTAGATAATGACATCTTGCATCTCAAGTTCCAGTGTAATGTCATAAATTATAGGATGAGACTTTTGGGAATCATGAAGGATGAACATATTTTGCATGTGTGAAGGATATAAATCATTTAAGGCAGGAGGGCAGACTCTGGTTATTTATTATATTAGTGGTCCCTGATGAACCATAACCTCCTATAGTCAAGCACATGTGTAGCACTTTCCCCTTAAACATGGACAGGGCTTGTGACTTATTTTAACCAATATAATGCAGTGGAATAACATGTGCAATCTCTGCATTCAAATCTTAAGGGAGCCTGGTGATTGTGTAAGAATTAGATCAAAAAGAAACATAGATCTAAATGTTAAACATAAAATTAGAAAGCTTATAAAAAAACACAGAATACCTCTGTGACCTTGGTTTAGGCAAACATATATTAAAAATAATATTATAAGCATTATCAATAAAAAGAGAAACATTACAAATTGGAGCTCATTGGATTAAAAATACCTACTCTTAACTTCTGCTTTAAGCTCCAATATCTATAGAGCTTGAAAGTAATCATTCCCATTCTTATAACAAGAAAAAAAGCTAAACAAATTAAATATCAACAACTTTTTTGGAGCTATTAAAAAACTGAGGTTGCAGGGCAAAACAGCATCCTGAAATCTGGAGAGGCAGGCAACTATAAAGGAAAACAACCAAGATTACTTTAAGTAGAGCAGAAGCCACTGGAACCATAAGCAGGTAGAAAAACTTAAAGAGTAATTTTAATATGTTGATAAAGGCTAATTGTGGACTAGGTTGAAAATGAGAAGGTACTGGAGTGACGCTCTTGAGGAGAGGGACATAACATTTTTTGGTTTTTACCTCCAGGAACCCCATCAGGTTCCAATGTGAAAAGCCAAGAAATTATACTTCATGTCTTTGGCATGGAAGGGAAAAAGAAATCATTTTGAAATATAATGAATGCATTCCCTGCAACAAAGACATACTCTCTAGTCAGGAAGACTTTACTAGAATCTTATCTTACATGAGCAGAAGGGCAATTATCCATCAGTAATCCCCACTATCCTTTCTGTCTCAACAATGGGGGAGGGGTAGAAAAATCTCAGAAATTCTGTAAGGATCAAAGCCAAAGTTCTCAGACCCACAAAGAGACTGAGACCTTATCAGAAGATTATAGAATGTTTTTATTTCCTCACTTCTACCGCCACATTAACAAAATCCAATTTAATAACAGTGAATTACAGGCAAAAAAGCTGCAAGGCTCAGACTGTATTTAAGAATATCCAAAGACAACAGGGGAGAAAAAAACAAGGACTTAGAGGAAGTTGAAGTCCCTGGTAGCTATGGTTACAAAAAACATTAAACACAGCCAATTCCTAGGCAGATTAATATAAAATCATACACTAAAGTTCTATGTATTTCATATTTTATTATACAAATCATACTGGATTTCAACAAAAAGTTATAAAGCATATGAAAAGGCAAGAAAAAACACAGTGTAAAAAAATAAAGTAGGTATCAAAACAAGATTCAGATATGACAGATTTTGGAGTTATCAGATAGGTAATTTAAATTTAAATAAATATGATTAATATGTTAAAGGCTTTAATAGGAAATGATGGAAAAACAAGAAAATATGTGTAAATAAGTAAATGAAAACTCTAAGAAAGAATCGAAAGGAAATACTAGAAGACAAAAACACTGTAACAGATATACAGAATGTCTTCGAGGGCACATCAATAGACTGGACATATTTCAAAAAAGAATCAGTGAGCTTTAAGGGATGCCAATGAAAACCTTCCAAATGGAAATGCAATAAGCAAAAGAAATCTATATGTGAACGTATTGTATTTAAACTGTTGAAAACCAAAAACAAAGAAAATTCTTAAAAGAAACAGGCATCCAAAGCAAAATGCATCTTAACTACAGAAGAAAAAAGATGAGAATTAGAACCAATTTATTATCAGAAATCACACAAACAAGAAGAACGAAGTAAAATATTTCAAATGCTTAAAGAAAACTTTGAACCTATAATTCTATATATGGTGAAATTATCCCTCAAAAGTCAAAGAGAAATAAAGACTTTCACAGAAAAATAAAAACATAGAGAATTTGTCAGTGGCATTCCCCCTTTGCAAGATATTTTAAAAATAAATTCTTCAAGGTGAAGTTCAGAAATTCACTCTAAGTGAGAAGGGGGAGGAGGAGGTGGTAGAGGAGGAAGAAAGGAGAAGGAAAAAGAAATAAAAGTGCCAAGATAAGAAATAAATGAAATATAATAAACTTTTTATTTTTCTCATTATAATTTGATCTAACATAAATACGTGTTCAGAGTAATAATAGAAACAATGCATTATATCATCATAGCATATGGATGAATGAAATGAATGATAAGACTTTTATAAAGACATAGGGCAATAACTGAGGACACTTTAAATAAAGTATACCACTCTTGAAGTGGTATAGTGTTACTTGAATACAGACATTATAAATGCATCTTTCTAACACTAGGACAACTATTAAAATGTTTTTGTAAGAAGTATAGATGATATGCTAAGGCAAGAGATAAAATGGAATAGCATATTAATAAAATGCTCAATTAAAATGAAACAGGGAAGAATAAGAGAGGAAAAAATACAAAGAAACAAAGTATATGTGCAGTGAATGAAAACATTTGCAAACAGTAGATTTTAGTCCAGCGGTATCAATAATCACTTTAAATGGGAATGGTATAAATACACCAATTATAGATAGAAATTTTCAGAGTGAATTAAAATCAGTCTATCTCCTCCAGAGCATGCAGGACTAGTGAATTTAAAGGTTATCACAAAGATGTAGAGAATGGGATGGGGATAGGCAAAGTTTTATTGACACAACCCATACTCCTCCAAGTTTAGTCATTTTTCCACAGTAAGCGCTCATCAGATTGTTCAAAGTCTTTAATTATTTTTCAGAGTCGTGAAAAGCCTGATTTTAACAATTTTTGCCAGTGTTTTTGTTATTTTTGGGGAGCAGATTTTTGAAAGCCCTCACTCTGCTACTCTAGAAGGCCTGCTAAGGCTGCTTCATATTTAGAATAGTTTTCTATAAGGGATATTGTCATTTGGCATAACCATCCTCATATAATTTGCTTAATTTATTTCTGAAAAGCCTATAACAATTAATATTCATGCCAAAAGAATATGAGAATGGTCATCTTGTACCACACAGACAGAGTAGGGTCTGTATTTTTTAAGAGTAATACATTTAACTTTTTTTTTATACTGCTAAGTCATGAATGGGTACATAGCATTTTCAGTTACCTTTCTGAATCTACTATTAACTTCCTGTGTAATTCTGAGATAGCCAATCTTCTCTCTGTATTGGTTGCTTTAGTTGCAAAGTGAAAATTGAATTAATAGCTGGACTCATAATTTATCATATGAATAAATAAAAGTGATTAGATACTTTGCACATATTGAGTATATAAAATCTAGAGTTTTTTTCACATCCCCAAGGCTGCAAGTAGGATCTTTATAACCATTAACCAAATGTTTTGAGAGAAATGTGTAATTTTAACTCTTGTGCATATCTAAATCTATATCTATATTTTTAACTTCTATCTATGGCACTATTTTGAGTTCATTTTTTTTTAATGTGAAGCTTTTACTTTCCCAAGTTTTTTGAAGAAATTCCTTGAGTCCATTTTGCTTTTTTTGAAGAGATTTGCTAGCAATGCCTGAAGTAACTTGCTTTGTCAACATATTGTAATTAGTCACTTATTTTTAGAGCTGAATGTTAATGAGTCATTTCATGTTCTTAATTAAAAATATTTCAGAATGGCATTGAGCAATAGAACAAATGAACAAATTAAGTCCATTCTGCATGATAACTTATTTATTCTTTTAAATACATAATGTATTTTCAAATGTTGAAATTAACACTAGGATTAAGAGTATAATATAGAGAAATAAACTTAGTACTTAAATGCTTATTTATTCATGGCAAAATATCAATTTAAGGTCATTTTGTTTCATCTAATAGTGTTCTTATAAATTATGGATAAATAGATCTCAATTATTATTTCCTTTTTTCTCTCATCTACTCTTTCAATCACCTGGCTATTCACTGTTTCTCACTCTCATCTGACTCAATCTTATGATGCAAAACAACTTTATTCATTTATTTCCAATAATTATTTATTTAGCACTTGGTTTACCTAATATAATATTTCATATTCATTTTATCTCATTCACCAATATGGTTTCATTTTCTACTTACTATTTTTTCTGTCTTAATTTTAAAGAAGTTATTGTGCTTTAAAAGATTACAGAAAAAATAATGATTTTTATTTAGGAAAATGTTTAGAAGATGAGTATTGGTTGAGATCCATAGTGCAGGAAAGATATAGAAAAAAATTGGGGTGGAGGGAGACAAGATGGCTGACCAGAGACATCATCTGCCAGATCGTCTCAGAAAGAAGATAAAGTTTTAGATGAAAAAGAAAAACAAACAACAAACAAACAGGGATCAGGTGTAATTTCAAGGAGAGAGTGCTAGATCGTACCAGGATTCCATGGGAAGAAGTTGAAGAGAAGAAGAAGAAGGAGCAAGATATTGGCACAGATCAACCACTGAGAGGCTTGGAGTGCAGCAAAAAGTATAAGTGGGGTGTTTTTTTTTCTCCCTCCCTGAGATCTCTGGCATTCAGAAGGCTCCCATGCTGCTGAAGAGCCTTATTACCCTCACAAGCCCAAAGAGAAGAGCTGGTACCATACTGCAGAAATTATTTTGTAACATCAAGAAAGAGGGAATCATTCCCAACACACTCTATGAAGCCATTATAATATATTGATACCAATATATTATATTGATACCAATGCCAGGAAAAAGACATGACACACAAATATCCCTTATGGACGTAGATGCAAATATATTCAATATAATACTAGCAAACTGAATTCAACAGCACATGAAAAAATAATCCACTGTGACCAAGTGGGCTTCATCTAGGGATACAAGGATGGTTGGGTATATGTAAATCAATAAATATGATTTACCACATACATAGAAGCAAAAGCAAAGGCCATATGGTCATCTCAATAGATGCAGAAAAAGCATTCAACAAAATTCAGCACCCTTTAATGATAAAATCCCTCAACAAACTACTCATAGAAAGATTGTATCTCAAGATTATAAAAGCCATATGTGACAAAATCATAGCCAACATAATACTGAATGGGGAAAAGTTTAAAGCATTCCCCCTAAGAACTAGAACAAGAAAAGAGTGCCCACTGTCACCACTTCTATTCAACATAGTTCTGGAAGTCCTAGCCAGTTCAATCAGGCAAGAAAAAGAAATTAAGGATATACAAATCAGGAATGAGGGGTTAAACTATTGCTTTTTGCTGATGATACGATCTTATATCTAAAAAACCCCAAGGGCTCCACCAAGAGACTCCTGGAATTGATAAATAAATTCAGCAAAGTCTCAGGTTAAAAAACCAACTTACACAAATCAGTAGCATTTCTATATACCAATAACAGTCAACCTGAGAGTCAAATCAAAGACTCAAAACCATTCCCAATAGCTACTAACAAAAACAAATGCCTGGGAATATACTTAACCAAGGAAGTGAAGGCTCTCTACAAAGAGAACTATGAAGCACTGAGGAAAGAAATGGCAGGTGACACAAACAAGTAGAAAAACATGTCATGCTCATCTATTGGTAGAATCAACATTCTTAAAACGTCCATACTACCCAAAGTGATTTACAGATTCAATACAATCCCCATCAAAATACCAACGTCATATTTTACAGATCTAGAGAAAATAATTCTATGCTTCTTTTGGAACTAAAAAAGAGCCTGAATAGCTGAAGCAATCTTAAGCAAAAAGAATAAATGTGGTGGCTTCACATTACCAGACTTCAAACTATACTACAAGACTATAGTAACCAACACAGTATGGTACTGGCAGAAAACAAAAACAAAGCAAAACAAAACAACAACAACAACAACAAAACACATAGACCAATGGAACAGAACAGAGAACCCAGATATAAAAGCATCCACATACAGCCAGCTGATCTTTGACAATGCAGACAACAATATACATCGGGTAAAAGATGCCCATTCAAGAAATGGAGCTGGGAAAATTGGAAAGACACATTCAGAAGAATAAAACAGGATCCATATCTCTCACTGCTCACAAAACTTAATTCAAGATGGGTAAGACTTAAAGTTAGGGCATAAAACCATAAGAAGCCTCAAAGAAAAAACTCTTCCAGATATCAGCCTAGACAAACAATTTATGAAAAAGTTTCTAATGGCCATCACAGGAATGACAAAGATTAATAAATAGGACTTGATTAAATTAAAACAGTTCTGCACAGCCAACTAAACAATCAACAGAGCAGATAGACAACCTATAGAATGAGAGAAAATATTAATAAGCTATACATACAAAAAGCTGTGGTCCCCTACCCAAGAGCCATGGACCAGTACTGATGACTGGTGTATTAGGTAACCAGCCGTGTATCACGGCCTGAGCTCTGCACCACCTTCTGCCTACTCATGACATACTACCCCTCCACCCTTAGTCCATAGAAAAATTCCATGAAACTGGTCCCTGGTGCCAAAAAGTGTGGGGACCACTGTGATAAAGAGCTATTATGCAGAATTGACAAAGAACTCAAGCAAATTAGCAAGAAAAAAATCAAATAACTCCATTGAAAAGTGGGCAAAAGACATGAACAGAAGCTTTTCAAAAAAAAAAAAGATTAAAAAAATGGTCAATAAACAGGAAAAAATGCTCCATGTCACTAATCATCAGGGAAATGCAAATTAAAACCACAATGAGACATCACCTTACCCCTGTTAGAATGACTTTTATTAAAAAGTCCAAGAACAATAGTTGCTGGCATGGATGCAGAGAGAAAAGAATGCTCATACACCATTGGTGGGACTGCAAATTAATACAACCTGTACGGAAAACAGTATGAAGATTCCTCAAAGAACCACAAGTAGACCTACCATTTAATCGAGCAATCCCACTACTAGGCATTTGTCTAAAGGAAAAAAAAAAATCATTTTATCAAAAAGACACCTGCACTTAAATGTTTATTGCAGTACAATTCACAATTGCAAAGATCCAAAATCAACCCAAGTACTCATTAACTCATGAGTGAATTAACAAAATGTGGTGTACGTATACTATACCATGCAATACTAGTCAGCCATAAAAAAGAATGAGCTAATGCCTTTTGCCATAATTTTGATGGAACTGGAGAGCATTATCCTAAGTGAAGTATATGAAGAAGGGAAAAACAAACACCTCATGTACTTGCTATTAAACTGGTACTAACAGATGAGCACACATATGTACATAATTCTCAAACTTTAGAATTATTTTCTTTTAATTCTAAGTTTTTCCTCAAAATACCAGAAAGATTTATTTTATTATTGATGCTGTTGTTGTTTTACTAAAAGCTAAGGCATAATTGGAAGCTCAATATTTTCAATTATATTTCTGCATCTATAACAAATTTCCCCAGTGATTCCTTTTTGTTTTTAATTCTTGTATGCCTAAGATAAGAGATACAGCACACTGGCAAATGAATTTTCTAAGTGTGTTTGCTGGGGCAATGGTGAGATGTAGCTGCCAGTGATAGTGAATGTATATGAATATTGTATTCTTGACTTTTGTTTTTTATGCCATAGTTTTTGTATGAGGTTTTATTGATTGGGGAGTTATTTTGTCTGACTGTATTATAAAATGTTATAAACACGTCTTTGAGTGTTTATCTCTTTGTCTTGTTGTGTTTGCTTGTGTTTGTGTAATAAAGACTTGTTCCATTTGTATATACTTACTCTCCCTGATAAAATCTGCTCTAAGTTCAGACTATTCTGCCTTAGAAAGATTTCTCATAACTTTTTCTCTTCTAAGGGACTTCTCTCACTACTTTTTAGTTCTAGCTCTCATCATTTTTCACCTGCCTCTTTAATACAGAAGCCCGATGAAAAAGACTGTTGCTCTGTGAGCATGTTTCAATCTTGCCTTGCTAGTTGCTATCTAGCAACTTTGACACGAATAAAACTCATTCTGCCCACCTCCTAGGGTCCCCAGCAGCTCGTAAGGAAAATGTCACTAAAATGCTTTAACAAGGATATCTCATAATAGTTGCAAAAGTCAAGATGGCAGAATCCAACACAACAGCAATAACAACAACAACAATAAAAACAACCCAAAAAACCCAGACCTAGACCACAGAACTCTCAAAAATGTTAATTCAGGAAGCAAATTCCACAATTGGCTTCACTTGCGTGCTTTGCAATCTGATCAGGCTGAATTCCCAACGTAGCTTCTCAACTGAAGATGTCCTAGTAGGAAATCTGGCTTGTCTTCCTGTGATATCATGAAATTGATACTGTACTTCCTCTTCTTTTTATTACAGGCAATCTCAACATTTTCATCCTGAAATTCCTTCCACAGTTTGCTTCATATTTCCAATAAAGCAATTATAAAAGTTGGTGGGGAAAAAAAATCAGGCAGCTGTGATTTGCTACATAATCAATACAGTGGCCCTGTTGTCCTATCTGTCTTTATAGCACTTTAAGACATATCCCTCATGAAGTTCTTTTCATTTGTCATGTTAAAAAAATTTTTTTTTTTATTTCAGCATATTATGGGGGTACAGATGTTTACGTTACATATGTTGCCCTTGTCCCCCCCTCCCCCCCAAGTACGCGTTTCAAATATGTCCATCCTTCGGGTGGTGCGCATTGCACTCTTTGTGTATGCAAATACCCGTCCCCTCCTCCCTCATCCCCCCTCTCCCCTCCCCCCTGCCCAACATCCAATAGATGTTATTCTTATATGTGCATTTATGTGTTGATCAGTTCTTGATTCTGTTCCTTCTTATATATCTCTGCCATTACTGACATAGTTCAAATATTCATTACTTCTAGTATTTGATATTACTGAATTCTTATGAGGTATTCTACATCTATCCAATGCATCCTTAACATTTCTGTCATGTTGGGCTTACTGAAAACAGATTTGATTATAAAATTCCTCAGTTATAAAGACATGCCATGTCTTCACTACCTATGCTGGCATATGTGGCTCACTATGTTTAGTGAACTAGTATTTATTTGGCACCTATGATTTAGAACATTGTAGAATAAGACAAACTATGATCCTTTCAAGGAACTTACATGCTAGTGGGCAATAGCATGTAAAAATTTTAAGTGTAAAAATTAAGTAAATAAAGCATAAATATGATAATTTCACTAAAATATAAACAGGTTAATTTAACAGAGGCTGGGTGAGAATGGTGCTTAAGGCAAGCTGGTTATTATTGAATGGAGCTGAATGAAAATGATCAGTGGCTCAATAATCTAGATAAGAGCTTTGTAGGCAAAGTGAACAGCAACAATGACCAACTTGACACATGGATACCTTTTCTGAGCACCTGACTGAAGGCCATTGTGACTGGAAGGTAATGGCCAGAAACAAGTATGCTGCAGGATGAGTTCGAAGGTTAGACATTCTGATCATGTAGGGCTTTATGGTCCAGATGTATAATTATAATTTTAATTTTAAATGCAATGAGAAATAATTGCAAGGTTTTAAGTAGAGAAGTGATATGATCTGATTTTCATCTTAAGAAATCCTTTTGGCTGTTTTGAGGAGAACAATTGGAGGCAGGGAGACCAATTAGGAAGACATTGAATAGCTTAGGTAAAAAATGATGACAGCTTGGACTGGGACACCAGTGAGAAAATGTAGCTGAATAAGCAAATTTGAAATATATTCTGTAGTTGGATCTGAGAGAATGCTGATGGCTTACACATAACAGACAAGGAAGAAAAGAAAAGTCAAGGATGACTTTGAAGTGTATGATGTGAGTAACTGGGTGGATGGTGCAGTGATTTACTGCAGTAGAGATGACTGGGATTGCAATTAATTTGGGGAAAGGGAAGTCAAAACTTTTGTTTTTTAAATTGTTAACTTTCCCATATCTCTAAGATAGCCAAATAAAAGGTTAAATGGACAATATAAATCTGGAACCAGGGAAGATATCAATATTCTAGATTTCATTTTAGGAATTATCAACACAGAGATAATATTTTATACTTTATTTTCCTTTAGGATACTTCATAGTAGTTATCATTACTTGATATTATATTATACATTATCTATTTGTTGTCTGTGCATCATCCCTAAAAAAGTAAGTTCCATAAAACCAGCGTCTTAGTCACAGTTGCCTATTTGGCTTTCAGAGAAGTATAACATAGTAATAATAAATATTCAATGAATGAAATAGGTAAATGAATAATTAATTTTATGTTACCCACTAGTCTGTGATGTCCTTGATAGAAGAACCTGCACATGACAAATAATTCTGTATACTTAAGAGAAGGATGTCGAATCTAATAACATTTCTAGTGGTCTATAACCACGCCTAACTGAGGCTTGTCTTCTTCATTATGGTACGATCATCTTTGGGCCTGTCCGTGCTGGTTCAGCATCACTATTTAAGGCTAAATCTAAGTCATTACTTAGGTCGAACCAGTTCAAAATACATTTTTAATATTGCCATAGTTCAAGTTTTCACTGCTCTTTATATTTTTTCTTACTAAAAATCATTTTTTAAAAAAATCATTGTTAGTAACAGTCTTTCACAAAACTATGTGTGTTCAAGAGGAAATTTTCCAAATTTCAAGAGCAACATAATGGAAATAGTTTGATGACTCATGGCATGGCATGATATCTGAACATCATAAGATCATTTAACACATTGACTGCCACAATGAAAAAAAATTTTTTTTTCCTTGGGGCCAGTGTTTTATTACGAAAATAGAATAAAAACTTTGATGACAAAACAACCCTTTCTAATTTAATGAAAAATTTGTTGTTTTTTATTGTTTTCTGTGCATGAGTTATATGCAACTTGGAAAACAGTTCTTGCAGCCCCCAAGGTAAAGAGATGTGTGAGATACATATGCTTCATGTGGCCCCAGGCTCAAAACTAGAGTGAGTTAAATATAACTCACATGGCAATTAATGTGTCGAAAAAGAAACCATAGATAAAATTTAATTCACTCCCTTTATATTACAGATGTGAAAACTAAATGCTCTAAATGAAAAGAGACATTGCTATTTTGTGTAATAATAATGACTAACCTTTATAGAGAGTTTTCATGTTAGGCCCCATGTTGAAATTTTTATTTGTATTAACTATTTGAATTATCACGGTAACCCTGGGATGTAAATGCCCATTCTATTATGATCATTTTTCAGATGAGGAAATTGAGGTTAAGTAATATTCCTGTAATCAAGCAGTTTATGTGAGAGGCAAATCAGGATACAAAACCAGTGTCAGTGCAGTTTGGGAAAGATTTATCAAATGAATTACTGCAATAAATCCACTCTTCATGTCTTCTCGGGTTGAATTAAAAAGTTATAAAATGCTATTTCTTTGATGTGGTAATCAGTATCATATATTATAATTTTTCTACTTATACTGAAAAGGTAAGACTTCCTTTTTGAGTCATGACAGAGAAACTGATGCTGTACTTGGCAGTCTGTCATAAACAAGTATACAACTGAACAAAATGTGTGAGGTAACTGTTTTCACACATTAAATAACAGAACAGTTACTACTGTGATCTTGGGAGAAGGGAAGGAAGAAAAATGAGCCCTGCGCATGCCCCAGCTTTCTGCCTAGGGGCTCATTCCTACAGCAGAGAAGAAAAGTGGAGTCCAAAAAAATCACCAGTCTCTCTGGTGTCAAGAGGAAGAGATCGAAGTTCTAGGTGGATAAAACACTGGGATTTTCAGAGCTGGATACTTGAGGAAGGAGCTGTATAGAAAATGCAAACCAAGTATCTGCATGGAGATTCACTGAGGGTCCTTGGTAGAAACTGAGCTATATAAGTACGTGGTAAAAAGTGGTGAGGTTGAGCAGAAATCTGCTGCAGAAATGGTAAGTGAATGGAGACACCAAAGGTTATGTGAATCTCAAAGTCAGAATTCTAGACCAAACAAATGGCAAGACTTCACTGATCATCTTGACATTCAGACCTTACTACATGAAGGATAACATGATAAGATGAAGCTCAAAACCAAAACAGATTGGCCTTATCAAACAATAAAACTAAGTCTGAAAATAGCAAACACTACTACACTGTTCTGAGCACACAATAAAAAATTACTAGATGGGGGAAGAAAAATATTCAAACTGAATATAATAAATTGCAGCATAATAAAATTTGTAGAATGCAGCTAGTAAGATTCCTAGAAGGTAATTTATAGGTTTAAATTTGTGTATAAGAAAGAAGAAAATTTAAAAATCAATAATATAAGTTGCGTCATTAATATTATAGAATAGAGAACAAATTAACTCCTTAAAAGTGGAAGAATAATCATAATAACAATATAAATTAATTAAGAAATATACATGACAAAAAATTAATAAGCCAAATAATGCCTGTCAGAAATGAAAGAAACAAAATCACTACAGGTACTAAAGATATTCAAAAAGTTAAATTTATAAAGAACTTTTATGCCAATACATTGAACTAGATGAAATGCAAAAATTCTTTGAAAAATACAATGTAATAAATTGGACACAAGTAGCAATAGATAATGAGAATAGCGATTTTATGTTGAAATTTGAATTAATAATAAATAATCTTAGTCAAAATAATCCTTCAGGCCCAGATTGATTATTAGGTAATTGTATCAAAAAGTAAGAGAAGAAATAATACTAATCTAATAATATACAAATGTTTTCAGGAAATAGAATAGTAGAGGACATTCACAAACAGGTTTTATGAGTCAAGCATATTGTGATATAAAGAATTTGACAAAGATCACATGTAAAAATATTAAACCATAAATTTCTCATAAATATAGACACAAAAATGCTAGTCAAAGATTACTAAATCTTATTCTGTAATATCTCAAAATATTTTATGATAACCACTTGAGTTTTATTTCTGGGAGACAGTTTAACATCGGAAAATCAAAGTAATTAATCACCATGTTAACAGAATGAAGAAAAAAATGAGCACATGGTAATCTCAATATCAATAAAAATGACTTGATATATAGTTCATCTATTATGGTGAAACTCTCAACAAAAT
>NW_012150341.1:610156-621345 GCF_000956105.1 Propithecus coquereli | reverse complement strand
ATAAGTTTTTCTTTATCAATAAAAGACTTCATCAAAGTCAACACTATGAAAATGAAAATTTAAACTACAGACTGAGAAAATATTCATAATACATGTATCTGACAAAGAATGTGTGGAGCAAATACATAAAGAACTCCTACAAATCGCTTAAGTGAGACAAAAAACTCCATTTAAAATGGAAGATGACAAGATGATTAACAGGATAAGATATACAAAATGTCAGTAATGTTATGAGAAGTACTTATTGAGAAATACCAACGAAAACCATAAGGTGCTCACCAGGGAAACACAGATTAAAGATATCATTTCAGACATTGTGGATTAGATGGAATTAAAGAGATTTAATTTGTAGGGGAAGATGGGGCAACTGAGATTCTCATGCATCACTGGTGGTAGTATGACATTGGACAACCCCTTTGGAAAACTAGAATTTTCTTTTAGATTTAAACATGAGCCTAGATAATGAATACACCAATTTCACCCTCAGGAAAAAAAAAAAGAAAATATATGCCCTTAACAGATGTATACAAGAATATTTGTAGCAGCATTATTTATGATAGCAATGATTGGAAACACATGCAATGTCCATCTAAAGAAGAATGAATAAACACATTATGATATATTCATACCATGGAAAGGTATTCAGCTATACAAAATGGAGACAAAATTATGAATAGGAACAACACGTATAAATGTCAAAAACACCATGTTGAGAAAAAGAAACCATGTCTAAAGTAGTACATAATATATAGCATCATTTATATGATATTCAGGAACAGTCAAAAATTAATCCTTGGACATAAAAGTCAGAACTGTTGTCAACTATGGAAAGAAGTTCCTAATTCATTGGAAATTGTTACCTTTTGCTGTAGGAGGGGATAAAAGAAATTTTGGACTAATGGAAACGTACTATACTTTGACAGGAGTGTGAATCATACCTGTGTAAACAGCTGTAAAAGCTCCTTGAACTAAATATTTAAAATGAGTGCATTTCAACGTACATAAATTGTACTTCAATTTAGAAATATAAAATTATGTCTAAAAGTTATCAGAAAACTATTTCATCATGTGATCTAAATAATGGGCCAGAAATGAACAAAATGGACATTTTTGCTTGAATTTATTTATAATTATTTTCTAATGACATATATATGAAATAATCACTTTAAAACATTTGTTACTCAATAATATATTTTTTAACCAATAAAGTTGTTAACGAAAAGATGGACTTCGGACTAGAATCCAGTGATAAGGAATATGGTTGCCATCAAAGCCTAAGGGAAATATTTATTTTCCTTGTAGAAAGATTAAAAATAAGTCCTGAATAAAGACTCCAGTATTTTATGAATTACAGGAATTCTCAAGACAGAAGCTACTTAGTTAATAATCAATTTTCAGTGCTGTAATTTTATTTGATCATTCCTTTTAGCACTTATGCTACTAATTTGTTTTAAATATATAATTTCAAACAATGTCTGTTTTCAGGTTGATATGGGATTCTTATTTCATTTTTAAAGAATTACAATTAGTTTCACTTGATACTCTATCCTGAGATTATAATTAAATTAAAAATAATATCTGTTTACTCAATAATATTTTTTCTAAAATTTGATTTATAGTTTTGTTGTATAATTTCTTGGAAAAATATGTAATTTATAAAGAAAGTACAGTTCATGCTTTTATGAGGTTGAAAAACATTTAATGATAATCATGCAAAATTTTACCAAGACATATTTTCCTGGTTTTTGTGGAAATTGATTGGCTGATTATAAAATATATTTGGAAATGCAGAGGATCTAGAACTAAAATATTTCAATTTAAAAATCATGTACTCCTCTTTAGTGCAGCTGATATCGTCTTTGTTCCCTATGCTCTTTTTTCCTTTTATTTTTCCAAAGAGACATGTCATTTAAAATTAAGATAGAGAGTGGTTATTTGCTTCACAGGCTTTTAGCACTGATAACCCTATATTATGAGCTAAAAGGATGCTTTGTAAGGCTGTAAACATGCAAAGTCTTGATGTATATTGGAGATAAAAAGTGCCATTTAATGAACATTGGACGTGTTTATCCTTAAATAAACAAATTTATTTCTTAGATGGGAGACAAAAAAATGTAGAGTCAAATTGCTCATATTAAGTTCCAGATTCTTTTTATGCTTATACTATTTTTTAAACACTTTTGCCTATTGGACTCTGGCTTTATGTTTCAATAGAGAGCATACTACCTTTTACAATTAGCAACAGAACTTATTTCGAGTATCTTCATTAAAACTTTATAATTTTTCTTTTAACTCTTAATTTTATAAAAAGGAAAATGATAATAAATGCTTACCCTAATAAAATGCCCCAATTTTAAAATTACAAAATACAAAGCATTTTCTCTATTGTACTTGACAGAATTGTTTTAGCTAAAGATCACCACATGAGCTAACAATGCTGAGACTATGTTTGATCTAAAGGAAACATCTGGGCTAGTGTCTCCCCATTAACAGTCACTATTTGGTGGTGATGACATTTCATTTAAAAATAGTGAATATATATCTTTTATTTCTTTATAAGCATTATTCTAGCAAGGAGAACCAGCCAGTAAAAATATAAAAAACTGAAAGTTGTTACCCCGTGTTGTAAATTTTTAGGAAACAATTTATTTGAGAAATAGAACCCACTTAATTAGCACTTTGTAGCTAACCTGAAGTTTTGTATTTAATCTAAAGTTTCTACTTTGAGCAGAGTTCATTTTTTAAAAAATCATAGTATTTTATTTCTTTACTAAAAGACCCAGAAAGAAGTTAAAAATCAATAATGTGATTTTCAAAGAACCATTTTATATTTATTAGTAGTAAATGTTTAACTTTTCTTTACATAGATTGGAACTTTTGAAGGAAAAATGAATATCTGTCTTTTTTATTTACTACTTTTTTTCCCCTTTCATTCCCATGACCTATTTGTGCCTGTAAGACACTCAGGACAATAAAATGTTTCTCACCAAATAGGAAAAAAAAAGACATAATATTCTATAATTACATATTGAAGTTACCATTTGAAATGTTTAAATTTTACTAATTTTTCTCTTTAAAAATTTTACTTTTTCTTTTCATGTAGAAAAGAGATGAGAAATTATTGAAAGGAATTTTTTTAATTTTAATTTTAAAAGAAAGGTTCAGCTTTAGTGTCACAAGTAATAACAAAATATGTCAAATAGTAGTAATGATAACACCCATGGGAGGATTATTTACACCTCAATCTCAAGAAGAAATGAAGTACTCTCTCATCTTGAAGTTGAAGGTACTCTGCAAACTCATGAATGCTTTTGGTTATACTGTAGGGGGCAGCAAAATCTAAACAAAATAAATATTGGAGGCTACTGACAGGAACCATTTAGCAGCTGGTGTGTTCTATGAGCAAAGGGGTGGGATATACCTGAATTGCTACAAAATTTTCATCATAGCTAATTAAAAATCTTTATATTTGCAGCAGGGGTTGCTTGTATTCCCCTTTATCTAATCTCTTCTTTTATATACACAACTACTGAAGCTGAACAAAACCAGTGAGATAAAATTAACACACAAATTGTTTTTCCTCCCTTTGGGCAGGAAAAATCCTGTTTACAAGGAAAATGATATTATACATAAATATTTATGAAAAACAACAAAGAGTCAAACAAAATCATTGAGTTGCTGTGTAAACTAGCAAAAATAACATGAAGTAGAGTATTTGATACATTTATTAATAGTTCCACAGTGTCAAAAATATAACGTATTTAAAAAATAGAATCGTTTGCTATCAATAATTAATTTTAAGTTGTGTTAGTTGAGAGAAACTGAAGTCTTAATTAACTAATATTGTAAATTTATTCACGTTCCCTGTCCATCATATAATGCTTTCATTTCAGTATGTTGTCAAAAGGTGATCTCTCCATTTTCTTCACCCTCACAAAAGTTGCGTTAGGAAGGAATTAAGAGAGCTAAGGGATACATTATCTTCATTAGGATTCCAGGGGGAAAATTTAATCTAGCCAGAAGTATAAGTGGAATGACTTAAAGTAAAGGGCAACATTTTTCATTTAATGAGACATCTACATCAACCTATAAAATCATGTGATTTCGAGACTGCAGAATTCATTATCATTCAGAATTCAATCACCAGCCTTTTGAAAATATTAACACTTACATAAAAACTCCAGGATTGTATCCTTATCTCATGTTCTTTTGCTTTCTATTTCACCATTTCACCTATTGATTCTGTCATAGGCATTATAAAACTAATAATGTGTGAATTAGGACAAGACATTGATCATAGTATTTCTTAGGTGTATAAGAAAGTATGTAGATGGTAAATTAAAGAAACATAATAATTTGTGACAAATGGGGATGTATTTTTAAGGTGTCAAAATGCAAATGAAATGAGATATTATAAGATAGGCAAAAACTCAATAACAAAGGAACAATTAAAATTTCATTAATTCTATTTGAAAACATAAATATCTTAGTTTCTCTTTCTAAACTTCCAACATTAATTAATTTCTTTTCTATTTGTTACTGAATATTTACGTACTTTTTTATTAGAACATTATCTGAGCGATTTTGTCCAGTACACAGTATAAGATTAAATGCAAAATGCTTATTTTCTTCTAATAATATTATAAGAAATTGAAATATTGAGAAATGGATAATATTCTTAAGTTGAGAAAGAAGATTTTATGTTGATTCTTTCTCCTACTATTTAAGACATTGTTTAGATCCAGTTTTAATTCTCAATCATAAACATTTCAATATGATTTATTAATGTTATTAACAGTCTTTTCTTAACATGGCAGAACAAGTTTTGGGTAATGTAGAGACCACACAAAGAAAGCTTTTTTTTCATTTGGAAAATATTATGTACTGTTTTGTAAAAAATATATTTCAAGTAAAGAAAAACCTGCTATTAATATAATTGAAGGAAGTAGGATTTTTCCAGGTTATACTGGTATATTTCAATGTATAGGAATGATTGTAATGAGCCTAAAAGAATAAGATTTTCTGGTGCTTTTTAAAAAAAGACTGAACATGAAATCAGAAAAACACTGTTGAATTATGAAAAGTTAATTGACTTCAAAAATATTTATGGCCCTTCTATTTCTAAAATTGCACATTTTTATTTTATTTTATCATATATCTGCTTTTTAGTGTCTATTGGTTTATCTAAGTCAGTATTTTACAAAACATGTTTTCCTTGGACTCTACTAGTTCAGCAATCATAAGCTGCTTACTAATAGTGATAATGTCTCACTGGAGTCTTGTAAAAATGAAAAAAATGAAGTCACCCTAGGAAGTTTTTCACAAAGCCTAATGCCAGGTGTCCTTCACTCCCCAGACACTCTCTATCCAATCTCTGGACCTGAGGACATATAGATAAATTGTTGTAATGGAATCGTTTTAAGGAAACACTCTTTCTGACTGTCTGACCTTGCTGTTCTAACTTTGCAAACAGATTTGTACACTGAGGGATACAGGCATCAGGCTGAAATTACATTCTTTTTACGTTCTTGGTGTTAAAAGCATGCTTTCTTTAATAAAATGAAAACAAATACGCATTCATGTGAATTGCGTGTGTGTACGTGTGTGCATGCATGTGTATTTTTATGTTTGGTTTTTGAATCTGTACTTGCAATATACATAGTTCAGAAGCCTGTGTTGGTCTCCAATTTACTTAGAACCACTACACCAAACCGTATCTTCTCAACATCATAAAATCAGGAGTGTAAAAATACACAGCTCTTGATAATGGAACTTTTAACAGGACAAAATCTTCATGTAGTTCCTCCGATATCTATAATACTTTCCCAGCTCCAGAATACTATTTGTTAAAATAATATTTATTTCTTCTTTTCCCTTGTCCCTCAACCTTCCCAAAGACTTTAGAATAATTTCTGAGTGGCAGGCTGAATACCGTTTATTTTCATGTTATTTTTGAAATAAAGACTCACATACTGGCTTCCAGATTGGTGGTGTTTCTGCTTCAAAGCACTTCAGAACAAATTTTTTCAGAAAGTAATAAAGTTGAGGTTTTTCAAATAAAAATCTCAAGTAAAGACTGAAGTGATACTGAGACTCACACTCAGATAAAATACATTCTTTAGAATATCTAACATATATTCAACTATTTTCCATTTGTTTCTGAAATTGCTACTAAGGTATCCTTTTGGTGGACATGAATTATGAGTCATTTTTTAGTGGTAGCTGATAATGATGTACTAGATTGCACTGAAGAGTCTCCATCCTTTCATTTTATCTATTGAATCCATAGCTCATAAACATGAATTCATTGGCTTAAGATGAGGGGGCATTTTTTTGTACATTTATTAGAAAAAATTATTTATGTACTTATAAAATTATATATAGACAAAACACATGAAATTCTCATAAATTAAAAATAAAAATGCAGTTGTATTAAAAAGATGAGGGAGCAATAGATTAAATAATCATATGATAATTATTTTAGTAGATCTTTCATACATAAATATACACATACGCATAAATACACATACAATAAAATTTTGAAACCCGTTTTAGCCGGTTCTTTTAACAGGTAGGGATGAGAGCCTCACAGAGACAGTGGGTCACCAAGGATAACATAACAATCGAATTCAAGGGCCAGAACCACATTTTAAGTCTCGTTTATATCAATTCGGCACTCTTGTTACTAAGAGGGAAGCATACAACAATTCATATCAAAGTGTTGATTGATCACTGCTTAGGTATTTGAGGCTGAACAAAGAGCTAAAGAAAATGGCATCACACAGATCTGCACTCAAATCTCCAATCTGTTCCTAGTCAATGTGACACTCAGCTGGTCATTCAAATCCTCTGATCCTTACCTTAATTTTACTATGGTAAAAAAATAAAGATAATATAGATAATATTTTCTATCCGATAATGCATGTAAAGCTTTCAGCACAGTGCCCTTCACTTGATAAATATGCCAGGAACATTTATTGTAATTATTATTACTCTATTAGTACTCTTTGTATTTTTAACTGAATTTACATAATGTTCTGGAACAATTACCTTCTTCAAGTAAAACACTTAATAATAGCACTTTATTTTTATATCTACATCTAGAAAATCCTATTTCTTCATATATATATAAACATTCTCTTCACTAAGGATATATATGATTATGTATGTGCGGTTACATAAAATAAACCCACACCAAACTTTAAGGTTAAATTTGCTGTCAAGTTTTTTTGTTTTTACTGTAAGTTGATCATTTTCTCTACAGAGTTTCCCGTGAAAATCGTGACGTTATCAGCTTAAATATTTTCATTATATTACTGCCCTTTGCATAGTTACTTGTGACATGATAATTTCTCACAGGAAGTCCCTATGTGTAATAAAGGTTTGAGAAGAGAAACTCATAAGAGAGGCCTGTCAGTGATCTTGGGCAGGCTTCAAGGGTTGATAAGTCAGACAAATGTCACTTATTTTATTTTTGGATCTTCTTCCATGATTGGGATAATTTAAATTTCTTTATTCCGTGGTCCCTAGGGATCTGTGAAACTCCATTTGAATTAGATGCTGTCAAAATCATTAAATCTGTCAAGAATTCAAATTCTTTGCAATTCAATATTAAATTGTACTTGTCATTTAAAAAATACTGAAGACAGTTTTCCCCAAATGGAGGTGGAAATGTCAAAAAATTCTCAGCTATAACATTTTCAATACTAGATTAATGAATGTCAATCAATAATCTTACATCAGGTCATCTTTCTTGCATAAAATGACATCTAGAAACATAAGTACTCTGCTACATTGTGGGATTACTACTTAAAATATTTGCAACTGAGAAAGGCTCTGCTCTTGGAGTGGAAGACTGAGAAGATACTTGCTGTTGGACAACTTTCCGGCAGCAATGGAAACAAATATAAACTGAAAAGGGAGAAGGTAATAATTTATGTAACAATAAAAATTGATATTTTAGGAGACTCTAAATGGCATCATTCTAAGAATGTTCCGTAATGAAGATCTAAAAGTATCACAGGAAATTTAAACCTCTAATCTTACATTCAGAAATCCCACTCTTGTCTTTCAACTTTCCCTACCCTTATTCTCCAACAAACCTTTCTTTTCACTTCATTAAAAATAGACAAACTTTCAACTCCAGCTGTATCAACCTTTTTTCCTAGGTTGTGAGGTCTAGCTAGTAAAAAATTCTTTTTTTTTTTTTTAATAATGACATTAACAATTTTGTTTTCTGACTCTGTAATTCGGGGTTGTTGCCCATTTCATTTGCTTTTTCTAATTACAATCTCCTTTTATCTTCATTAGTGCTGATCCAAATGTTCCCTTTTGGATTCAGGTTCTGAATTCAATGCTATCCAAACTATGGTTGGCAGGTCGGAGTAGGTCTATGAACTCTTTGCCACCATTCACCTTAAGGGCAGGAATCCATAGCAACATTTAGAAACTTTTACAGCAATTTGCCAAAGTGATTTTATGTTGATTAAATTTAATATTAATATAAAGTTGGTTTGCATTTAAGTGTTTTTTTACTTAATTTTTCTAGTAATTCACTTTTGTTGTATTTTGCATAAGTATCAATTTACACTACCTTATCTATTTTTAAAAATAAATATATGATCCTTCACCACAGATAGTTTGGAAATTTAATTCATCTCCAGCTCACTGACTCTCAAATAATGGCACTAGATGTTTAAAATATATCCATTATGGCCTTCTGAGCTGTTCCTTGTGACATTTTGTTTGTTTTGTTTTTACTTACAGTAACATAAAGGCCCGAATGTCAAAACTACACTGAAATACATCAGTAAACTAGGCTAGATTGTAATTTTCCTGGACTAAAGAGTTTTGGGCTAAATTTGTAAATAGCTTCTGGTTTTATCATTCTGATTAAAGAAAAGAGTGGTTCAAATTATGTGCCCTAGGGCCAGAGGAAAAGAAGCCGAGGAGAATTGAGTTTGAGTGAAACCACATTTGCTCATAATGCAATGGGATTGAGCTGGTTTACAGCAACTGTCCCAGACCTTGCATTGATTCGGGAATTCTAGGCTTGTCTTTTCATGTAGCAGGAAAGAAGGCTATCTTGAAGCCTTAAAGTCCCAATCCACAAGTATATCCCTATTAATAGCATGTTCATCCACCTAGTTTAAAATTAAGAACTTTTATAGCTACCCTCCACTTTTTCCCATTTCCAATCACAAACAGCTCTCTTGGCCCAAACCACTCTACAAATATTTATTGCTGTTATCTTTGCCCTTTTTCCAGCTTAAGACCAGACTCTCACCATTTCTCACTTAGAGCATTGCCATATGCCCAACTCATCTCATTACATTCACCTTGTGCATTTTCTAGCTTAGAGCACTAGAATGCAAATGTCTCTGCCTGGGACTCTCTAGCATTATGAAGCTTACTAAAATCACTGGTTCCCACTTCTTAAAAGACCATTCAAGATGATTTTAACGGAACATTGTAAAAGTCAGAACAAGACACCCAGCATATTTTTGGAAGCTTTTAAATGGAGTTTAGTGTCAACATAGCATCAAGCCTTATACCCTAATAATGTGACATTGGTGACAGCTTTAAATCTCATATTAAATGATAGGCTGAGCAGGACAAAATGTTTTCTGAACTTTTATTTTGAATTGCTGAGGAAAGCAGATTTCCATGACAGTTTCAGCTCTGTAATCATCCTTGGGAAGTAGTCTGATTGTAGAAAGTATTTCAAACTCTCTCTCTTTAGTCAAGAATTGTGTAAATGAAGTGGAAGGAAGTCCTAGGATGTCTTATTCCAGTGTAAATTTGGAAAATCCTATGTGCAATTTTTATTTTACTTAGTAACTCCTAATAATAGATTACTCCTTATTATTTTAAATTACCACCTACCGTATATCCACAAAATAGGAGCTTCAAAGCCCTTCTGAAGAAAGACAATTCTCATATTTCATTAACCTAGAATAATAAAAGAGCAAAGACTAAAATGACAATGTGGATGGAGGGGTAAAATGGAAATCTGATTCTGTGCCTGTAAACCAATTGTTCTTTATAGCTAGAGACAACCCTTAGCATTCCCCAGGGGTATGTTCTATAGTGAATTACATACTGAAAAATTTGAAACCACTATTTATGTAGTCTTTATTAGTTTTAAACCAGAAAGCTTGACATATTTTCCAACAATATTAACAGATACTTTCATTCCAGATTTCTGAGAAAAATAAAGATAGCCTAGAACCCAACTTTTTACTCGATGTGTAAAATATTTCTAATTTTTTACTTTAATTTTTATTTCCTTCTCTTGTTCACATTTTGGGGAATGAATTAAAGTAAGGGAATGGGCAGAATTTTTGCACTATTTGACTACTCTTAAAGTTATCAACTAATTTCCAGCCAGAAAACTGGGGTCTGTCTAGCCAGAACAAGACCCTACGTTAAAACAAAGTAGGCCTCTTCTGTTCCTGACATTTTAATTCATATACTGTGATATACTTCTGAATTAAATTATAAGCCATGGCTTAATTTTAAATGTGAAAATATTTTACTGTCTTAGATTAGAGTATCTTCAGCAAAGTAGTGTGTAGAATTTCAAAGTAGTGTGTAGAATTTCATTATGAAAGACAGACAATTGTTAAGAAACTTTGACATAGATGCCTAAGAAAACTGTCCCTTTAACTCAGTAATAATAGCAAACATTTACTGAGTGTTACATGCTGACAATATTATATGTTTTGCAATCATTAACGTACATAATCCTCACAATAACCTTGCCCGATAGCCGTTATTTTGTTCTTTATAGATAAATGCATTGACACACTGAGAGATTAAATTATTTCCAAAGTTTAACAAGTAGAAAAAGGCAGTATTGAAAAAGGACAAGGTTTATTTGGATTTTTATGTTGTGGTATGCTTCCTATAAGTAATACAATTACTATCCTACTTTTGAAATATTTATACGACTTTGTTATTGAGCATGGCTTCATTCATTCATCTTTTGCTTACTAAGAGCAAGAAATGCTTCTACATGATCCAGTTAAAATAGTAGGTAAACCAAACAAGTTCTCTACCTTTATGAAATTTACAGACATATCAAAAAGTCAATCCAGCACCATTTATTGAAAAGAGATTCTTTTCCCCAGTGTATGTTTTTGTCAGCTTTGTCAAAGATTAGATTACCATATGCAGATGGTTTCATC
>NW_012150341.1:606735-608586 GCF_000956105.1 Propithecus coquereli | reverse complement strand
CCATAATATGCTGAAATAAAAGCAAAAGAAAAAAAAAAGTCAATCCAGTTACAAATTCAGGCATAAATTAATTATTTCATGAAATCAATATACTGGAAATATTTGGGAGATGAGAATGACTTGAGTCATGGTACCAATATAAGCAGAGCATTATGGGAAAATAACTTCTTGAGGATAAACAGCCTGGGAAAGTGGACATTTTGAGCAATTAGGCAAATAGAAATGAGAGCTATACTAGATTCAGACAATATAATCTCTGTAATGTGACTACAGAGGTCTTGACTTTCTTGTCGTGTGGAGATATAGTAAGGAACTTAGACTTTGAACATAACCTTTGGAGCAATGTATTAGTTCTATCTCATTTGGTCTGGAAAGTATTGGCACATAGTATGCAGTCTCATCACATTTAACTTAGATTTCATCTCATTTAGCTTGAAGTTTTATTGTTTCACAGACAACCTGGTATAAATCAGCTTCCAGAAACAAATATGTCCACATATGTATGGTCTCATAAGGTGAAATTGTTATCTATGAACCTAGCATAGGATTGGTAGATTTCCTTAAGGCTGGACCTCACATTTAATATTTCATCTAGGTGAACTCTGAGCAGTAGCATATTTTTCAAAGTTTTCCACTTATGACTAATTTTCAGCTGAAATGGAGAAGGGAAATCCTAAAGAATATCACATGAAGTTTTATTTGTTTTAGAGGCTTCTATCTCAGATGAGGTTTGGGGCTACAGAGGACTTATAGTTTGTTTTGCTGGTTTATTTAGGCTGAGTTATATTGGTGACAGAGGAGAGATAATAATCTATGAGGCACCTTGTCAAGTGATAATGATATAGAGACGTTTAAGTTACAGTCATTGCCTTCAAGAACTCTAAACTAGAGTTTACAGTCTAGTGAGGGATTAGTAGTTTTATAAACTGAGTCTAAATTTGTGAGAAGGACCGTGACAGAGATGCATACAAAGTGCCAGAGTAACAAATGAGAATATTCTCTGTCAGGATGAATAGGGTGCATACAGCAAGGAATATTGGACTTGAAAGAAGTAGAAATTTGGTAGATGATAAAGGGGAGAAGAGAGAGAATGCTTTAGGAGGCAAGAATAGCATGTATAATAGTGGAGAGACATACATAAAGTATATTTCAAAAATGACCCTTAATTTAGTGCCACTGAAGCATAAAGTGGAATAAGGAATAGTGATGAGAGATCAAATTGGCAGGGCTAATCCAAGCCAGATTGTAAAATTTGGACCCTACTACAGTAGTTAGACCAGAGTGAGGCAATGAGATCTTTCTCCTAGGAAATCAGCTTGGAAAATTTAAAAAGAAAAACAGCTTCTACATATTTAAAATTTTATCTGAAATGTCAACAGTCTAAAAAATTCCACACATTTTAATATCCCTGAATGTGAAATGTGTTGAATTGACATATATCAAATATTATTTATTCAAGCAATTTCACTTGAACTCTTGGCTCAACTTTATTTTGAGCCTCCCAGCAAACTTTAAATTATATGGATTGTATAACACATTATAAAATTGATTATCAATAAATTCTCAGTTTAATAGATAATAAGAATACTCAAAGGTGGTTCTGGTGATAAATATTATAGTGGTTGTTTATCATGTTAATTTAATGTAATAATACTTTTATACCTTTAAGCTTTCTGACTTAAAGGAAATGATACTGTGTACTAGTATTCAACAGTCTCTTGCAAAAAGAGGGAATGACTTTCATTACATAAGATGACTTATATGTAGCCCAAGTGCTAGCTCTTGAAGGGATAGCAAGAGAAAATAAATTAAGCAGAAATTCTAATACACAACAGCCACTTAGATATGTGG
>NW_012150341.1:604402-606460 GCF_000956105.1 Propithecus coquereli | reverse complement strand
CTGGATTGAAGATGGTACCGAGCATTATATTTATTACATTATATTATAGACATTAATGGAGATGGTGACATTTCATGCCATTACTTGGTGAATAGAATCAAATAGCTCTAACGGGTTTTCAGAAATCTTTTGTTCAAATCCTTTGCCTAATGGCAGATGGATATGTAAACTGCACAGGGCAGGTGTTTTTTGCTTTTCTGAGTTTTTTTAGTTTATTCTTTTTGGTCTCAAATCATTTCCAAAACCCATTTTAATAATTTATTCCAGTATTTTATCATTCACTGGGTTATTTTTTCTTTGTAGCTAATCAAAATTTCTACCTTCTCAAAGTAAGTATCCAATATGTTGCAGACACTACAGATGCTATTAAACACAAGTAAAAAACCAAAAAATTAAGAAAAATAAAGAAATAAATTTGGCACCACCTCTGTGATACTTATAATCTGGTAAATTTTTGTTGCAATTTATTCTTTCTGTACAGCTACCTTTTTAAAAATAAGGAGGAAGACCACAAGTATAAATTTATCATTATTTTAGTTCTCACTTCTTTAGATTAAAGAAGAGGAAACTGTCCCTATATTTAATAATTCTCCTAAAATTATGAGTTCTTCTTTGTTTCAATAGTCATTTAGGACTGCAAGTCTCTAAATTTATACACAAATCCCTACTAGAAACTTTCTACTGACTTCAGGTCAATTTCTTTTCTATTATACTCAAATGTTTTACATTGCAAAGCCTTTTTAGAGACAGAAAATAAACTTTTAAATAAAGGAACATTATTTCTAGAACTTTTCTTATTATTAATTTTTTTTACCTACTTCTCAAAATGTTGAGTCAAGTTCACATTGTTAGAAAGAGCCTGAAAATTGTGTGCTGAATCTCTGAAAATTTAATTTTTTTTGTTTTACTTATAAAATTTTAACTTGTCCCATAATGTGATATACATAAATGTCTTATTTTATGACTGGTATTAACTCCTAAATATGTTTTTGTTTGACCCATTCACTTAATTTTTGAATTTTCAGAAGCATATATTTTATTTTTTTCCAGCCAAAGCAAAGAAAGTGATCATATTAATTTTCTATGTCCACTATCTCTTAGCTTGAATACTCTGGTCGGGCAACTTAACTGTCTAAATTTCCTTAAAATGTACCAACTTTATAATGTTATTCTGCAAGTCAAACACACTTACACATGTTTTTAGAAAAATGTTTATCACATTATAAATGCTCAAAAATAATAGCAATGATATTTATTTTAGGTATTTTTACCATTTTTGTTTTCAAAAATATACAGGTATTTCCTATTTATTAAATATAATTTGTATTCTATTTAACAGCACAGAGAATGGACACATTTTTCAGATTATAAAAACACTCCAAAAATCAATAAAACAACAGAATAGAAAATATAAAACTGATGCTGGATATAAGGCAAGCTTTGTGTATTGTATACATCAATTGTTAGAAAAAAAGAAAGTTATTTTCACATTTGGAGACACTAACATATAAATGTAATATGGGTTTAGTTTTGATTTCCTATAACATTAGAACTTTTAAAAACTTCACTATTATTGAGAAGTGAATATTGCAAACAGAAATTTTTATATTTGGACAAAATGTAACAGCATTTTATAAGAATTTTTTCATAATCGAGATATTGTATTCCTACTAGATATTTGAATGTGCATATTGTGTAGTTATTTTTCCATAAGTCAAATGTTGACAAAATGGAAATCTGTAAATAAGACATTTTAGAACACACAATATTTCCAATATATTTTTGTCTCAAATATCAATTTGACATTTTTCCTGTAGGGTCAACCATATGTTTTGATACATCTATTTATAAAATCATACATTCCATTCATATGTTAATGGTAAACATCGTATTAATTATAATTTTTAATTTAGTCAACAATTATTTCTGGAATGCTGACTTATGCAGGGTACTGAGATATTGGTGGACCATAGGATAAAACCATCTATTATCCAAATTCAGGCCTAAGATTTTAACAAAAAAAAGGTTATCGTTTCTTTCTATAATTTAAAATTTATC
>NW_012150341.1:603769-604352 GCF_000956105.1 Propithecus coquereli | reverse complement strand
TGATAAAATACATTATATGAAAATATGAGTTTTATAACAAACATAGGCTAAAGGCAGATTTGTTATTCCATTTTTGGAACCCCATACCCAATTTTTCTTTATGGCATGACTGTTTTCATTATTTGTATTTCTGATCAAATGACCTCCTGGGAGCATCTTTGCCTGTTTAAAATAGTTTGTCTAATCCCCTACCCAGCTTTGTTTCTCTCTACAATTACAACCACCTGAAATTATTTTATTTAATTTGTTTTTACTCAAAATCCTCCCCACCTAAATTGTAAGCTCAATGTAGACAAAGACTATCTTTTTATAAGCTGTAATATCAAGAATCACGCAGGTAGTAGACGCTCCATTAATGTTAGGCACTGGGTAGAACGTTGAATTAGTTGAGGAGCTGCTCTGAAAAGAATACAGTAGCCAGGATGTTGATTAATTTCAGGACATAGTTACTTGGAATACAAGGATCCTTTGTTTCATTATTAGCTATCTATGTAGGCTTCATAAAATTACTTAGTTTCTCCACCCTGGCTTTCTCGTGTCCAACATGAGTATTTAGGTATATAACTGTGTTTATTCCATAAAA
>NW_012150341.1:600704-602489 GCF_000956105.1 Propithecus coquereli | reverse complement strand
AAGGGTCTCCTGCATCTTAACATTGGGTGTGCCATATAACTTGCTTAGGTAATGAAATGTGACAAAAGTGATATGTGTCACATATGTACATCTTTAAGAGCCAGAGAGCAATTCACAATATACTTTCCTGGTCTTTATAAAATGTTTTCTGTCACTATAGTTTAGTTTCATTTCATAGAAATTAGTATACATGAAATTACATGGCATTTGTCTGGTTATTACCAGTTTGCATATTTTAATATCTGTCCCTTTTCAGATATCTCAATAGTTAATGATCTTTTATTATTGAGTAGTATTCCATTGTTTAGACATGACATCATCTATTTGCCCAATGCATTAGTTAGGGTGTTCTAGAGAAACAGAATCAATAGAACATATATATCCTATAAATATGATTTAGTATAAGGATGTAAAGAATTGGCCTCCATGATTATGGAGACTGAGTAGTACCACAAATTGCCATCTGCAAGTGGGAGGCCAAGGGAAGCCAGTGATATGGTTTCACTACAAGCCTGAAGCTGTGAGAAGCAGGGGAGCCTGTGCTATCCCAGTCAAACTCCAAAGGCCCAAGAAACAGAGTATCTGATGGTGGAAGTCCCAGTTTGAGTGCAAGAAAAAAAAAAAAAAATCAATGTCTCAGCACAAGTAGTCAGATAGGGAGCAAATCCTGTTTCCTTCACTTTTTTGCTGTATTCAGCTTCTTGAGAATTGGACAATGATAGCCAACGTTGGGGAGGGCAGTCTTCTTTACTCAGTCTATCAATTCAAATACTAATTTCATCGTAAAAATCTTCACAGATACACCTAGCTATAAAGATTAGCGTAATTTCTATACACCCTATGACCTGGTCAAGTTGACACAAAAAATTAATCATCATACTCATTTACTTGATGAATATTTGAGTCATTTCTAGTTTTGTCAATTAAAAATAAATCTTCTATTGGCCGGGGGAAGTGGCTCACACCTGTAATCCTAGCACTCTGTTGCATTTTCATATGAATTTTAGAATCTGTTTGTCGATTTCTACCAAAAAAGCCTACTAGGATCATGACTGGGGTTGTATTAAATCTGAGATCAAAATGGGAAGAATTGATATCTTAATTATATTGAATCTTCCTACATGTTAGCTTAGTATACCCCACCATTCATTTTCATTTATTATATTGACATAAATTTATTATTGAAGTTTAATTTTGGGACATTACGTATATTTTTAAATTCTTTGCTTTTAGAACATACGGAATAAAGTTATGATAACTGTTTTAAAGTACTTTCCCTCTAATTCTAACCACTGTGTTACTTCTGGGTTGCTTTCAATTGATTATTTTCCTTATTAGGAACTGTATTTCCTCGTTTCTTTAAGTTCTTGGTAACAGTGATTCTATGCCAGACATTGCAAAATTTTCATTATTTTGTGTTGGATATGTTTTTTTTTTTGTTCCTATAAATGTTTTGGGTCTTTTTTCTCGGATTCAGTTAATTTACTTAGACATCGCTTGTTCCTTTTAGGTCTTGATCTTATGATTGGTAAGGCAGCCATGCAGCAGTGCTGAGGCAGCTAATTATTTCCCATGGGGCTTCTGAGTTTTTAACCTTTTGCCTTATGAATTATGAGTTTTTCCTATATTACTGGTGGGAACACACACTGTTCCTGGCCCTTGTTGAGCACCAGGTACTACTCTCTCTAATCCTTTTGTATAGTTTTTTCCCAGCCTCAGTTTTCTCACACACATATGCAAATCCCTATTCTGCTATTTGAAGGAGACCTTTTTTCAGATCTCCAT
>NW_012150341.1:597430-599094 GCF_000956105.1 Propithecus coquereli | reverse complement strand
ATTAATTATCTATCAATCTAATCTGTCACAATCATACTGGCATCACTAATTCCATCATTTGGACATTATCCTTTCCTTATCTGTAAATCTTTTCTCAGACACTTAGATAACCAGCTCTTATTATCCTTATCTATATCTACATTTTTTTAATGCTAGCATATAAATAATTTCATCAATGCTTACCCAACACTAGGCATCAATTTTTATAATTTTATTACATAGATTATAGTATGTATTTATATGCAGGCTTTTATTTTTGTCCTTATGTTTAAAAAGTAATTTAGTTACTTCCTCATGCCCTTCAGTGTGGTTATTCTACTGATTTGTAATAGTTAGGTTGATTTTTTACTCTTACATTCTATTTTGTTTTTTCCCTATATCGTGGTTTTTAAGTATTTGTTAATAGTGACAGTTATTAAAAAAATCCATTCAATGAAGTGCCACAGCTTCCCCATGCCTAAGAATCATTGCTTTCCCCTCATCTTTCCACCCCTCTTCACCCGTTCTCTGCCAATATCTTCCTGAAACATTTTTTATTTCACCCTTTTTGCCTTACCTACATCTTTCTCATCTTTTATAATAATTAGTATTTTTGTTTTATTTACCAGGCCTGATTCTAGGCCTGGAATCATGCAGAGTACTTTGTTTGATTCTCACAAAAACCTTATAAAATATATAATATTCTTAGCTCAGTTTACAGAGGAGTAAATAAAAGCTTAGTAGTAAAGATTGCTGCACAGGTACATAAATGACCAAGCCCAGGTTTATATTATTCAGATCTGTCTGATTCAAATACATACTTCTATCTCCCAAATATTTTCAAGACCCAAAGATGTTTTCACATTGAAGCCTTCAATGATCTCCCAGAGCAAATAGGCATTCTTTGCCTTCATCTTCATAATCCCCTGCTCATACTGTTCATGTAATACTGCTATTTATTATGCTTATGACTTTGTATAATATAGTTAACCTCTCTGTATGACAGTTTTATCTGTTATAATAGCTACTGTATATGGTATTTGTGAATAATAATTAATGTTTGCAAACATTTATGTTGCATACAGAACACATAAAATCTAATAATCACAAGGCATTTAAAACTTAGGCCAGGCTCTGATTACTTTACTAGTACTTTCTTAACTTTATAAAAATTACTCTTATTTTCAATTTCCTCTCTTTATTGTACAGTCACACACTGTTCCTGGCCCTTGTTGAGCACCAGGTACTACTCTCTCTAATCCTTTTGTATAGTTTTTTCCCAGCCTCAGTTTTCTCACACACATATGCAAATCCCTATTCTGCTATTTGAAGGAGACCTTTTTTCAGATCTCCATAGAGCTTTATCTCTGTGCAGTTCTCTCCTTTGCAGTACTCTGTGCTAAAAACTCTAAATACCTAAGTCTCCTGGAACTCTCAGTGCCATCTTCTCAATTCAGGGAAACTGCCAGACTCTTTTTTGCCTTTTTGGAGAATATTCTTTGTCAAATGTAAAAATGATACTATTATTTCCCCACTTGAAATCTATATGACATGGCGCAACCTATAGAAGAACTCATGATCATGTTCTTGCCTACTCTGCCAAACTTGCATTGCTCTACTAGGACACGCAGAGAAAATGACGACAACGACAACAACAACAACAACAACAACACTGCTTGTAATAA
>NW_012150341.1:591982-594214 GCF_000956105.1 Propithecus coquereli | reverse complement strand
GAATTCAGTAATTACAAGAATTGTTCATATATGCAACATTTGAATTATCAGTTTTAAAGCTTTAGAACAAAACATGCACTAAAAATCACAATTAAACATAATACAAACTCTTAGTTTCTTCAATTCACTTAGAGATTCAGGTTATTTTTTTATGACCATCAATCACCTTTATATGACATTTTAATTGCATACAGAATCTTATACACAAAAGACTAGTGAATATATTTTAATGTTATGAGGAAATTTGAGTCTTTCTTCTTTTAAAATAAATTATTTTATATTGTGTATCCTTGGTTAATATTTTGCTTTAATTTCACATTGAACCACAAATAAAACACTTATTAAAGATTTCTGGTTGGTTAGATAGAATTTTTCTTTGTCTGAACTTTCAGATTTGCATATATATTAAAGTATAGTATCACAATAACCTTTTCATTTCTGAATCATTCACTTTTAAACTCGTGAGAAAGTAACAGGTCGTATAATAATTCTCACTCTAAATAATAACTGAGGACAAATCTTAGCAATGTTGCTAAGCATTAAATATGTGCAACTGTCCCTAAAATACTTCGTCTTCATAGAATTATTCTCAAGTTTATTTTAGAATTTAACTGATTCTTTTTCTTACTGAGTTTGTTCATAATAATTTTCCTGGTATTTTTGTAAGATTCACTCAATCTGAAGTTTAACTCTCACCAAATGCCTTAGTATTTGATTTACATATAATTCTCATTTGAAAAGAATAAGTTTTTTTTTTTTTTGCGTGTTAGGCTAGGCAGATACAAATCAGAGAGGCTTAGGTCAATTTTTTTGCATGTAGCCAGTGCAATGAAATATTATGTGTGTACATAATGAAAACTTTTGATAATTATAATGATGAATTTTGCATGCCAAAATATATATAAATTTTACATTATTTAATCATTTTCCAAAGTATTTTATATGAATAGCAGGGGATTTTTACGTTTTAAAATGTGCGTTTATAATTAAGACCAATAATAACACAGCTGGCACTAGATTTCCCTAGTGAAAACAGCATTTTTATAACAACTCTACTTATCAGTAAACACAATGCCGTCGATTCTCCCATTTGCTCCTAGTGAGAAAAAAATGCAACCTTTTTTTTTTTTTAACATAAGATATAGCAGAAAACATGATAGCTCATGTGGTTAAAAATATACTGTTAGATTTTTGAATTTCTAGAACTTGTCACAAACTTCAGTAATTTTTTTCTACTTTTTCCCTAAACTGTCAAAGCAAGTTTTAAAAAATTCATCTAATCTATATTAACAATCTTCAGATTTCATTTTATTCAACAGTAAGTTAGATCTACTGACAGATTATATTGTTGCATTTTAAGTATTTTATCTCTCGATCTTTGATCTTCCTGTCTGCTTCTCTCCTACTCCCTATCTTGTTAATACCATCATCATCCTTTCTGTCACTACAGTCAAAACCTTAAAGTCATGTTTGACCTCTCACCCATTGTGTTATATAATCGAGTGTCAATTTCTGACAATTATACTTTTTCATCTTCTTTTAATATCAGCCTCTTATTTCAATTTATATCACTATGGCCACACTCCAAGGCTACAATTACTTTCACCTGGATTTTTGACTACTTCTGGATATTTTCCATGATTCCAAATTATGCTTTCTTATGTTTTAGACAGATTTTTCTTCTTAAATTAAATCTATGATCAAGTAATCCTCCTTTTCAGAAATTAAAGTGCCAATCAGTTATTTTTAGAGGATAGTACAACTGATACCACAATTCTTTATATATACTGTGTAATAAAATGAACACTTTTAAAACTCTCATTTAAGATATGCAGAAGCCTTATTATATTCCATCTTACATGGTTTCTATTTTTTTAATTGCATTTACTGCATGCTTTATTGTGAGCAAAACATTTGTTAAGGAAATTTGAAAATATAAAAAGCATAAATAGTAAACTTGATTTTTAATTCTGCTGTGAAGAAATAGCATAATTCATATGTTTGTCTAGTATTTTTGTATGAATGATGTGTTAAATATATTACTATGAAATACCCACGATTTTCCTGCTTTTCTGATTTATATTTATTCTTAGAAATCATGATTTTAATCAAAGAATTTTATGGCCTATGTAACGATCATTAAAAAGTACATAAACTTTTCTTTTTACGTGGTTCTTATTTTGCAAATCACATTTTCCAAAAATTATATCTTATGTTCACATTTATTGCCAT
>NW_012150341.1:577693-579837 GCF_000956105.1 Propithecus coquereli | reverse complement strand
ATTCATATGTGGGAGCTAAAAATTAAAACAATTGATCTTCTGGAAATATGCTAATTTTTAACATTTATTAGCCTGTCATAATACAATGATAAGTACAATTGATAATCATAGAAAAATAGGTAATTAAAAAGAATGTGTGTGAGAATAAGAACATATCTAATGTAAGGAAGAAATAAAATCATCAAAATTATTTTTCTACATGAATAGAATGAAAGTATTGGGACTTTGAAAATAGTTATTTCTAGTTTATGATTGTTAAATGATGCTACTCCCTCAGTAGAACCCTTCTGAATTCACTATACTTGATGATAATTTACCACATTCATTTTTAGAAACTATAAGCATAAATCTAATTATTGCATCTAAATATGCATAAATGTTTGTCAACATAAGCTGTCCATTTTACCATATTACTGAAAAGTTTCTTTCCCTCATGAAATCAGTTTTACGTTTGCCTGGAAATATTTCTTTAATTTTGAATTATTGGGAAAACACATTAAGGCAATATAGCTTTAAAATGAAATAATTTTTTATCAGTAATAGCTATATTTTATAATGTTTTTCTTTTGAATTATTCATTGAGTCCTGGAATTTGTGGTTGGAAAGGGCATTTAAGATTATCTATTCGAGTAAAGTATTTAATCCTGGCTATGCTATTTCTAGGGGAAAAAAAACCAGTCTCGATGCTGTTGTAAAAATCAATGAATGAGATATTTACTGAGACAAATATTATTATTATAAAATAATACAGATATTATATAGTATACATTTTGTACATGATATATACACATTATAGTATATATTATAGATAACATAAAATATGTGTATAATGTTTTGTATGTCTTCTATATATTATAATGTACATAACTATAGTATATATTACCATGGTAATCAAATAGCAATAACTAAGTTACAATGTCATTAAGCTAATTTTTCAAAGTATAAGTATAAAATCTTGACTCTTGGTGTAAAACCCAAATAAAAAATCCTTTTACTGTTTTCTTTCTTTTTAAGATTTAATATTTGATTGGTTAGGTTTCCGTGCACCAGAACTTATTTTTCCACCTCAGGAGAGCTATTTGCACATCTCAATAAATTCAAACACGTTTACAATCCAGTAATGCTTTCATTTTGTTTCTAACCTTCATGAAGACATCTGCCTCCATGTCCTCATGTTTCAGACCAGACTGAGAGACTTATTGACCACCTTGTCTGCTCTTCAACTATCGGAAATTCTCCTGACTGCTCCCCTGTTCTGTTTTACCTGGTCCTTTCCTCTTTATACATTTACTTCTTTATTTTGGAGAACATCCATCCTTCAGTAGCTTTCTGTGGGTACCTAAAAGTAACGTTTGGAGACCTTGCACATTTCATAAAAATCTGTTTTTATATCCACATTTTCAAATAATTTCTGTGGACATAGAATTTTCAGTTGGAACTCCCTTTTCCCTCAAAAGTTTCAAGGCTTTTCCCTGTTTTGTCTTTCATCTTCCAATGTTGCTGTTAAAAGGTCCAAATGACATTCTGATTCTTGATTCTATATGTATATAGATAGATAGGACTTGTTTTGTCCTTTTGGAAACTTTTGGAAACTTCCTCTATATTCGTGTTTTTTAAAAAATGTTTAGGGCAATTTATTTATTTTTATTCATTTTTAAGGTAATAGGTAAATTCTTAAAATTGAATACTTCTAAACTAACTATTCTTAGAGTTTTTTTAATGTAATTCCTTCTAATTATTTTCTTCCCTCAATATCCCCTTTCCCTCTTTCTGGAACTCCTATTAGTCATAGCTTCCAGCCTCTAAAAAATTTGATCATATAATGTTGCCATCTTTTGTCCCTTATTTTTTTGACTTCATTGTTTTGCTCTACATTTTATAAAGTTTCCTCAACTTTAATCTTATAATCTTTCCATTAATTTCCTCTTGAGTCATACTTTTAATTGACAAGAATAGTTTCTTGTTTATTGAAAATTCGTCTGTACAGAGCTTTTAATCTTATTTGATGGATGCAATATCTTTTACCTACTTAAAATATAAATTATAGCTCATTTGGAATTTTTTGTTCATTGTCTTTGTTTCCTCTGAAATTTCTTTTTCTGTCTTTCATGATAGAGTTTTTTTTTCCATTTCTGATGATTCTT
>NW_012150341.1:576908-577643 GCF_000956105.1 Propithecus coquereli | reverse complement strand
GGAAAAAGAAACACCTGGTAAGCAGAACATTTCTGTCTTATGATATTTTGTGATCTCCTATATGCCTCAGGAATCACAAAATATATCAGCCTATTCCTGATACAGAAGAAAGACACACTCAGAAGGAGTTCATTTCCCACCAAATCCATTGCCTATCCATCACAATACTATAACCACTGAGTAAGCAGTTGATCAGCTCCAAAGGCCCAGAAATGGGATTTTATTCATTGCTTGGCATCTAACATTTGAAATGTTGATATTAGAAACAGAGGTTCAGCTGAATCCTTGCCTCCCCAAACCATGCAACAAATACCTTGGGCAATCTGTACCATTCCTGATCTATAGACTTGTTGACAGGAATTGTAGTGTACTATGAGGAACTGGATCTCCTAATCTTAACATAGGCATTCTTTGGAAATTAGCAGGGATATGAAGAAACAAAGGCATTATGTGGTTATTTGTATATGCAAACTAGTTCTTACTTAAATAAAAATATTTATTGACAGATAAGGTACTAAATTTGGAAAAGGATTCTATCCTTTTAAAATTACTTTAAGTCAGATAATCACATAGCATTATAAAGAATATCGGGCCTTAAATTTTACCTCATAAAATTAAAAGTAAAACAAAATTACTCTATTAGGTATCTTTCAATGTTTGTTAATTAAGTACCAAGCTCTGATAAAGCACTTTCACAATGGATATTAAGTATATTGACTATATAGGGTCATTATG
>NW_012150341.1:558451-566462 GCF_000956105.1 Propithecus coquereli | reverse complement strand
GGCATAAGGACAGTCTTTGGGGGCCAAAAAGTAGGACCAAGCAGAGGAGGAAATGACAAGGAATTAATTTGAGGGAAAACAATCCTAGGACTAGCAGATATATTTAAAAGAAAGTCTGGAAAAACTGATGGGAAGTTTTCTTGTACATGGGTGAGACTTTTCTTCTGGTAGATTTTATTGTTGACAGATTTGGTCTGAACCAAGCATTTCAATTGATATCCCCAAAATGGAATGACCAGCAAATCTTTTTTCTTTTGATAATCCACATCTCTAGAGGGGAATCCTTTTACCTCCTACCTGGATAGTATAAGCTTAGCTGGATAGTATAAACTATCCATGGGAAAGTAACTAGTGATCCCACCATTCATCAGCAGGTGTTCGCTCAATTACCCAGCTTTCTGCCTGTTGCCTGAGCCCTGCACAACCCTGTGTCTGGTTTCCTTCCTGGACCTCACATGTAAAGAATGAACTTCCTGTCTCCAGCTAGAAATGATTTAATAGGAAAGAGTTGAAATACAACCCTCTTTACACAGGTTTTCATTCACTCCTCCTGTTTTTACACCTAATTCTGCTTTCACATTCAGAGTTGACTCCAATTAGACACAATCAAAGTTGAACCTTTCTGGGGTTCCATGACAAAAACAGGATACTTCTTGTTTAAATCTCTTTCTATAAACAGGTTTCAGCTTTTGTCATTAATTAACACAAGTGCCCATTGTTCGTTCAGTTGCCATTTTATAAAATTTTGTTTATAAAAACAATTCTTTCATTTGTTCTTGATTTCTCTAGATTCTTGTTGGTTTATAAATTGTTCCTTTGCTTTCATTTTAACGAGAATTCAAAAAGGAACAGATAAATGTGAGTTTTCAATATCTATGTTTTCTACCTTATTGTCTTAATGGCAGAAGACAATATTTTATAGGTAACAAATTTAATGAGTGCAAACTTAATGACAGTACTGTTTTAAAAGCAAAAAAAAAGCCTTAACTACCTTCTTAATATTGCAAAACTATGTTATAAATATTTATTTTATTCAAAGTTTCCATATAACTTTAATTTTTAATATTCTTCTGCTAATCATATTTACATGTCAGAATTTTAGAAATCGTGCTGGAAATTGACACATTGCTTATGTAGAAACTTTTCTCATTTATCTTAGAATACATTATCAATTCACAAACCCTATAAAATTGGTAATACTATAAATATTATATTTTGTATTAGCTCTTTTAATCTAACATGTCTGAGAGAAAGAATGGAATATTCTGTAGGTGCATTCTGTTAGTCTGTATTTTATTAACAGTGATTGTCCTCTGATGAGACACTTCAAGTAGCCTATTGTCAAAGCACTATTTCTCATGACAGAGTTGTTTTATTAAGTTTTACAAGAGGCAATACATGCTTCAGTGATTAAGAAAAATCCAGTCAAGCAATTCACACATTCCACATTTGCTGTTTTGATTACTAAGAGGTTTGTGTTATTAGACCCATGTATTTAAGCAACAATATAACTTTTTCTGCCTTAACTTTGAAAGCAGGAAAATATTTTTTGGACTCCGTATTTGATTAATGCATGACACTAAGTGGAAAGATTAGAAATTTAAAGGTAAGCCAGTTTGAAAATATCACTTTAATATTTGTAAAAATAGTTGATGCATAGATTTCCACACTTGAACATGCATAAATTGTTCAATTAAGCATGTTCATCATCTCACTCAGCTTCATTGGAGGTAGTTTACAGGAGTCCAAAAAGTATTTGCTTGTACAGGCTTTTAAAACTTGTCACTCTAACATTTGATATAGTTTGCGAAGAGTGAATCTAGTGTGATTTTGAGTGGCAAGTTAACACCCATGTCCATGTGCCTGTCTGGATTCAGAGAACCAGAGAAAATTCTTCTCTATCAATCTTTTCTCTTACAATACAAAGAACATGACTATATTGTCAATGTAGGGACAATAGTTTCAGTCAAGACTTGCTTAAGCCAATGTTTAATCCAAGTAGCAAGAATAGCTGTCCTTCTACAAGCTGACTGGAAACTTTGTTTCTGACTATGACAAAACTCACTAGAACTGGGCATTGGGAGGACATCTATTTATTCAAAGATTTGGAGTCAACTTCCAGAGAGCCACAGAATATTGTGAGGCTTACAAAAGTCAAGTTAGAGAAAACTGACAATTCCTTGAGTAGTTTGAAAATCATAAGAGGGGAAGTATAGCTAGGAAGAACAATGTCAACATTTCACAGCTTTTCATTTTTGACATATATATAATTTTGTAATTGTGAGTGTGATATTTGTTCTCTTTTCCACACTATATATTATAGAGCACATACAGCCTTAAGTGATTTTCAGGCAATTCAAAGACCCTGTGCAACTGTATGTTCAGCATAGGTAGCATTTATTTGGAGAACAGGTCTATATATTTCACCAGAGTCTGAAAGTGGCATCTATACTAAAAATGATTAAAAAGCGGACTTAGAGGTACCCCCTGAAAGAAAGATAAGACTATTGCAGTTTATCAAATTGGATAATATATCCTGGGGTATGTCAGCACATCAGTCTTCTAGGACCTAGATTTATTGACTAGTAGACACTTGTATATTGGTAAGTATGCCACTAATTGAGTGTAGAAGAAAATGAATATTGTAAGACACAAAATAATAAGTCCCAATAATAATTCAAGTTAGAATTTTATTCTCACCACAGTCTCAGTTTTTGGCTTTATTTTATTCTTTAAACTCTATTTTTCTGTACATTAATGTACATTTTGTGATTTTAATCAAAATATACATACTGTGAAAATACATGCCTGGCTTAAATGCAGCTTCATATAGCAGAAAGAGTCTTAACTTTTGTTTCAGTATGTTTCTTTATGTAATCAATAAAATAGTATATAATGATCAGAACTTGATATATGGTTAGGTATTATAAATATATGTTTTATTATATTGTTTTATATTTTCTTTTACTTCATGAAATGTGTACCATTAAGGAAAATGTCCTAGAAGTAAAAGAACTTGTCCAAAGGCAAGTTTATATAAATATTAATGATCCCCAACTCAAGAAATTGGAAATCTCTAACTCAAAATCTCAATGTTGAGAGTGATGACCTTGGAAAAGTAACCATTTTATTGGCCCTTACACTTTCTCCTTGTAGATCCCTAGACTCTTCACAGGTGGAACCCAAGTAATTTGTTTCTAAATGATGATACAAGCCTGGGAAAAAGGAAATCTATTTTACACACAACTTTGGTGTCTGTTAAGTCTGTAATGGAGTATTTTGTAAGGGACAAAGTCGAAAGATAAGTAAAAGAAAAGGAAAGCACGCTTACTGCATCATATCATGAGGAAATTGCCCTTGAGAAATCTTTATTATTCCTTGGAATATTTACTTTGGTAACACTTAAGAAAGGGTGTAAAACAGTACAAACAGTTCAGTAATATCTGTTGTTAACTGTTAAGATCAGGGGCTGGTTTTAAACAAAAGCAAGCAGGTTTATCAGAATTCTAAAAAAAAGAAGGGAGTACATTGGGGTTCAGTTCGCACCATGCCATTGTCAGGGAGACTTTGTACTTGTTACTTTTAGTTTTTGAAATCTTAGTTTCTCACCATTAAATTGGAAATTAAAGCTAAGCTTTTATCCCAACAGAGTTTTTATAAGGATAAAAGGAGAATGTATATGAAAGTGCTTGAAAATTATAGGTTTAAAATATAGCTAATAAATATTAACTCTGTGTAAAACATTTTATAGCTTACATTTTTCAATAATTTCAATTTATACCTTTTCAAATACACTCACATTTGTGTCCATAACAATGTACAATAAGTTTTACTATTCCCATTTCACTTATGAAGACACAAACTTAAGGCATAACTGTTTCAAAATAACACATCATGGGGGTACATTTTAAATTGATTTTAATATTTAGTGCTACATCTCTTTTAGTAGCATCATCATGTTCTATAAAACATTGTATTATAGCCTGGTTTAGAAAGGTTATGAACAAAAGGTAGTTTATATATATATACACCCACAAGACTTGAGAAATAATATTTACTGAGAAAAATGCACCAGTCATTTGCATGTCTTGTAAAAATTGAGTGTCTCCAAAAGTTCCATGAGTTCTTATTTTTTAGATATGCATTTTTAAAGATGAAATTACAAATGAGAATATTTAAATGATTATACAGACTCATACAGCTAGTTACATTGTATAACAAGAATTTAAATCCAAGTTCTGCACTGCAAAAGAATCATGACTTTTTCCTGCATGAAATGTCCCTAAATGTTTAAGTCTCTGGCAGGGTGGGTGGTGGTGTTTATGTTTTTTTTGTTCATTTGTTTTGACATAATATGATGTCATAAAAAGCATTTTGTAAACCGTAAATTATTTAAGCATATTTGTGACATGTAAATGTTGGCATCACTAATATTGCTCATGGAGTATCAGAAAAAAGTTAACCTGCTTTTACTTTCAACTCTTTATTTATCATGCTGTTTTCATATCAATTACATGTTTCATATTATTTAGTGAGGAATTATTAAAGCTTCAAAAGTAGGATCATTTCCTTTTCTATCTAAGCTTGGGTGGTTCTTTGTAAAATGAAGTTTCTGCATAATTGCTTTTAAAAAAGAAAAATTACATATAACTAATGTACTTTTCCTCAAATGTTTTGATTTAACTTTTATGACAGAAGCAATTCAGACTTGAATATCAGCATGTTGTGAACTACTATTCTAACAACCAGCAATTAAGGAAATGCAATTCACTTAAATGTAATTAAATTAAATATGCCTGTTATTGTTTTGAAAATAAAACAAGAGAAAGTAAATGTATTTATATCCAAAGAGAAAGATAAATAAAAAAACCTTAGAAACTATTTTGACAAGTTCTGCATAAAAGGTGAATTTAGACTGCAATGGTTATTATAGTGAAATACTACTTTATTCTTACACAGATCTATTCAGCTATTATTTCAAGATTCCAGTGAAGGCTACTAAATACTAGGTAGGTTAGTAAATCCTTCTGTTTAAAATAAAATGGTATATTGTGGTCAATTAATCAAAATTAATTGATGTTGCCAAAGAAATTACACCTATCTGTAGCAGTTTCTTGACAAATATAAACCTGAACATAACTAAGACCAATGAATTTTAAACTACAACAGCAGTTTTAAAGGTACCACTATATTCCTTCAGCACTAAGATATCAAAGAATCCTCTAAGTTAAATTAGATAGCAGTTGGATTTGGTGATGTTATATATATTTAGAAGATACTTAAATGAATTGGTTATCAATTATATTCACTTATCAAATCCAGTAGGAACTTAGATAGCATTTTCTCTTTTCCATCCTCAACAATTTTAACATTTAATTCACATTGGCCCTTCCAAATGAAAACATGCAAAAATAAACACGCTCACACACACACATACTAATTTAACATTAGCAGGATTTTTATGCAATAGATTTTGATAACCTTCCTTTGGGATTGAACATTTATAATAAATTTGTTCACCCACTCTATGTCCATTTAATAGTTCTTAAAAATCACCAAACTGTCCTCTTGAATTTGTATATATAGATAAACAGTTTCAAAATAATGACTATTTCATATTTTTTAAAAAGTAACCACTTGCTAATAAGAAGAAACACATATTGTGTATTTACTTTATTCCAAGAACACCTAAAAGAGCTTCACATATAATCTTTACAAGAACCCTTTGCAGAAAGTCACTTTTATTCCCATTTTACAGGACACTCAGATGTGTAACAGTTGATTAGCTTGTTCAAGACCATAAAACCCCTAAATGTTTGCTCTAGATTCAAATCCAGCACTCTTACCCTCTTAAACATGATACTACTTTTCAGCACAAGTGTCTTAGCTCCTGAGACAGGAACAAAAAATATTGGGTAAAACAATAGTTCAAAATAGAAAATAAAGATGTAAAAGATTCTTTCTTTCAATATCATACCATTTTGGTTCCATGTATACATTTTTACCATTTTATGACATCAGAAACCATAAGCATTATCTATTTGTAAATAATATATTGTATATAACTGAAAATGCCAGGGTGTTTTACTCTCCCTAAGGAAGAAATCTACAAAAGTTTGTCTTGAGGTTATATTCTGACATGAGAGTATGAAAAGATAATATAAAGCTAGATATTTTCTAGAGTAGCAAAGTGGCTCACCTGTATATTCTAGGAAAAAATAATTGTTTTAAGACAGCACATTGAGACCTTTTGGTAAGCTATCAGGATATTTAAATGCAACAACGACATACATGCACTGTACAAATATAAACCTCATTTGCATTTTTCACACCAAAAGAGCTTTTTGAGAGAAATATACAAAAGTAATAAATTGTGCAAAAGAACATTTCCCGTAAAATGTCATTCACTCAATAGAAGAATCTAGCCTTTAAGATAAAATATTTCCTCCTAAAGTACATTAAACACCCTCTCACAAGTTATTATGTTGGGATAGAGGAAAAAAGTTCTCTCCAAGTCTCTTCTCTATTTGATCTTGAAAACTGATTCCAAAGCCACTAAGCCATGATAATAACAGAAGGAATGGGCTAATCCTTCTATTGCTTTAAAAAAAAAAAGTTAGCCAAAGAATTAGAGAAAATGGAGCAAGTCCTTATTCCTAGAATCTTACAACTGCTTTTGCTTTGAAGATATGATTGGCCCAGTCAGCAAAGACAGTGATAAGTCACAGAATATGACTCAAACTCACAGCTGCACAGCTGCTCCTTTTCCTAACGATTGCTAGAAAGTAAGATAAAAAATAAAGGAGTAAAGAGAATGCAGGTAACAGAAGACATACTTCAAAGTAAATAAAACACTTGTATTTTATTAATCAATACACTAAGATATAACTTTAAAATACACCCATATCTCAACTTAAACAAAACTAGCCTCTAACAAAATGCCAAGGACATATCTTAATCAACATTGTAAATCAACTTTAGTAATGCTGTTCTATTTGGTTATCATTTTTTTAAAATCAAAGCTTCTATAATAAAGACATCTGCATTCGAATGTTTATAGCAGCACAATTCACAATTGCAAAGATGTGGAAACAACCCAAATTCCCATCAATATATGAGTGGATTAATAAAATGTGGCATATGTATACCATGGAGTACTACTCAGACACAAAAAACAATGGTGAACTAACACCTCTTGTATTATCCTGGATGGAACTAGAGCCCATTTTTCTAAGTGAAGTATCACAAGAATGTAAAAACAAGCACCACATGTACTCACCATTAAATTGGCACTAATTGATCAACACTTACGTGCACATATGGAAGTAACATTCATCAAGTGTTGGGGAGGTTGCGGGGGAGGGGATGGGTAAATTCACACTTGGTGCGATGCGCACTTTCTGGTGGATGGGCACACTTGTTGCTCTGACTCGGGTTGTGCAAAGACAATATATGTAACCAAAGAGTTTTCACCCCCATAATATTCTGAAATGAATTTTTAAAAAAAGGAAGAGGGGAAACAAAAATTTTAAAGACAGAAAAAATTTCAAATCCTGGGCTGGGGAGCCTATAGGAAACAGGAACTCTCAACCTTAGTGCATTGGAGAGTAAATTTGTCCAATCTTTTAGGGGAGTAATTTGACAGTAAGTACTAAAATTTTAAACCCACATACCCTCTGAATTTGCCGTCCCCCTCCCAGGAGTCAAGCCGGTAGAAATACAGAATGAGAATATCAGTTAGAGATTGACTATGTAACAAATACATAGTTACAGGTGTAGATGTTAATGTTTGTTGTAATATTGTAATACAGAAAAACTGAAAATTAAAAACAAAGCTTCTAAATGCAAAACATTATAGAATTCTAAAGATGAAATAAATATTAGTGTCAGGAAAGCTAGAAGAAATTACCAATAGTCATGTAGTTCATTTCTTGGTATAATTTATAAGCCAGTTGTTCTAGTAACATATTTCTCTTTTTAAGAAATTTAGCAACATTATAGACATCGTTTC
>NW_012150341.1:554275-554921 GCF_000956105.1 Propithecus coquereli | reverse complement strand
ACATGAGTGATGATCAATTAATTACAATTTAATAGTGAGTACATTTGTGTTTGATTCTCCATTTTGGAATACTTCACTTAGAAGAATCATCTCCAGTTCCATCCAGGTTGTTACAAAAGTATCAGTTCACCATTTCTTATGGCTGAGTAGTACTTCATGCTATACATACACCAAATTTTATTAATCCATTCATGTATTCTTAGGCACTTGGTTTGATTTCACATCTTTGCAAGTGTGAATTGTGCTGCAATAAGCATTCAGTGTAAGTGTCTTTTAGAGAAATTGATTTTTTTTCCATTGGTTAAGTACCCAATAATGGAATCACTGGATCAAATATTAGGTCTACTTTAGTTCTTTGAGGTATCTCCATACTACTTTCCATAGAGGTTGTGCTAGTTTGCAATCCCGCCAACAGTGTATAAGTGTTCCACTGTCTCAGCATCCATGCCAGTATCTGTTGCTTTGGAACCCTTTGATAAAGCTATTCTTTTATTTGTTATTTTAGAATGCTGTATTTTTTTATTGTGTTAAAATATACATAAAAAAAAAAATTCACCATCTTAACCCTTCCAGTTCAGTGGCTTTAAGTACATTCACATTGTTGTGCAACCATCACCACCATCCAACTCCAGAAGCTTTTCATCTT
>NW_012150341.1:551532-554225 GCF_000956105.1 Propithecus coquereli | reverse complement strand
TTCTGTTTATACTGCATCAGAATATAGGTGATGTTCTAAACCTGTGCTGTCCAATGTGATAACCACTAGCTACATGTAGCTATTAAAAAGTGAAATGTGGCTAGTGCAACTGAGGTACTAAAATTCTAATTTTATTTAGTTGATCAAAATAAACTAAAACTTAAAAACTGATAATTACAACTTTAAAATATAGTCAATATAAAAACTTTTTGGTGAAATGCATGGTGAAGTATCTGTATAAAATTATGCTTGGAATAAATTTGATATGTGAATCTAATCTTTAATCATAAATTTTATGAAATAAGGATCCAGCATAGTGGAAAATTTATTCCCTGATTTGAGATTCACTGTAAGTGTATAATATGCTAGACTTTGAAAACTTGCTACAAAAATGAATGTAAATATTTCATTAATAAATTTTTACATCAATTACATTTGAGATGATAATATTTTAGAAATATTAGGTTGAATCAAATATATTATTAAAACTAATTTCCCCTGATTCTCTTTACATTTTTAAATGTGACTACTAGAAAATTTAAAATATTTATGTGTTTTAGCAATATATTTCTGGTGTACAGCATTGTTCTATAGATACTGTTTGTTACTAAACCTACTGAAAAATAGCAAAGGTTTAGTTCTGGGGAAAGAAAAGATACTTGTTTTGTACTTATTCAACCAGTGGTTTTTTACCTTGGCTTCTTATTAGGCTTACCAGGATTGCTCAAAATGTCTATGGCTATACTTCACCGTATAATAATTATATCCAAGGTGGAGAACCACTGGGCCATATTTTTAAAAAGCCTATTCTTACTGCTGGAAAGAGACAGACCAAAGTGACTCACATGAGACTTTTAATTTCTTATTTTAGAATATATAATAAATGAACATCCAAGAAGAGTTGACTATTCATATCCATTCTTTTTTCTCAGTTGCTTTTATTTCATTTATTACATAGTGAAAAGACACATATTTTAGAACCATGAATGAGTATAAGTGGAGAGGACTTGGAGGTCACCATGGCAATCTTTCAGCCACTGCAGCCACCTGCATAAATAACCTACCTGAGTTATTCATCCAGACTCTGCTTGAGCACCTCTAATAAGACAAACATGGATCATTCTATTTTCAGATGATGGAAGGAGGCAGTGGCTCATGTGAGCCTAGGTAAAAGAAATCACACAATTTCCACTCACAAATTTTGTCTACTTTCAGTTTTCAAATCCCATTGAATGGCACCGCCATCTACCCAGTTAAAGCTAAAAGGTAGGACTCATATTTATTGTCCCCATCTCCTTCACCATACTATCACAAAGTCTCTCAATTCTTGCCACTTCTGTTGTGCTCTACTCCATCAACCCAGTCAAGGGTACCATGCTTTCTGTCCTGCAATATTATATAAACTTGTAATCAATCATTCACACTCCAGCTAACCTTTAAAAAGTACACTAAACCATGTAACCCTCCCAGCTTAAATCTTTTCGTTGCTTCTCATTTCTCATAAGACAAAAAAAAAATAACTTCCTGCTGATAGTTCACAAGCCTAGAACCATCTGGAATCATCCAGGTTTATCTAGCATCACAGCACTCCTCCGCCCCTCCACTCAAGCTTCTTATAGTCTCCCATACTCCCCATGTTCCTTTAAGAAACACACATTTTCTTTTTTTTTTTTTTTTTTTTTTTTTTTTTTTTTAAGAATTTGACACCTAGACATTTATTTTCATTATTGAAACACACATTTTCAATGGAATTTTGTCAAGTAAGTACTTTTTTGATAAGGATATAAAGAATTTTTCAGATTTCAATACTCAGATTCTTACAAGATATTTATATTAGCATTTAATATAGTCAGCCAGTGGCCATCTTCAGGACTGCTGGGCCAAGGTTATTTGTACTGACCTTCTGACACCTCTCCTCAAATGTTCTCTCTCTTCTTTTTCCTAATCCCGTAGTCCCCAGTATCCCTTCATCAGGGAAGCCATCCCATACTTCTAGTCATCCACTGTGCTCCTCCAAAGCATTTTGTATCTCTTTTAATCTATTTGTCCCAACTGTGACGTGCCAATTTCTGATATTTCTTTATTAGTTTTCTTCATCAGACAGTATGCCCTATGAAGACTGGAATCATGTATATTTTTGCTCATTAATGTTTTTGCAAAACATGACACCTATTAGATTTTAAGTACTTTATAAATTGGCAAGTGAATGTGTTAATGCATAAATAATATAAATTGGAATATAATGTAAATTTATAATTCTCACTTTCTATGAAATATGGGGAATTCTTAGACACATATTATTAGACCATTTTCTTTCCATTTCTCATCATGTCTGAATTTTTAGTCTTTAATCATCCTTATCTCAAGGTCTTGTTCTTTTCTTGGCAAGGATATTAGTATTTTTTTTATCAAGAATTATTATACATCTTAGAGAAACTTTTATTTTCATCAGTCATCAAATGTAGCCCTGAACAATAAAGACACTTTATTTTTCACCAAATTGGACTGAAAAAAATCTCACTACTTTTTTATTTATCACATAAAAATAGCACTTCTCCCTATATGAACGATACCCCTACAACACATCATCTGCTCTGTGAATTCCTTGTTTTTGGTCAGTTGTCTCTGTCTTTCTATTTCTCTTACTTAAAAATAGTTTCTTTTATATTGGGACAACTATCTAAAGAAGGTTT
>NW_012150341.1:545420-547168 GCF_000956105.1 Propithecus coquereli | reverse complement strand
TTTCTTTTCCATTAACCTTTATAAGTATACATTTAATTATAGTTGTATAGAAAATTGGACTTTCATTTGAATAGAAGTGGTGGTGATATGGGACATAATTATTTTGTCCCTGTTTTACAAAAAAACTTTTTATTAAAAGTAAAACATACAGACGAGAAAGTACAAATAGGTTACAGCCTGATGACATCCACAAATTGAACCATTATGTTCATAGTACCCAGATCAAGAAATTGAATATTACCAAAGGCCCTGAAGTACCTCTTGTGCCTTTCTCTGATATTACATTTGAAAAGGTAAACAGACTTCTGATTTCCAACACATGTATTTATTTTGCCTGTTTTTGAATTGTATATAAATGAAATCAATTATGTGTATTCTTCAATTTTGTATTGTTTGTCCTCACATTATGTTTGAGATATTCATGTGTTGCATGTAGCAATAGTTTTCATTCTAATTGCTATATGTAATTTAGTTGTATAAATACAGATGGTTTATTTATTCATTGTGTGATTGATGGATGTTTATCTCAATTTCAATTTTAGCTATTATGACTACTACTACTATGAATATTTTTTATATATGTCTTTTGATTTAAAAACATACACATTTCTCTTAGGTATAAACATAAGTATAATTTCTGGGTCCTCGGGTGGCATATAATGGGCTTTAGTAGATATTGCCAGTTTACAAAAATGGTTGTTTCAATTTTACATTTCATCTGAAATGTTTGTATTCCAGTTGCTAAACATTCTTACTAGCATTTGATATTGTCTAATGTTTATTCATTTTAGCTATTCTGGTGGGTTTGTAATGGCACATCATTTTAGTTTTAATTTGCATGTAATTTTCACTATTGAAATTAAAAATATTTTTATGTTTGCTGACCCTTAGATATCTTCATCTGTGAAGTAACACTTCCAGTACTTTGCTACCTTTTTGTAGATGAATATCCTCAAGTTTTTACTGATTGATATTAGTACTTTTTACATATATTAATATATATTATACTGTATATATTATATATATTACATATTTCTATATAGATGTCTAGATTGTCAAATATATGTATATCATGTATTATAGAGTTTTTCTGACATCACTTTTCTGGCCTTCTCTGTTCACTTTAGGTTTATTTTGTTTTCTTTTTTTAACTTTTTAATTTAGATGTTTAGCTCATCACATTCACTCTTTTTTAAGAAAATACACTAAAGTTTATAAATATGCTTCTGTTTACAAAGTTTTGTTATTGAGTATTCTTTGTTATTTAGTTATATTAACTATTCATTGAGGTTTCAGGTACATAAAGAATTTCAAAACCCTAAAATGAATTTAATCTTTTATCAATATGTATATACACACACACACATATTCACATTGTAGAATCAACCCAAGTGCCCATCAATACATGAGTAGATTAATAAAATGTGACATATGTATACTACAGAGAACTACTCAGCCATTAAAAATGGTGAAGTAATACCTTTTGTAACAACCTGGATGGAACTGGAGATCATTCTTCTAAGTGAAGTATTGCAAGAATGGAAAAGCAAATACCACATGTACTCACTGTTAAATTGGAGCTAATTGATCAACACCCATGTGCATGTATCATAGGAAAATTCAATAGAATCCAAGCAGGTGGGCAGGAAGAGGAGGGGACGGGTAAATTCACACCTAATGCGTACAATGCATGCTATCTTGGTGATGGGCACATATATAACTTTGACTCCAACTGCACAAAAGCAAAT
>NW_012150341.1:542340-545057 GCF_000956105.1 Propithecus coquereli | reverse complement strand
TTTTTTTTTTTTTTATTTCAGCATATTATGGGGGTACAAATGATTAGGTTACGTATGATGCCCTAATTTGATCAGGTCCCATTTATTTCTTTTTGCTGTTGCTGTGTTTTTCTTTGTGGTCTTCTTCATAAATTCTTTGCATAGGCCAATATCTATAACAATTTTTCCAACATTTTCTTCTGGAGTTCTTATAGTTTCATGACATACGTTGAAGTCCGCTTAAGTCTGATCATGAGTTTATTTTTGTGAGTGGTGAGAGGTCTGGATCCTGTTTCAGTTTTCTGCATGTGGCTCTTTTCCCATCACAATTTATTGAATAGGAATTCTTTTCCCCAGTGTGTGTTTTTGTCTGCTTTGTCAAAGATCAGATGACAATGTGAGGCTGGTTTTATACCTGGGTTCTCTGTTCTGATCCATTGGTCTAGGCCTCTCTTCTTGTGCCAGTACCATGCTGGGGTTTGTTTGTTTTACTATAGCCTTGAAGTATAGCTTGAAGTCTGGTAAAGTAATAGGTCCTAATTTGTTCTTTTTGCTTAAGATTGCTTTGGCTATTCAGAGTCTTTTCTGGCTCCATACAGAGTATGGAATTATTTTTTCTAGATCTGTGATAAATAATGTAGGTATTTTAATGAGAATTGCAGTGAATCTGTAAATCACTTTGGGTAGTATAGATATTTTAATGATGTTGATTCTGCCAGTTCATGAGCATGATATGTTTTTCCATTTGTTTCCATCTTCTGTGATTTCCTTCCTCAGTGTTTCATAGTTTCACCCCTTTGGTTAAATATATTCCCAGATTTTTATTTGTTGCTGTTGTGAAAAGTATTGAGTCTTTGATTTGATTTTCAGCTTGACTGCTGTTGATGTAAAGGAATTCTATTGATTCGTGGACATTAATTTTGTAACCTGAGATTTTGCTGAATTTATTTATCAATTCCAGGAGTTTCTGGGCAGAATCTCTGTGGTTTCATATGGTCAGTAAAGAGTGATAGTTTTACCTCTTCTTTCTTCATTTGGATACCCTTGATTTCCTTCTCTTTCCTGATTGCTCTGGCTAGGACTTCTAGCACTGTGTTGAATAGAAGTCGTGACAGTGGGCAACCTTGTCTGTTTCTAGTTTTAAGTGGGGAATGCTTTCAATGTTTCCCCATTAAGTATGATGCTGGCTGTGGGTTTGCTGTATGTGGCTTTTATAATTTTGAGGAATGTTACATTTCTACCTATTTTGTTAAGAGTTCTTATCATAAAGAGGTGCTAAATTTTGTCAAGTGCTTTTTCTGCGTCTATTGAGAAGGTCATATGATCTTTGTTTTTGCTTCTATTTATGTGGTGAATCACATTTATTGATTTGCATATGTTGAACCATCCTTGAATCTCTGGAATGAAGCCTACTTGGTTGTGGTGGATTATTTTTTTTGATGTGCAGCTAAATTCAGTTTGCTAGGATTTTATTGAGAATTTTTCATCATATTCATAAGGGATAGTGGATAAATATGAGAACAGATCAATATTTCAGATGGTTGAATCTCACAACATATGTCTTATTAGCAATAGTTTATTATTTTCCCCCAGCTTGGCTGAGTCTTTTTAAGAAGATTAATCAAACAATAAACATGGATGAGAAAATGAAAAGCATAGTCTCTGGTGTCTAGCTTCTGGCATGTCATTTTGATTCATCAGTGCACTTCTGGGAACAGGGTCTTCAAGCCAGCTTATTTGTCTTTCTGATGTATCTCCCATCCTCTCTTCATCTTAACTCCTTCTTTTCAAATCAAATTTATTTTAAAAGTAAATTTGTGATAGCTATGAAATCATGATAAAAATATTAAGTTAAATCTAAGAATTTAAGAATCCAAGAATTTAAGTAACATCTTCAGTTCAGGATTTCCCACCTGGACTGCCCATTCACATAAGTTTTTCTAACCCTTTAACACTCATGAAATCAACTTGATCTTGAATAGCAAAAAACAAACTAAGGAAATAAAGAGTGTACTACAGTAGCTTTTCCTGAGAGTTTATTGTACAGTTAGGAAAGGATAATGTATTAATAATCACAAAAGAATAAATGTCAATATTAAGTATCATCAGCCAATCCCAAACAATCATATTACTAAATGCTAAAGAAGTTGAAAGGGTGAGAAAAGATTATGATGTGATCAAATGAAAACTATTGGGGTAATGAAGAAGGTGTTCCAGGCAATATACAATGTTAGTTGCTATGTGAAATAAAGGTAGGAAGGCCTAAAAAGGAAAGCTGAATACAAACTATTTTAATGGAAGGATATGTTTTGACTGAAGGATTAGTTCATTCATTCATTCATTTATTCAGATAATACAGTTCTGTTCTAAATATATTGACTCAGCTCTCACAGGGTGCCCAGGACTGAGCCTGAGCTTACACTATTTTTAACTCTCAGGGAGTAAGAGAAGTGTGGTCCCTGACATCTTTCAATTTACATACTAATGACAGGGGAACCCATTCAATAAAACAAGCAAATGTGAAGAGAAAGTGTCCTCCCTTTGAACAGAATAACAGGGACCAGATTTACTCTCAATCCTTAAAGAAACTAAAAAAATACTAATAACAATAATAATAGATAAAATGTATGAACCATACATCTCAAGGCATTAGTAAAGAATGGACAATTTTCTCTGAGTCTGGTTACAAAAGAAATGATGAACTCCATCATTGCCCAATTTATTGCTGAAAGGCAATG
>NW_012150341.1:533014-539565 GCF_000956105.1 Propithecus coquereli | reverse complement strand
GTATTCTATTAAAGTGTTTTAACCTGTGTTACGAATAACTTAAGGGAGCCTATATACTAAAGGAGATGTGGTTTTATAAATAAATTTTTATGAGTTACTAATTCCCACGCTGCTTACTTTTACTTCATGTTCTTAAACTCTCCTGTCTATAGATTCTTTCAGCTTCTGCCTCAGTTTTGAACAATTAAATTCTCATTGTCTATAGTAGTATAAAATATGTAATTATATGCACAGTACGAAGTGTCTTCATTTTCTTTCCCAGGTATGTCTAAGATGTCCTTACTGCTTGTTGGCTCCAGGTAAAAATATGTGGCTTCATTTTCTTTATTGATGTCTAGGAAACTCTCAATCTAATTCTCAGGTTATTTACATGTTTTTCCACACCTTACATTAACTTTTTGCATTTGATTATGTTAACTGCCTAAGCCATATACTATTTTTGTGTATTGGCTACTGGAATCAACAACATTGCCCAATTTTAACTTATCTCTTTTCTTGAGGGTGTGGTTTAAGTTCTGTAAAGGGGATAAAGCAAAAATAGTTTAAAGTTAAATTTTCCTTAAGAATACTTTAAGAAGACTATAAAATATGGATAAAATTAACTATTTTCAGCTAATCTTGTGCATCAGCTTTTCTTTTACGCTTAGAAAAGATCATCATTGCTTATCAGGGAATCAGATTAAATAATTGGATTAATGTTTGAGGCTATGATGGTATTTAATTATCTTAATGCCCTTGTTCCTCTCACAAATTGGTAGGAGCCATGCACAAATGAGTTTACAGATTTTAGAAATTCATGAATCCTCCGTAACTAGCTCACTCTTGGGATTATGCTAATTTAGTGGAATTAGAATGAACTTCTGTCTCTTGATATTTATTTTTAATTTTGCTTTGTTGTGATTTTATGCATGTTTGTGGATCATAGTTCAATTCTAGAAAGGTGTTTATACCTGCTTTTTTACCCTATTAACTATTTTCTATCCTTCTTTTTTCTTGTGATTCTTTCTCCAAGAATATATTCATAAGGGTTATATGTAAGACATGAATACCCCTTCTTGGTACACTACTACTTTCTTTGTTGATCATTTCCTCAAGCACAGTACCTATTATCCTGCCTAAAATCCGATCTAGTTATACCAACCAGATGACTTTTACATATTTGTATTCAGTGAGTTCTCATGTGTACACTCATTCTATCTTACCTACATACATGCTCTGTGTAATATCTCACCAATGCCTAAACATGAAATCAATTGATTTTATTCCAAGTTCTGTATTCTTATTAAATTTATCATTTATCAGGTTGTCTCAGCATTTTTTATATTCTTAAAATAAGACCTGTAATGTGCTTTTTGGAAATTTCCACATACCTTTTTTTCTTTTGATGTTCTCTATAAAAGTGCCAGATCTTCCTCAATGTTTGCTTGAAATATTTTAACATCATCTAACTGCCATTTTTGTTTTTGTTAAGAAAACAAAAGTCGTTTAAAAATTCCTTAATACTACCAATTTTTGGATACCTCTCTTGTGTTAGTCTTTCTGGTGTATTCATGTCAGTTTCTTCATCAAAAAGTTACACTTTACTATTGCTTTTCATATAACTTCAAATTTTGTTCTCATTTTGTCATAAAAATGTACATATAATACTATATACAATTTATTATAAATTTAATTATATAAACTCTCATTCGTAACATACAAACACATGCTAGAACCACCCTGCTTTTTAAACATTAAATTATTCCATATAAAATAAAACTACCATTTTCCTATAATACTTTTATAGAAATTATTTCCCCTTGTCTGTCTTCCCAAAACCTTTATATATGTCTCTGTTCATGCACTCATCATTTTTCATAATGCCCAGCTAGCCATTTATGTGTCAGCATTGCTCATGATTGTGCTGCCTCAAGGGCATAGACCATATCTTATTCATCCTTATTCCCCTAGCACCTAATACAGTGGACAGTACATAGTATGTGTTTGGTAATTGCTTGTGAATTGAATTGAAATTGGTTTACAAGTGCTTCTCAATATTAAAAAGCCACTAACACATGGCTCTGAAATGATTTTAGTAACTTATGGTAACTATATTATACATTTTTCTTATGCTATCATCCATTACATAAATATTAACTTTTGCAATATTTTAATAGGAATTTGGATAGTACATGTTACTGTAATTTTAACTTATGATAATCAGACATTTTGCAAAAATAGAAGTAAAGTTGCCATTAAATTACTATTTATTACTATGTTATGCTATTTTAAAAATTGGACACAATGTTCCATTAAATTACTCAATATTTTTGATAAAGAGGATACGATTTTTCTTTACTCTGAGGTGTTTTTAGGGAATATTATCCCTAATATATTTTTTCTTACTTTATTAACTTCTACAATTTAAGGATAGAGAGAGGATAATCACTCAACTGAAGTAATCAGAGTTGATTATTAAGAACATGTTTATGTTTGATAATTTAGCAGATTTTAACAGATTCATATAATTAATAAATAATTATAAATTGTTTTTAAAGGCCGATAAAAGATTATTACCTAGACAGGCATTTTGCAATTCAAATGTCTTAATGACATATAACTTCTTTTCTAAATGAGGTAAAATACAAGTATTTGTTCAAATAGCAAAGATACCGGATTATTCCCAGCTCTGATTATCGTGTCTCTCTCTCCATCTCTCTCATCTTTGAATAAAATATTAAATAATAACACAAATGTATCAGAAAAGTTTTTTTTTCTAAATTTCCTTATGACTGCAGGGAAGAACCACTTACTTCCAATTGTTTCTAAAAGATAAAGGGAAGAAATTTGTTAAACTATAGTTCAATTGATTAAGATTATATTCTGCTTCTTTTTTTTTATTTCTGCATATTATGGGGGTACAAATGTTTAGGTTACGTTGCCCTTGCCCCCTCTCCCTCCCAGTCAGAGCTTCAAGCATGTCCATCCCCCAGATGGTGCACATTGCACTCAGTATGTATGTATATACCCATCCCCCCTCCCCCCTCCCATCTGCCCGACACCCGATGAATGTTATTCCTATATGTGCACTTAGGTGTTGATCAGTGAAACCAATTTGCTGGTGAGTACATGTGGTGCTTATTTTTCCATTCTTGGGATACTTCACTTCGTAGAATGGGTTCCAGCTCTATCCAGGAAAATACAAGAGGTGCTATATCACCATTGTTTCTTATAGCTGAATAGTACTCCATGGTATACATATACCACATTTTATTAATCCACTCATGTATTGATGGACACTTGGGTTGTTTCCACATCTTTACAATTGTGAATTGTGCCGCTATAAACATTCGAGTGCAGATGTCTTTTTTATAGAGTGTCTTTTGTTCTTTTGGGTAGATGCCCAGTAATGGGATTGCTGGATCAAATGGTAGATCTACTTGTATCTCTTTAAGGTATCTCCATATTGCTTTCCACAGAGGTTGCACTAGTTTGCAGTCCCACCAGCAGTGTATGAGTGTTCCTTTCTCTCTGCATCCATGCCAACTTTTATTGTTTTGGGACTTTTTGATAAAGGCCATTCTCACTGGAGTTAAGTGATATCTCATTGTGGTTTTGATTTGCATTTCCCTGATAATTAGAGATATTGAGTATTTTTTCTTGTTTCTTGGCCATTATTCTGTCTTCTTTTGAAAAGTGTTTGCTCATGTCCTTTGCCCATTTATTGATGGGGTTGTTTGATTTTTTCTTGTTGATTTTTTTGAGTTCTAGATAGATCGTAATAAAGACATCTGCACTCGAATGTTTATGGCAGCACAATTTACTACTGCAAGGATGTGGAAACAACCCAAGTGCCCATCAATCCATGAGTGGATTAATAAAATATAGTACATGTATACAATGGAATACTAATCAATTATAAAAAACGAGGGTGATCTAGCACCTCTTATATTTTCCTCAGTAGAGCTTGAGCCCATCCTCCAAGGTGAGGTATCACAAGAATGGAAGAATAAGCACCACATGTTTTCACCATCAAATTGACACTAACTGATCGACACTAAGGTACTCTGGCAGTAGTTATACTCTTTTGGGGTTGAGGGGTTGGGGGTGGGTAAACTCACAACTAATGGGCTCAGTGAGTGTCGTAGGGAGGAAAGGGCACACCTCAAATCATGGTTTGGGTGTGGCAAAGTCATAACCTGTAACCAAAATGTTTGTACCCCCATAATATCCTGAAATATAAAAAAGTAAAAAAAAATAAAAAAGATTATATTCCACTGACAGTTACTGCTTCCAGGCACCTTTCTGCTGGCATTTGTGTCTATTTTTGACTATTCACTCTCTCTTTCTCCAGTTTCATGTTCTAGGATATGCATCCCTGAACAGAAATAGAGTAATTCATTGGGGCAGACATACACTGGGTTTAGGAATGTCAAATTGTCCTTTTTGGAGGAAGGAGAGGGATGCAATTTGCCTTAGTCCACAAAATAATACCCTGAAATTCACAATGTGTAATCTGCATACTCAGCAGATGCCATGGGCTTCAATGGCCTACACTTTGGCTTTTTCTCAGCTAAATTCAGATGACTAAAAACTTTACATTATTATTTAGACATGGAGCTTCTTTGTTAAGAGTTAGGATTATATAGTAGAAGAGAATCAAAGGTATTTTCTGTGTTTATTGTTCATATTTGTCTTTTCTGTCTTAAAATATGTAATACCTGTTTTAGGATTGGCATAGTGACTGTAGTTAATAAGAATTTATTATGTATTTCCAGATTGTTAAGAGAGTACATTTCAAATGTTCTCACCACAAAATATGAATAAGTATGTGAGGTGATAAATATGTTAATTAGCTTGACTTAATCATTCCACAAAGTATGCATATATCGGAACATCACATTGTACCCCATAAATGTGTATACCTATTATTTGTCAATTAAAAATTAAAAAATATTTTCCATCAGCAGTCTATTTTATGAATATGTTACCTAAATTTTATTTCCAATAGATATATCCATTTACTTGTATATTTCATGCTATTTCCCAATTTCTTTACATTTGATCTTAAATTTACTTTGCAGTATCTATGCTAATGGGTTAATTTTTATTTGCCTTTTGAACATTTTAAGATTAGACAATAATAGCAGTTCTCAGGATTCTTTTGGTGTGCGAAAGCTTTGACTGATGTAACCCATAAAGAGGCAGAGAAGGCCCAAGATGAGTTCTGTGACCAGGGAAAGATTATTACGCACAAGGGACAAAATCTGCTCCATTAACATCACTTCAGATATCTACCCCAGGTGGTAATGATGTGTTTCATGGGTAAAAGATGAGAAGAACAGGGCATTTCTTTAACTTCCTGAATGTCATGTGTGACAAGAGGTCAAAAGGGAAGAAACTTGTTTCTGTTTCTATTGGCAAGGTCAAAGGAGAACTGACGATTGCATAGGAATAAGCACCATGAAGATATACAGAGAGAAATGTACCCTGATGATCTGGGTGATGGGGTGAAAGTGCTACGCTTTGATGCATTGCAGAAATGGTAATCATTTGAAAACCAGACTGTGAGGCAGGACGACATTAATGCATGTGCTATCTATTAAAATGTTAATACTTCTGATTATTTACTTTGCCCTACTGATTACCCTTAAGAAGCTGAAACTTCTTTTTTCACATGAGAAAATGGAATCCAGAAAAGCAAAGTAACTTTAGAAACATCAAACAAAAATGTAGTGTACTTCGAAGTCAGGCCCTGAATATTAGACTCTTGGTTACCAGTCCTCTATTCAATGTGTAAAAGCATGGAGACCTCCAAGAGTGATATAGGCATGAGTGAAAAGTCAGGGTCACCTTGCCTAAAGCAAATGGAATGATCTTCATAGACTAGATAGATAGTGAATGATCTTTCACATGGACAAGAATCATAATTGAATGAGATTCCATATGACTACAAATATTATTTAGTTCATGAATTTCCTAGATTATAAATTTATGGAATGTTGAATTTATCAGCATGCTCGCACCCTAATAGAATTTTTGAAAAGAAAATATACATATATACAGCATATGATGAGAAAGTTAAGGACTGCAAAACCTTATCATTTTTGTCTTGGAGTTAACAGAAAATTCAACACAAACTACATATATAACAAAAATCAGTTTGCTAAATTATATATGAAAATTTAAATTATCTATGGTTGCTGAATAGACTAGAAATATTTTCAGTGACTTTACTCCTGACTTCCATTGCATATCATGAAATAATTATGTATTTTTCAACTCTCTCAGGTGCAGCCAGTGTTACTAGCATTTCCAAGACATAAATACACCATTGTTATTTCTGGAGCATCCTTTGATATATTTCTCACTCATTGGTTTACTTTGAAATTTGCTGCACGTATCACATGGATTTAATAATAGGGAAAAGAAATAAAAGTAATTATTTTATTAATATCCTAATACTTCTCATTTTAACTTATTCTAGGAGACTTTTCTTGACTCTTTACAGTTTGACTGAACATCAAGATTCTGTCTAAACTGAAAGTTTCTTAGTTGAATTATACACTTAA
>NW_012150341.1:529573-532279 GCF_000956105.1 Propithecus coquereli | reverse complement strand
GTATAATTGACAAATAAAAATTATATATATTCAACATGTACATTATGATGATTTCAAATTCATAAATATTATGTAATGATTACCACACTCAAATTGATTAACACATGCATCACCACCTGTAGTTACTATTTGTGAGTGTGTATGTGTCTGTGTGTGCGTGCAACAAGGACACAAAATCTGCTTTCTTAATGTATTTCAAGTAGACAACACAATATAATTAACTATAATTACTATGCAGTACATTAGATCTCCAGAACTTATTCATTTTATAACAGCTCCTCATTTCCTCCAACTCCTAGCCACTCATGACCACCAGTCTACTCTCTGCTTCTAGGAGTTCAGCTTTTTTGGATTCCATGTATAAGTGGGATTATGTGGTGTTTGTCTTACCGTGTCTGGTTTATGGCACTTAGCAAAATGTTCCCCAGGTTCATCCATGCTGTCACAAATGGTGGGAATTTTTATGACCGAATAATATTCCATTGTGTCTTCCCATCATCTATCTATCTATCTGCCTTTTTCTTTATCCATTCATCTGTCAATTGACATTTAGGTTGTTTCCATATCTTGGCTATTATGAATAATGTTGCAATGAACATGTGAGTGCAGATATATCCTTGAGATACTGATTTAATTTCCTTTGAATATATACCTGTAAGTGGGATTGCTGGGTAATATGATAGTTCTATTTTTAAGGAACCTTTATAATGTTTTCATAATGCCTGTACCAATTTACATTCCTACCAAGAGTGTCCAAGGTTCCCTTTCTTCCTCACCATTGCCAACAGTTGTTTTCTCTTTTCTTTTTGATAATAGTCATTCGGACAGGTGTGAGGTGATATCTCACTGTGGTTTAGATTTGTATTACCCTGATGATTAGCGATATTGAGTACTTTCTTATATATCATTTGACTGTTTATGTCTTTTTTTGAAAATGTCCATTCAGATCTTTTGCTTATTTTTAAATGAGTTATTTGTTTTTTTCCTACTAAATTATGTGAGTTCCTTATATATTTTGAATATTAACCCTTTATCAGACATATGGTTTGCAAATCTTTTCTCCCATTCCTTAGGTTGCTTTTCATTTTGTTGATTGTTTATTTTTCTGTGCAGAACGTTGTTTTTTTTATGTAACTGATTTTTTTAATTTTTTATTTATTTGTTATTTTTTATTTTGGATTATTAGGGGGGTACAAACACTTTGGTTATATTGAGTCCCTTTACACCAGCCAAAAAGCATGCCCATACCCTGGGCAGTGTGCACCACATCCTTTAGGTGTGGATTTAACCATCCCCTCCCACCTGCCCAATCCCCAATGAATGTTACTTCCTGTATATGTACATAAGTGTTGATGGATTAGTACCAATTTAATAGTGAGTACATATGTTTCTTTTTTCACTCTTGTGATACATTTTGAAGAATGGGCTCCAGCTCTATCCAGGATGATACAAGAGGAAGTTCACCATTTTTTTAATTGCTGAGTAGTACTCCATGGTATACATATACTACATTTTATTAATCCACTCGTGTACTGATGGGCACTAGGGCTGTTTCCACATCTTTGCAACTGTGAATCGTGCTGCTATAAACATTCGAGTGCAGATGTCTTTTTCATAGAATGCCTTTTATTTCCTTTCCTTTTTTTCCTGGTAAATACCCAGTAGTTGGGTTGCTGGATCAAATGTTAGTTCTACTTTTAGTTCTTTGAGGTATCTCCACACTAGTTTCTACAGAGGTTGTACTAGTTTGCTGCAGTCCTACCAGCAGTGTATGAGTGTTCCTATCTCTCCATATCCATGCAAACATTTGTTGTTTGGGGACATTTTGATAAAAGCCATTCTCACTGGAGTTAACTAGTATTTCATTGTGGTTTTGATTTGCATTTTCCTGATGATTAGAGATGTTGAGTATTTTTTCATATGTGTCTTGGCCTTTAGTTTATCTTCTTTTGAATAGTTTCTGTTCATGTCCTTTGCCCATTTTTTAATGGGGTGGTTTGACTTTTTCTTGCTGATTTTCCTGATTTCTACATAGATTCTAGTACCAGCCCTTTATCAGATGTATAGCATGCAAATATTTTCTCCCATTCTGTAGGTTGTCTATTTGCTCTAGTATTAGTATCTTTGGTTGTGCAGAAGTTCTTTAATTTGATCAGGTCCTATTTATTGATTTTTGTTGTTGTTGTGATTGCTTTGGGGGTCTTCTTCATAAATTCTTTACCTAGGTCAATGTCTATAAGAGTTTATCCAACATTTTCTTCTAGAATTCTTATAGTATCGTGTCTTGGGTTTAAGTCCGTTATCCATTGTGAGTTGATATTTGCAAGAGGTGAGAGATGTGGATCTTGTTTCAGTCTTCTACATGTGGCTCTCCAATTTTCCTAGCACCTTTTATTGAATAGGGATTCTTTATTTTTCTGTGAAGAACCTTTTTAGTTTAATGAGTCCCACTTGTTGAATTTTGCTTTTGTTGCCTGTACTTTTGATGTTATATTCAAAAAAATCATTGCCATGACCAATGTCAAGGAGCTTTTTCCGTATGTTTTCTTTTAGTAGTTCTGATTTCAGACATATTTAAATCTTCAGTCTATTTTAAGTTAATTTTGTATATTGTGTAAGACAGGGATCCAATTTTATTATTTTGCCTGTGGATATTTAGTTTGCCCAATACCATTTACTGAAGAGACTTGAATATTTTCATAGAAA
>NW_012150341.1:527684-528966 GCF_000956105.1 Propithecus coquereli | reverse complement strand
TAGATAAGCATAGGTTGCAGTGATATGTATGTAATCATAGTTTCAAATTAAATTGAAAAATATAGTAGTGGTAATGTAATTAAATTTTTCTAGTTTAAAAATACACAGAGAATTTTTAAATGAAAAAAGCAAGACATATTACCAATTCAAAATTGAGTGAAGATGGAAATGATAGTACTATAACTAGAACAGTAAAAGAAAAGAGTGCCATACCACTGTTGAGAACAGTTAAAATATAGCATATCCCATTAAGAGTTGTACCTCTTGTATTAACCTGGATGGAACTGGAGACCATTTTTCTAAATGAAGTATCACAAGAATTGAAAAACAAACACCACATGTACTCACCATTAAATTGGAGGTAATCAATCAACACTTATGTGCACAGATGGAAATAACATTCATTGGTAATCAAGTAGGCGGGAGAGGGACCGAAGAATGGGTAAATTCACATCTAACAGGTACAATGCACACTATCTGGGGGATAGGAACACTTAAAACTTTGACTCAAATGGCACAAAAGCAATTTATGTAGCCTAAATATTTGTACCCCCATACTATTCTGAAATTAAATAAATAAATAAATAATGTGGAAAACAAAAGAGTTATATTTATGGTTACAATAGAGGTTGTGGATAAAGTTGAGACTCGCGCAAACTAAGAGCGGGCCATTCTAAATATATACTTCATTGAAATCTGTATCATGTGTTTTAATAATTTAGAACACTAATAGAAAAAGTTTTGCTTCATATTACATGAGAGTAAGTTTCCTGGATTCTCAGTTTCATTTAATTATTGTTACTCTATTGACTATGGAATAATTTGTTTTAAATTTTTGTATTATTTAGCATATATAAATACACATGTACAGACTTATTCCATATATATCCATACATATAAACATATATAATCTGCAATATGTTTTTTAATTCACTGGGTTCTGAACTATTTGAAAAATATATGGAAAGTCAAATCTTGATATTTTTGAAGGTCATTATCTAGAAGATCTCTGAATAGTTTCTAATTTCTTTAAATTGCTCTTGAAATCCAGTTCCACTTGGATTGAATTTGGATTCCAATCCAAAACTCAAGTTCTATTTGAGAATCAAAGTCATAATTTCTTAAGAATTAATGTGATATGGAGTAATATGAGCATAAGAATAGAATTAATATTCACATATATAGGCTTTTGACACTACCCAATTTCCCTTGCCCTCAAAAGAAAAATCTAAGCCGCCTTTTCAATGTTTTATGGTATTTATTCATTTTTTGCTCAAAGGCC
>NW_012150341.1:524640-526804 GCF_000956105.1 Propithecus coquereli | reverse complement strand
ACACGTAAATTGGTTTTAGAACCTGAGGAAGGAAGGAATTTTGTATATATTGTGTTAAGATACTATCATAGTATCTAATGGATTTGATTTTATTAAGTACAATATAAACATTTTTTGCAGACACTTAATTGAACTGAACTACATAATTAATTATTGAATCTCTTTAATTCCATCACAATACAGTTATAAAAATATCAAATATTTAGTGTTTTATGAAAATTAAAGTATACTCTCTCAGCTAATGAAGACTTTCACCCTCTAGCTATTACATAAATGAAGGTTTTAAAATTCAATTATACTTTAAAACCCTTTCAAACTTGAAGCAGCTAATGAAACAAGATTGTTTTTACTGCTTTTTGTCTAATCAGAAAGGGCATTGCCATTGATAATTGCTTGGAAAGATTGTTACCAAACCTTAAAAAGGTTCCAACCTAGGTCTTATACTTGCCGTACAAAGAGCCAATTATTGAGACAATGATGATTTCCAAGGACAAAAGGAATTTTAATTCAAAAATCATCAGTTGAGGCCTCTGGGAGGCCGAGGCGGGCGGATTGTTTGAGCTCAGGAGTTCGAAACCAGCCTGAGCAAGAGCGAGACCCCGTCTCTACTAAAAATAGAAAGAAATTAATCGGACAACTAAAAATATATAGAAAAAATTAGCCGGGCATGGTGGCGCGTGCCTGTAGTCCCAGCTACTCGGGAGGCTGAGGCAGAAGGATCGCTTGAGCCCAAGAGTGTGAGGTTGCTGTGAGCTAGGCTGACGCCACGGCACTCACTCTAGCCCGGGCAAAAAGAGTGAGACTCTGTCTCAAAAAAAAAAAAAAAAAATCATCAGTTGAGAGAATGGGAGAAGTACTTACAAATCCATCTCACTGAACAGCTAAGGGCAAGGGATTTTATAGAGATAAATATCTAGTTTGCCCCAACAAAGCTGTATTTGGAGTATAACATACCTGATTGGATATCATCAGGCACATGTTTTTAAATACAAGATATATTTTCAAATGATGCGAATTCCATCAATGTTAAGTGGCAAATATGTGGTGGTTTGATCAGCACTGGCATTACCATGTAAAATATTCTTGGGGAATATTAGGATCTAGATTTACAATATTGAGTTTAGTGGAGATAATATATCTGGAGGTTTGTCCTCATGGTTAACCTAAATAACCATCACCACTGCTAACCCAAATAGAATTACTTCATAGAGCTTAATTCCAGGGGAGTAGTGCAGCTGGAAATAGGCATGAAGATACATGAAAGATCCAAGCAAATGAACCATTGAATAATGACTACCAGAACACCATTCCTGTTAGTGATACTTTCAGCAGGCCTGTGAACCACGTCTTCATACGTTTCCTAGAAGTTCCTGGGAGTGGAATAGAAAAGACAGGCAAGCAGAAATAGTGCCCCTATAAACATGCTAATAACTATACTACCTGGTAAATAGCTTGATCATATTTTTTAGGAGGATGATTATTGTGTATACAATACTGTAAGCAAGATGTTCTTCGTGTAAAATTGTTCATCCTAAACAAATTTAGGATTTATATGCACAGATCCCAAGAGAATATCACAGAAGCTAGGTGAGGATTGTGGATATAAAATAGATATTTTTTATAAACTAAAACATATCTTATATGTGAATTGATTTAAAAATCATCAAAAACTGGAAACACCAAAATGTCTTCTGATAGCTTAATTCATTAACAAACTTTGGTACATCCATAAAGTGGAATATTATTCATCAAGAAACAGAAATGAGCTATCAAGCCATGAAAAGATGTGGGTGAATCTTAAATGAATATTTCTAAGAAGAAGAAGCAGTCTGATAAAGCAACATAGTGTTTGATTCTAATTACATGACATTCTAGAATAGCCAGAACTCTAGCAATGACTAAAATTGATAATTTGTTCCTTGGAGTTTGGGGTGAAGGTGGGAGAATTGAATAGGCGAGGCACAGGGATTTTTAATGATGGTAACACTTTTCTCTAAGACATTTTATGATTCATAGGGCATACATGGAATTATGCATTTATGAAAACCCATAGAACTTTACATCACAAAGAGTGAACCATAATGTATACAATTAAAACACATATTTCTATTTTAAACATATATATATTTTTTTATGGTATTTATTCATTTTTTGCTCAAAGGCC
>NW_012150341.1:513217-514239 GCF_000956105.1 Propithecus coquereli | reverse complement strand
AAAAAAAAAAAAAAAGAAGACCCAAACCATAACCAAGGTCTCCTTCTGCTATGCCAAAGGGTCTTGTTGTTATCTGTGGTGTATGTGTCTTGCCCTATAATCCTATCTTGCTCCCTCTCAATAAATTTCACCTCCTGTTTTCCTTAATTTGGTGCATCTGAGCATTCTTTGGCCATGAGCACACCAAGAACTGAAACACAGAATGAGATCACCAAAGCCAACAGAAATATTCTCCAATAAACACAATAACAATAAAAAGAAAATTATAACATAATTTCAATTAAGGTAAAATTAAAACTCCTTAAAAGATTAGCAAGCTCATTAAATCAATATTAAAATGCACATACATCCACAGAGAAACATACATCATGCGTCGCCATGAATCATTGGCCAAGTAAGTTCTAACAGTGAAACGAAAAAGTTGATTTCACATTAGAAAATATATTAATTCAAGGCAGCATATTAATAAATTAATGAGAAATTATATAATCTCATCCATAAGTATGTAAAAGATCTTAAATTTCTTTAATAAATTAAACATCCATTTTATAAAAATAACTCTCAGAAAATTAGGGATGGAAGTGCATCTATAAAAACAAAATGAACAAAATAGTATATAAAAGAAAGGGCAGAAAAAAAACACAGCCAACAAATTATGGTAAAAGGATTAAAAAGTTTACCTATAAGAATGGGAATGGATCAAAAACATCCATATTGTCATTTTTTTTTTTATATTATACGGATAGCCCTAGCCAGTAGAGTAAGAAAAAATGAGAAGTTGTAAGAATAGGAAATAAAGAAGCAAGGCTGTTATGATTTATGGATGATGGAATTGTGTATGTTGAAAATTACAAAGAACCTACAGAATATTACTATTTCTACAAAGAAAACCCTTTAACAAGTTTGCTAGATATACAACCTATATGCAGTAATAAAATCTCTCAGCAACTTAGGAAATGGAATTTTTTAAAAAACACTTAAATATCACAAAATATCAACCATCTTAGAATAAATCTAGGCAA
>NW_012150341.1:496832-501881 GCF_000956105.1 Propithecus coquereli | reverse complement strand
TATGATATAGAGAGAGAGAGAGAGAGAGAGAGAGAGAGAGAGAGAGCAGATCAGGGATTCCAAGGAAAGAATGCAGAATATGACAAAAAATCCAACTGTATTATAAATATACAAACAACTTTACTAAAGTGGGTATGGGAAAAAGTTTCTGATCTAAGCAACCTTTGAAATGAGTGGAGTCTGTAAAATTGAAGGCAAAAAAAACTGTATCGTATTATATTCGATAAAGTTGTTCCTCTTGAAGGTACATGTCAATAATTCTGATACCATTACATATGTATACTGGAATTGAACCAGTGCATAAATGGATGTCAGATGGTAGGAGCCAGGTTTCTCATTCTTAATATCCCTTTTGGAAGTGTCAAATGTGGATGCAGATGGCATTCATTTTTTTTTTTAAAGAGTAAACTAAAACCAGATAGCCTCAAGTGAAATTAATTTAAGTGCAATTTGGTTGCCTAGCATTACAGACAGCTCTACTGAAGGTATAAGCAAAGAATAAAAATTATCTTTTTAAAATATTCCTGTCAGGCTAGTGTTTTAGTCAGGTTATTCACAGAGACTAACATTATGAATAATTATTCATAGACACTAACAATAAACTATCAGACAAAACTATAAAGTGTTTCTCCAGATCACCTCAGCCATATCTGATATGATGAAGATTGTACAGGAATTGGAGCATGACAAAGGTGATTGGTAGGAGGTAATACACTGGGCTAATGCTTCGTATTAAATTTCTACCTAGAGTGGAGTCAGGCAAAATTTGTACTTTCTAGGAATAATATTCAAGAGCTAAGTGTTTTCCACAGCTGTATTTAATTTGCCTGCCTACTATCTTAATCTACTGCAGTAGGGCTTAGACTTGCTAAACTTCAAAAGTAAGGTGATATACTACAAGGCTGATGTGATAATTCTTTAGAGGAAGAATTGAACTATTTAACAACTTAGTCACCCATATGACCACTGATGAGTGGTTCATTCACCCAGTTAAATTCAAGGTCCAACCCAGTTTGTGAAACGTTTGCTAACTATCAGGACAGAAGTAAGTAGAAACATCCCTTAAAATATGAGAAATACATTATTATTTCTTACTGACAATGCCACTAAACAGGAAGCCCAGAGACTAGTGGGGCTGTTTGTGTTTGGACTAAATCATATTGCCCATTTAGAAATACTATTGGTCTCTATTCACAAACTCACCAGAAAGAAATGTGAATTTGATTGGGACTTTGAGCAAAAACAGGCTTCAGAAAATGCTTCATAAAGGTTTATGGCCCAGGCATTCCCACTGGGATCTTATGACCTGACTGCTCAGATGATTTTTAAAGTGACTGCAACAAGAAAGCACAACAGGAGCTTTTGGTAGAAACTGAATAATGCAACTCAGCAGAGACCACTGGGATTTTAGATTCAAAAGCTGTCTGATGCAGCCATTCATTATAGTCCTTTGAAAGATAATTGCCAGCTTTTCAATGGACATTTATAGAAAATGCCCCCACCGTGGAAATACATAAAATCATCCTGGGACAGGTAATACCTGTAGAATGTTGGGTAATGTAAGTGAAACATTCAGATGCAGAAGGAGCTGTTCAGGAGAGCTCATTGATAAAACGGATATGTTATATTCAAGATAATGAAACAGAGAGAAGATCAGGGTGAATTCACTACATACATGAACAGATTGCCTGAAAGGCCATGACTGCATCCCTCTGAGGATCTCCCTGCTCTTTGTTCTATTTCTAAATCCTGTAATCATCTGCTAGCCAAGACAAAACAAGCTGCTTGATTCTCTGATGGGAGTTTCCAGATGGAGGTTTACCTTGTTTTTGTGAAATTGGCTTTGAAGTATGCTGCAAATCGTAAAACTCTGATAGAAGAAAGCAAAGTCAAATTTCCACAAAGAGCAGAGCTGTGGACTATTTATTTAGGGACGGAGAAGGTATTACATTTGTATTCCCAGGGCAGTGTTTGAGTTTTGTATAATCTTGTCCCTGAGCCAACAGTATTGTGGAAAGGTGGAATAGTCAGGCAAATGGGCCGAAGATAATCAGACAAGTTTTAAAAATTTCGTATGTGGTACTCTTGTTATGAAGTTTAGAGGAAGGTGGATTTCACTGAAATATTAAAGGTAGACCTGGGAGATGGACTGCTGAAAATGTCTGTTGGCTGGAATTTCCAGTAAATTTCATCTAGGCTTTGCTTATCAAGTGATAGAAGCAAACAGAAAGGATGCAATTAAAGTTTTGAAATTATAAATTGCATATCATCTTGGACTACTTCAATACAGTTTATATGATGAAACATTTAACTGCATAATTTTACTTTACTATTTTACCATTCTATTGCCACTAACATACAAAAGTTGACATGAAAGTATGATATTACAGGGACATATCATATCCTTTATCACTACGAGAACAGAAATCACACTTAATTAGAATGGACAATTAAAATACCTGCTGCTTAAACAAGTGGTCAAAAAAGTTTGGAGGGGTTGGGTAAATTTATTAAAAATGATATTTTCACACTAAATGAAAGAGGAGATGAAGTATGTTGGGAGCTCCAGTGAAAATTTTGATTGATGGGAAAGTTGAAATGAGATACGAGGGGTGTTCAGTACATAACTTGGTCATTTCCCATCTCACCATTTTCTCTCTTGTTTTTCCTGATCTAGTTTCAGTGACACTGTGGTTGCAATTACCTGTATTAGAGAGAGCTATTAACATACAAACAATCATATCACAAAATATTTGACAGCATGTATTCATTCCTAAAGGAACTTTGTTGTGGGCCATAAAGTCACTCGATGTAACCATATTAGGATGAACTGAATGTGGCCTCTATCAAATGGAGCGAGAGCTCCATAATTCTTCTTACTCTAATATATCTTCCTAGGAACTGGTGTTACTGCATGTATAATGTACTAACAGTACAGGCTATCCAAGCCAAACCACCACTAACACCAACATGACAAAACAAACAAACAAAAAAATTAAGAGTGGTAATGGTGGGTGTGGGTTAAACAGGTAATAAAAGGAAAACTGGAAGAAATCATGGCAAAAGTGAAAGAACTCACAGACGGGTTGTCACCCCAGGGAAGGATGCAATAATGTTAATCCCTAGAGTATGTATCACAGCAAGAAATAAATCTCTTGGTTATCTCTTTCACATCTGGTGTTAACAGATGGCTAATACTGGGGAAGTTACCTCACCTCTTTCATATACAGAAGGGAAGCCGGCTTGTCTGCCTGAGGACTCCACTTGGATAATCTGGAGGAAAGATGTGATTCAGCACCTCCTCATTATTGAAATGACCAATAGTCGACTCAAGCTACCATTTGACTTACAACTTGTGAAATTGTTGACTTTTTAAATTCTTTTTCAGGTATCTAAGAGAACTATTACCACTGAATTGCATAGGGAGGGGGTTGCTTTGCAGCTGAGCATTTATTCACTGTGGCTGTGAATCACGTAATGTACTTGCGCAATATGTCAGAGCTTGATTTACTTTTTCAAATATATAAAATGAGAATGTAGAAAGAATATTTTTAGGGAAAGTTGTTACAGAACTTGCATAGCCCCAAATAGCATAGCCTGGCCATACAACAATAATGACTCTCTTTTGAAGTTTCTCAGGGAAAGTTTGTGGGAAGCCTCATGGCAAACTGGTGACTCATCCCTTCCTTGAAAGGAGATGCCTGAGGGAATGAATAACCCAGACAAAGAATCCTTGTTAACACGTCATAAGCCTGAAAATGATCACTAGGACACCTCAATTGTAGTCCCAGTTCACATTATGAGTGCTGTGTGAGTTTGATCAATTTATTTAATCATCTTTCATCTAAAATTTCTATCACTGAAAGGAAAAATCAAAATTGAAATACTCTTAGGGAAATAATTGAGAAAAAGACTTTAGAGCAATTGACAATTTGTCCGAAAATATACATATTTGGAAGTATAATATATGCCTACTACATGTTCATGAATGCCATCAATATCTAAATAAATGTTTTACGGATCTGAAAAAAAGATCACTTTCTAGATATATTAATGGTATTTAATAGCATAAAATTTCAAGAGTCCCTATCTATAAATATATGTAGTATGGTGTATCTGGTCTGTCTCAAATACCTATCAAAAACAGAAGCAAAAACAAATCTGTACTTTTCGAATGTATGTGTCAGGGCTAACTGAATGGTAAAGGTAGGCACTTAAGCTGAATAATTAGTGGAATGTCAAATGAAGTGAAATTAAATGGCTTTATTTGTGTCAGTGTTTTTCTATACATTGCTCAAATTTCTCCTGTTAACCTAAAACAAAAAGGAGTCCTAGGACAGGAGAAAAATAACTTTTTGGGAACTCCATCTGGCAGTTTCTTGATCCTTTAGGAAAAGAATGTTTCCTCCATTTCTGAGGCATGCCTTATCATTTGAATCATTCCTGAAGATTGCTGTCAGGTAAGATCAGTGATTTCTGTTGAGGCTGTTTTGACAATCCAGACGTCTGAGTTAACATAAAACTGATACTGTAGAATGAATACCTTAAAATCTAACTCAAGAAAAAATGTATAAATATATAAAACTCCATTAGAAGCATAGATTTATTAATAGAATTTAATGAACTAGTAAGTGAAAAAATGAATTAGTATCTTAAAATATACCCAACAACATATACACAAACACACAGAAAAGGACCAGTCTCTCTTATGAAAAATAAGAAATGTTAGGTAGATAGTGAGGGATTCTGGGTCTCCTAGGGATGAAAGTGGGTGCTATTGTGGTCCAAAAATGGGCTTTCAGAGAGGCTCATGGAAGATCCACATGCACAGTACACTCAGGTCTATAACTCCCAACTGCCCAAAGTGGTTTCCTGGTAATGTTTGAACTGTAGGGAGTTCCCTATCCAGACACTATAAAAGAAGACCACAAAGAGTGCAATGCGCACCATCAAGGGATGGGCACACTTGAAACTCGGACTTGGGGGAGAGTGGGGAGGCAAGGGCAACATACATAATCTAAACATCTGTACCCCCATAATATGCTGAAA
>NW_012150341.1:474128-495687 GCF_000956105.1 Propithecus coquereli | reverse complement strand
ATTATATTACGTTTTGGAGAAGAACACAATGATAATAATACTCAGGAAATTTGAGACCCAAACATTGCCACCCAGCAGTTCCCCTGTTGGTTCTGATCTAGAGGCCCATTGCATATATGAGAAAGCTGTAATTAAGCTTGTTCTGTGGAATGCTAATTATAAAAATGAAACATGCTAATAAAACATGTTCTTCAGTAATATAAAGAATTTATAAATTACCTATAAGAAGGATTACTATGTAACAATTAAAGTGAATATTCCAGAGGCACAAACATATATAGAAAGAGAAAGAGAGAAGGGGAGAAAGAGAAAGTCCTGGAAATACAATTTTATAAAATAATTACAGAACATGACTTTACATTATATACAAATTATTTAATGTTTAAAGACATACAACATAATAGTATTTTTGTATGGATTAAAATATAATATATAATAACATTATAAATACCTGTAGGATGGATATACACCATTTCAGATAATGACTATTACTTGTGAGAATGAGTGAAAAGTACAAGTGGTGGGTGGCAAGCTTTTAGTAATGTTTGTATTATGTTGCTATTTAAAGATACTGAGAGGAAGAAATGAAGCAAATATGTACAAATAATTCATCTTAGTGGAGGGTGTGTTTGCATCTGTCATATTTTGCATTTTTCATTATTTGAAATAGCTTTGAATGACAAAAGGAAAAAATTCTCTCTGAATTTATGACTGGCAATTATATATCTTAAAATTTCTTTTTGTAATAAGAAATTGAAAATACTGACGAATGTGCTAACCTGTGACTGAAAATTTTCTCTTGCTGGTATTTTATGTTTTTTACTCCTTCTTTTGAAAGTTAGATATTATTATTATGTCTCAAAATAACTTACTCAACTCCTCAATATTTATCACCAAAAATAATCTTATGCATATAGTATATATCTTTATAGTTATGATATATAGAGACAAATATAATCAATTCTTCATTATTTTTTGTGATGAAACAATGAGGGAACTGACCAATTGAAACCAAATTTTTTTTTATTTTGTCAATACACTCCAAAAATATGATAGCATTTTTCTTCTTAAAATAAATTGTTGAAACATTCACTATCATTGAGCCATGTGAATGGGCTAGAATGAATTTTTTTAAGTTATAAAACTAGCCACAAATACTTAATGTGAGCCTATATGCATATTTCTGACAAACCTATCATTTTATATATTAAGTATTACTTTTCCTAAGAAAAAGCACAAAGCAAAAAAAGATATTGTATTAAAAAAAAGCTTAATGGGTCTTTTAAAATGACATAATGGTATAAATCTACTTAGATAGTGAATCATCAAATAGTAGCCCCATCAGCAAACAATTTATTTCTTTTTGTTGCTGAGATTTCTTCCAGCTCTCTGAGTTCCTGCCCTTTGTAGCATTTTGTTGTGTATTTTAACTTTTGATATTCTGTGTTACTCCAATAGCATTTCCTTTATATACTTAATTCATTAGAGTTCCTGTCCCCGGTGACTAGTTTCTGTGTTCCTCTAACTGAAGGAGTCTGTTTGTCTACTGGTAAATTCCATGTGCTGACAATAGTTTGTAGCATCTAGTTGAGGTCCCCAGAACATTTGTTGAATGAGAGTTGAATAAATATGACTAGAATATTGTCAGCAATATGAATGCCTTAATGCAATAGGGAGTACAGTTATAAACTATGGACATTCATGTTCCCACCAAGTATAGTACTTTCTGGAAATAAGCAGTCGGTGTCACAAATAAATTTAGCAGAAATGGAGGATACAAATACTGCAAATTAGTATGGCTGCTTCAAGTAGCATTGATAATTTAAAGTGTGCAGACAAAACTCCAATTTTAAAATGCACTGAAATACAAAATTATATGCAAGGACTTTCTTGGTACTGACACGATAATTCTTTACTGTTTGTAGCTGAGTGCTGAAAACCAAGTTCAAAAATTTAATCTGTGTGATGCTGAATTATAAGATTAGTTGAATTCATGGCTTTGCCATGTCTTTTATGTGACAGTAAATTTAGTTCTAAGAAAAGAATGGGTATCCAACAATGACAATAACATATCTGGAAAAATTGAGAGAACTGTAAAAATATATAATTAAAACCTCCAATATATTTGAACTATATTTCTATGTGCCTGTTCTGTAAAAAATATATTTATTTTTATAGGAAGAAGTTAAAAAATTATTCCTCTCCCCAATATCATACTGTTTTATGCTGTTAATCAGAATGCAAACTCATCATAGGGTATAATGTGAAATTAATGTAAGGAAGACAGGGATTATACTCAAATAGAATTGCAAATATTTACTAATTTGTATCAATAGAAATTTGGGAATAAATTGTGGGAATAGATTTAAAAATACTTCAGCAAGGAAACAGCATAATTTTAGCTTGAACTGAATATATACTAATATGAAGCAAATCCTGGCCCTTGATAATGACAATGAAAATCAGTAAGCCCATGTACAATACATAGGAAAAATGATGGTCAATGGTAATGCCCTACATTTATCCAGTCTCTCATATAGTTTCCTATAGAAGTCTAATAATTTGTCTTCTCCCATGCCATGAAATACTAGGATTTTGTAACAACAACCACCTCCATATGCTTTTTCTAGATTTAGAATGTTAGATGGAAGAGTTTCAAATGAAATGCTTTCCTGATATCAGCAAGAATAAGGGAAGCTCAATGTCCTCCAGGCCAAATCACAAAACTGAATCATCAGTTACAAAATGGGAATGTGTATCAAAATAAGCTTCAAGGTGCATGGAAATCATCTCTAATGTAATAGTACTTCTCATTTGCTTAATGGGCTAATGAATCACCTGCTTGTAATGTTAAATTATAGGTTCAGATTGAGTAGGTCTGGGATGGAACCTCAGAGTCTGCATTTCTAATAGTTTCTGAGTGATGCCCATCTCTTTGTCCATGGGACTACAGTTTTGAGTATCAAGGTCTCATTCAAAGTGATCTTTCTCTCTGAAGTTAATGGATTTTAAGTTTCTGAGACACAGCACACCAAAGCTTTTTTGATAATAATACACCAGTGCCTTATTTAATTTATATAATAAAAACTTTAAAAAATTACCTTTTGGATCCAATTAAAAAAACCTCTCATCATTATCCATGCCATATCTGACATGTACTGTTTTATATCCAGTGGGCCTGACCTCATCCACTTTCTAGAACCAATTGGTTTATAAAGTGATGGCATCTGGAATGAAAGAAAGGCAGGTTCACTGTTACAATCCCCTGAGTCCACAGCACCATTCTGCTAGTCTCCCTTGGTGATATCCATGGTTATTTACTGTACAAAGTAAAATCTCCAACATTTTAGAGACTACTGGATACCTATTTATGTGTCATTCAATCTCCTAGCACCCAGACATATTATAGTCCAGTATTCAGAGTGATGGCCAGGAATGTAGGTGATTAATATATTTTTATTTGAATTGACTTCACAGTAGGTCCACTAGGTCCCAGAACTCATCATGGAGTTATTTCCCTAGTTCTTGAGTCTAAGATTAGAATTGCTATTCTCAGTAACTAGAACGATTCCCACAATTCCTTTCTAACCTATAAAGTAAGAACTGCTATTGTAGGAAGACCCAACTGAAAGCCTCCTCACCTCCCATTTCCTTGCCAAATAGTGCATCAAAAGCAGAGCTGAATCCCTGGAGAAATGGCAGAGAACAGAGCCACTATCAAGGATTTAAAATCAAGTTCTCAGTTGATATTGTAGAAAAAGAACTTTATAGGTCTTATAAAATGACATAGTGTTATTATAAATCTACTTAGATGGTGAATTTAATTTAATCTGCTATCTAGATGTGATATGCTTACTAGAAAAAATTAATACAATTTTCACACTTATGTATGCAGCTGTGAATATTATGAAGGCATTTTCTCTAGGTTGACTTAAAAAAATCAAATCAGTTAGCCTTCTTTGAGTAAAAATAGTAATGTGTGTGACTTTACCATTCTTTTTCAGAGATAGTTTTTTTTGTTTGTTTGTTTCAAAGAGCAATGATTTTGGTTTTTTTCTTCAAACTAAAATAAGGGCTTTCATTATGCTGGCACAAAAAAACTGTATAGGATGAATCAAGGACTCTAAATGTCTTGTTAAGATGCATGTATAACTGCAAATGGCCAAAAAACATATGAAAAAAATGTTCAACATTTTTCTTCAGAGAAATGCTAGTCAAAACCACAATGAGATATCACCTTACTCCAGTCAGAATGACCATTATTAAAAAGTAAAAAAAAAAAAACAAAAAAGAAAAGAAAAAGAAAGAAAACAATAGATGTTGGCATGGATGCAGCGAAAAGGGAATGCTTACACATTGTTGGTGGGAATGGAAATTAGTACAACCTCCATGGAAAATAGTATGGGGATTTCTCAAAGAATTAAAAATAGATTTACTATTCGATCCAGCATCCTCCTACTGGGCATCTACCCCCCAAAAGAACTCATTACTTCAAAAAGATACCTGCACTCATATGTTTATCACAGCACAATTCACAACTGCAAAGACATGAAATCAACATGAATGCCCATCAACTGATGAGTGCATAAAGAAAATGTGATTTATATATATCACGGAGTACTATACATCCATTAAAACAAATGAAATAATGTATTTTGCAGCAACTGGGATGCAGCTGGAGGCCATTATCCTAAGCGAAGTAACTCAGAAATGGAAAACCAAATACTGCATGTTCTCACTTATAACTGGAAGCTAAGCTATGGGTACCACAGGAGCATACAGAGTGGTATAATGGACACTGGAGACTAAGAATAGGGGAGGATGGGAGGGAACTGAGGGAAGAAAAATAACCTATTGGATACAATGTACATTGTTGGGTGATGGGTACATTAAAAGCCCTGACTTCACCACTATACATTTCATCCATGTAAGCCAAAACCACCTGTACTCCTAAACCTGCTGAACTTTTTAAAAATCCATGTATAACTGATGGTAGGAGATATACTCCACCAAAATACACAAGTTTGTCACATTAGTGAGGGATCTAGGAGTGAAAATATCTAGAGGGGGAAATATGGCTTACAAACTCCAGGCTAAGTTGCTGTACCTTTTAGCATTTTACCACTAGGAATGAGAAATAGCCCTGGATGGGCCACACAGCTATTCTCATTTCCACCAGTATATTTACTTCACGGGTATATTATCAAACATACTCTGAAAGGAAATAGATTGAGGTCACCACCTCTGCTGATTCTTGGTCAACTCCAATACTCTGGGTAGATTGGGAAGGATTAGTAAGAAGCACAACTGGAGGATTTCCGAATAGCAGAATCTTTTGAAGGAAGAACCTCTCTGATATCATTGCCAGACGTTTGTAGCCATTAACCTATCTCTCTTCGGCCCCTCCTTCTACGCACCCAGCCTTCCCAGTCTCTGGTATCTATCATTCTATTCTCTATGTCTATAAGATCAAGATTTGTAGCTGCCACATATGAATGAGAACATGTGATATTTGTATTTCTGTGCCTGGTTCATTTAACTTCAGTTCCATCCATGTTGCTGCAAATGACAGGATTTCATTTTTTTTTAATGGATGGATAGTATTTTATTTTGTATATGTATGTGCATGTGTGTGTGTGTATACACATACACACATACCACATTTTCTTGATCCATTCATCTGATGATGGACACTTGGGTTGAATCCATATTATTGCTATTTTGTTTTTCCTTTTTTTTTTTTTTTTGAAAAGTGGTACAATAAAATTGAAGGTGCAGGTATCCCTTAAATATACTGCTTTATTTTCCTTTGGATAAATAGTTGAGGGATTGCTGGACAGTATAGTAGCTCTATTTTTAGTTTTCTAAAATATATCTCCATAGTGTTTTTCATAGTGGTATTATTAATTTACATTCCCACCAACAGTGCATAAGTTTTCTTTTCTATGCATCCTCTACAGCATCTGTTATTTTTTGTCTTTTTAATAGTAGCCTGGGGTCAGGCTACTATTAAAGATAATGATGAGATAATGATATCTCATTATGGTTTTGATTTGCATTTCCCTGATGTTGAATATTTTTTCAAGTACTTGTTGAACATTTATAGGTCTTCTCGTGAGAAGTGTCTGTTCATGTTATTTGACCCCTTTTAATGGGATTATTTGGGATTTTTTGTTGTTGTTGCTGAGTTATTTGAGTTTCTTGTATATTCTTGGATATTAGTCTACTGTTGGATGAGTAGGTTGCAGATATTTCCTTCCCTTCAAAATGCTCTCTCTTCATTTTGTTAATTGTTTCTTTTGCTATGTAGAAGCTTTTTAGTTTGATATAGTCCCATTTGTTTTTTGTTTTTGTTGTCTGTGATTTTGAGGTCTTAGCCATAAAATCTTTGTCTGGATCAATGTCCTAACAACTTTTCCCTGTTTTCGTTTTGTAGTTTTATAATTTTGGGTCTTACGTCTAAGACTTTTAACTATCTTAAGTTGATTTTTATGTATGGTTAAAGATAGGGGCCTAGTTTCATTCATCTGTATATAGTTATCCAGTTTTTCTAGCATTATTTATTGAACAATGTGTCCTATCCCCAAGGTGTATTCTTGGTGGCTTTGTTAAGGATCAGTTTGCTGTAAATATGTGGAGTTGTTTCTGTGTTCTCTATTCAATTCCATTGGTCTAGGTGTCTGTTATTTTTTGTGTCTATTTTTTCACTGACACCATGCTATTTGGGTTGTTATTGCCCTGTAATATGTTTTAAAGTCAAAGAGTATAATGCCTCCAGCTTTGTTCTTTTTGCTCAAGATTGCTTTGGCTATTCTGCCTCCTTTTTTGGTTACATATATTTTTTAGGATTTTTTTTCTATTAGTGCGGAAAATGATGTTGATATTTTGATAGGAATTGAATTGAATATGCCGGTTGCTTTGGGCAATGTGGCATTTTAATGATATTAACTTCTTTGATCCATGAACATGGGATGTTTTCTACATTTGTTTCTGTCATCTACAGTTTAAGTTTTGGGGTAAGTTAAAATAGATAAAATAAGGATAAATTGAGAGCTCAGATTCCACCAGACTGCATCATGCTCTGGGGCCCAACAGCCCCTGCATCTCTACATCCCTGGAGCCCCACTGACGTCACCTTCCCAACACGGGCATCACCCTGGAAGGCTACAGCTGAGCAAGGCTAGTTGGACCCAGAAGTTCAGAAGGGTCTCCAGTGCTCTAGCCCATGCAGTGTCCTACACTCCAGGGAATGGGCAGTGCAGTGCACCTGGGAGGCTGCCCCCCAGACAAAGGGTGATAAATGCTGTGTTCCCCAGAGCCTGAGAGCCCCCTACCTGGGGCCACTGATACTGACAGCAACCCTGTCCCCCACTCTGCCCAGGAGACTGGGAGAACCAGTGGGGGATTTGAGACAAGGGTTTCCTGGCTTGGCACCAGCCTCCGAGTGCAGGAGAACCTCGCATGGGGGCCTGGGGATTGCCCTACCCATCCACCACTGCTGGCATCTGTGCATTCCTCTCAGGTACCTGAGAATCAGCACACCTAGCCTTCCACTAGCACCATCACTGGATCATAACCACATATGCCACCTGGGGGCTTGGAAACTGGCCTGCCCAATCTGTTACAGCCATTACTAACACCAGTGCAGGTTGTCTGAGAGCCCCAGGATGTCCTGCCATTGCTACTGCCATCACCTACGCATGCCTGCTGCCCAAGGACCTGATGACCCACCCAACTCAACAGCAACAAACAAATAATCCCATTGAAAAGTGGGCAAAGAACCTGAATAGACATTTCTGAAAGGAAGACATACAAATGGCCAACAGGTATATGAAAATATGTTCAGCGTCACTAATAATTAGGGAAATTCAAATTAAAACTTCAATGAGATATCATCTTACCCCAGGTGGAATAGCTATTATCAAGACAAAAAATAGCAAATGCTGGCCAGGATGCAGAGAAAAGGGGTACACTTATATACAAACCATAAATCTAGTATTTACACATTATTTGGATAAATACTGAGTTTTATTCAAAGGAAAGAAAATCAGCATATTAAAGTGATACTTGTGCCCCTCCTTGATTACTGTAGTGCTATTCACGATAGGAAAGATATGGAATCAACCTAAATGTTCATTACAAGATGAAAGGTTCAAGAAAATGTGGTATGTGTACAAAATGGAATACTATCTATCAATAAAAATGAAATAAATCTTGTCTTTTTCAGCAACATGGATAGAACTGGAGGTCATTATATTACACTAAATAAGCCGGGCACAGAAAGATAAATATCACATGTTCTCACTGATATGTGGGAACCAAAGAAGTGGATCTCATAGCGATAGAGTAAAATAATAGTTAACTACAGGCTGGGGAGGGAAGGGATGGGAGGATGAAGAGAGGTTGATTAAAAGGTACAAACATACAGTTGGATAGAAGGAATAAATTGTAGTGCTTGATAGCACACAAAGATGACTATAGTTAGCAATAGTATATTGGATATTTCAAAATAGATAGAAGATTTCAAATATTCCCAACAAGAAAAAATAATAAATGTTTGAGGTGAAGGATATCCTAAATACCCTGATTTGTTCATTATATATTGTATGCACGTATCAAAATATCACATGTATCCCATCATTATGTACAATTATTATCAATAAAAAACTTTAAAAAGAATCTTGATTTGGCAACTTTATGGGAAGCTGACAGATACTGTGATAAATATTAGAAATTAAAAATTAATAAAAATTTAAAAATAAAATAAATAAAAATTACCTTTATCATTAAAATGTTTACAGTATAAAACTAAAGATGCAATTCAACTACCACAGTGAAGTGTATTAAGTGGTGAGAGTATAGAATACTGCTATTGGAGTACAGGGAATGGCATATAAATCAACAGGAGGAAATAAGACAGGTTTCCCAGAGAAGATATTATAATCTGATTTTCAAAGGATGCATAAAATTTAGTTAAGTGGACAAGTAGGAAGCATGACAATACAAGGAAAACAAATTTTATTATGAAAGAACTTGATAAAGTTAGAGAATAGAAAGCAGGCTAGAATAAATTGAGCCTACACTTCGTACTCTTAACAAACACATTCATATTTCAAAATCTTTCAAAAGTGATGTCTGAAAAATTCATTTACTCAACTGCAGTTCATGAATTGTAAATGTATTTTTCCATTACAATCTAAGCTGCTTTTTAGTATATTCCTTGTATTTTGCATGTAAGGGCATGACTAAATGACTAACTGTATAAATGTGTATATATGTATACATACATACATATATATTTATAAAACTTTATTTAATCATGATATAAATAAGCATTAATTGTATCCATTTGGGTCTAGTGTGTAGAGGAAGTCTAACCCGAAAGTTGTAGGTTCGTTGGTAGCCTAAATTATTCATACTGTAATCAAATGTTTCTTCCATTATTCTTCATTTCAAAAGCAAATTTTATTTCTTTTGGTTGCATATTTATATCCTGAGTAATTTTGTTGTATAATTATATGCTATATTTTATGTTTCTATTTAATGTCTGATAGGATTCTGGGAGAAGGAGAAATTTTTATATTTTTTAAAAAATTTTTGTGTTTGAGATCTTATTTTTTATGCATTATATTGTTTTCAACATTAATTAATAGAAATTAAGTCTTTATTTTATAGAAAGTATTTCTAAAATGCAAATTGTTCTTGAGATGTCATTTTATCTAGTCCTTTAAAAAATCTTGACTGTTTGATATATTTGTCTCTAAGGGAGAGGTGGATCTTCATATTTTTCATTAAAATTAAAAATTTGAATTTTTCAAATCTATATACCTTTTTATTTTAAGCTCAGTTAGATGCCAATTAATTGCCTGCTTATCTAGCAATTTAAAATATATATAGAAGTTGCAAATATCATAGGATGTTTGATTATTTTTATTCTACACAAAGAAACAAAGGTAGTAAAGAAGAATCTGAAAGTATTAGAATTAAGTCCTTCATCTATTTAGTCAAATTTTCTGAGAATCTATGTTTAGCTTTACAATTTAAAAGCCCCTGTTAGAAATTTGAACTAAATTTGATCCATACAGTTGATGAAAATGAGAGTCTCTTTGATATTTCTATACCATTCCTTAGCAGAATCTAATAGTTCCCCCTTGTCCGCAGTTTTCCTTTTGGTGGTTTGTTACTTACAGTCTAAAAACATTACAGGCAAATAAAAATTCCAGAAATAAATAACTCATACTTTTTAAATTGCAGTTTCCAGTAGCATGATGAAATCTCTGCCTGTCCCACTTTGTCTGCCCAGGATGTGAATCTCCCCTTGTCTAGCATATCCATGCTGTATACCCTACTTGACTGTTCCTCACTTGGTCGTCAGATCAACCATTGTGGTATTGCAGTTCTTGTGTTCAAGTAACCCTTAATTTACTTAATAATGGCCCCAAAGTGCAAGAGTAGTGATGCTGGAAATTCTGATAAGTCAAAGAGGAGCCATAAAGTGTTTCCTTTAAGTGAAAACGTGAAAATTTATCATAGGTATGTATGCATAGGACTAAACATAATATATATAGGCTTCAAAATGATCCTTGTTTCAACCATCCACTCAAAGTTGTGGAGTGTATCCCTCCCCCACAGATCAGCGAGGAATATTGTACTTGAATCAAAGTGGGCACTAAATAAACATCCATTGGAGGCATAAGTAAACAGTGGTGATGATGCTCTCTTCATCTGTGTCATTTAAATCCTCAATGAAGCCCAGCTCTCATGAGCCACTCTCAGTAGATATTAAATGAATTCCAGGAGAAATGAGTGATTATTCAATGTTATATGACAAGCTCCATTGTGTCAACTGATATACAAAAATAAAAATTACCTCCCTGCTGGCAGCATAGTCTCAGATAATTCTGTATTCCTAATTAATTATTCCTGGTTTGAAGAACTATGACTTTTCCTACCTGCTGTCGTCTACCTGCCAATATACGTTATCTTTTCTTTAGTTGGCTTACAGTTTAAAAACACTGACATTCTATGCTAGTTTCCACAGTCTTAAATTTTTTTTTAGGTGAGGAAAATTCTTGTTTTAGTAGAATTTAGTGCTTAGATGAACCAGTAGTTTGGACTATTTATTAAATGTAATCTTTCTTCCATTTAATGTCTGGGGCTGAGTTTCATGTCTCTTAAGACCTGGATCATTATAATGTAGATCAAGTTGGATGGAAAGAAAACAACCCTCTTGCAATCTCAGCTATTTTGAAGAACAAGTGCCTTGGGGAAGAAATGAATGTGAAGAAGCAAATTTTGGATATTTTACTAAACTTCTTTCCTGGGGTAGCACTTCTCAAAATATGATTCGGAGACCTCTGGGGTTCCCTGAGATCTTTTAGAGGATCTGTAAGGTCAAAACTCTTTTCACAATAATGTAAAAATGTAGTTTGGCTTTTTTATTTTTATTCTCTCATGAGTGTACAGTTGAATGTTCTGGAGGCTACAGATGTATGAATTCACAACAGATTGATAGCAGAGGCAAATAGAAAATTCCTGAGGTCTTCTACTGAGCCAGACATTAAAGAAATTTGCAGAAATAAAAAACAGTGTCAATTTTCTCACATTTTTTGAAAATATTGCCACATTCACTAATTAATGTTTTTAAATTAATATTATTTTGATTGATCAATCATAATTGTATTTATTTATGGGCTATAATGTGATGTTTTGATATAAGTATACAATACAGAATGATTAAATCAATCTAATTAACATAGTCATCACCTAAATTATCATTATATTTTATAGTAAGTCATTTAAAATTTGCTTTCTTAGTTATTTTGAAATATACAATACATTATTATTGGCTATAGTCACCATGCTGTGCAACAGATCTCAAAACTTAGTCCTCCTGTCTATCTGAAATTTTGTACCCTTTGACCAACAACTCCCCCCATTCCCTCCCTTCTTCTCCCCACTAGCTTCTGGTAACCATCATTCTATTCTCTACTTCTATGTGTTAAATTTTTTTACGGTTCCACATATAAATGAGGATATCCAGTATTTACCTTTCTATGCCTGGTTTATCTCACTTAGTGTAATGTACTCCAGGATTGTCTGCATTGTGACAGATGGCAGAATTTTCCTCTTTTAAAGGCTGAATATTATTCCATCGTGCAAATATGCCACATTTTCTTTATCCACTCATTCTTTGAAGGACACTTGGGTTGATTTCATATTTTGGCTGTTGTGGATAATGCTGCAGTAAATATGGGAATACAGATATCCCTTTGACATATTGATTTCAATTTCTTTGGATATATACGTAGAAGTGAGATTGCTTAATTTATGGTATCAGAATCCCAAGGCTATCTGGTTTAGTCACATCAACAAACAACAAACCATAAATTCTTATTCTGTAAGATTTTCATGTACTGTGTTACATTCACAAAGACCTTCTTCTCCTCCTTACCACTTCACATGCCTGTTTTATCATTATATTTTTCCTATTGCAAGTTCACCCCTTGTTTTCTTTTTCTTTTTCTTTCTGCAAGTCTCCTTTACCTTCCACTAATAGTGTTCCCGAAGACATGGAGGGCATATAAATGTAGGTTAAGATGAATTGCAATAGAAGTTTTACGATTTCCATATTATATTTATAAGCTATTTTAAAATTCAGCATTTCTTCCAGTCACTATATACTTAAAATATTCTAAATTGTATTCCTCATCATTATTTTGCTTTAGCTTAACAAAACACATAGACATGATTATGTACTGTGAAAAGATCATGCATATTATGACATCCTAAATGGAAACTATCTCTCTAGCTAGGAGTTAGAATGTGGGATGATCAAATTAATGGAATAAACAATTTTAGATATATTCTTAGAGAATAGAACATGCCTAAATCCCACACGGGATTTATTCATCCATTGATTGAACCCTGCTTATTTAAAGAAGACAATTTACTAATGAGATAATAATGATTTCTACATGTATTTTGCTGGCATTAATATAAAGATAATTTAAATTATATCTTTAAAACTTTTCAGATTTTTTAAGAGAAAAAATACACCCTATCATGGCTCAACAATTAGCAAGAATTCACATAGACTTTCATATGAAGAATACTCACAGTAGCAATGCACCCATACTATCATATGCAATAACCCTGACTTCTCTTCCTACATTATCCTAAGGTATAGTGAGGAAATTGCGACTCATTATTTGTGTGTATGTGTGTGTGTGTAAATATGTCTACGCATATATGCATTTTTATATATTATATACGTACATACATATTACCCTGTACTGGTTTTGGTACAGTGTCTAAGTTTTCACCCTTTTCAACTCTCCAAGATTGAGAACTTGACTATTATTATTTGTTTAATATTTTAATTGCCATATCTCCCAACAAATAAAATACTCCTGCTATTATTCTTTGAAAATGTACCAAATGTACCACTGTTTTTCACGTTGGAGACACTTGTGTCATAGCCACCTTGAACACATTCAAGTTCTCCTACAGAGCCATGCACACAATATTAATTTATCTAACACTAAAGCTTGAGGTATGTAATTGGGACCTCCTTGGGATTTAAGTCTATAACTGATTTTCACTATGATTGTTGTGGTGAGAGCAAGATCCCCTGAAATAATCTCTTCCAGCTTCACGTTTTTCTAACACTCAAAAATATAACTGGGAAGAAAAGCAAATATATAAACAAAATTCAAAACTCCCTACTCTGGATTGGTTTGAAATTGATGAATTGATGTCACGATAGCTATTGTTAAATAGAAATACATCATTTACTAATAGTTAGAATGTTATTGAAATTTTTAGTAAAATAATTTTATAAACGCAGTGGAATGTAAGGACTCTGTTTGATGATTGCTTTGTTAGCTGTTATGTTTCCCTTAAAGCATTGTATTTGTTTGTATGAAACCTCACCACATTACTAAACGATTGATTGAACACTAAAGGTACTGACTTCATCTTAGGTATTTCTCAAAATTTGAGGTTGTGGTGTATAGTAAATTGGAAATAACTAAAGAATTATTCGAACCGATCCCCAGGGATCAATAACAAACATGGTCTATTTCACAAGTAAATAACTTTTCCTAAAACATCATGATAAGGGATGAGCCTGTCAAGATGGCAATTATTAAAAATACATTAGCTTCAGTGTCCTAGATGGAATGAGCAACTTATTAATCTATAAAAAACTTAGATATATAGGACAGAGAGACCCAGATTTTCTCTTTACCCATATGTATAGGGGAGCTATAGGTAATAATTTTTTGTTTCAAAAATGTATGGGGGTACAAACGTTTAGATTACATATATTGCCTTTGCACCGCTCAAGTCAGAACTACAAGTGTGCCCATCTTAGACATTGTGCACCGCACCCATTAGGTGTGCATCTACCCATCTCCTCCTCCCCCCTCCACCTGCCCAACACCCGATAAATGTTACCTCCATATGCATACATAAGTGTTGATCGATTAGTACCAATTTGATAATGATGTATTTCTATTTCTACACGCCAGTCATGTAGTATGCAGATGTTAGACACCTGCTTGCCTGGGTGACTGATGTTTGGCCTATAGTTCTAAGTCTGTTAATACGTCACTATAGATGTCACTTAAGCCCAGCCAGCAGTGTATTGTCTCCACCTGTAAGGTTGTTTCCAAATACTGACCAGTACAAAATGGTACTATATCTAAGTATATTTTGTAGGTTTTATGATGAATACTTTTCTTTAACAAAGTCTTAATAGTGGGAACATCAGAGGAACAAGCTGGACAACCATTAAGATTTTCTTGTTTCCCCAGCAAGATAGAGAATGACCCACTTCTAATATTCAATGCCAATGCATTCAAAGGAATTAAAAAACGCCAATACCTTCTATTTCACAATGAATTTACTTCCCCACTTTTACATCTCAACTTAATATATAACAACTCTGATAACATATGTAAATGTAAAATGTATTGCCCTTAAAGGAATTAGACACCCACTTTCCCACTCCCAATTCTCCTTTAGAAGCACCATAATATAATGCACTTAAAATGTCCATAATATTACTACTAGCTACAATGTATCATACCATTTGGAAGACCGGTAAAAAGATTGCAGCAACAACCTGGTAGTAATTTGCGCAGCAAACAGGAAGTCTGAAGAGATCTTATTTTACATCACAGGCAGGATGTATGTGTCAGATCATTTCAGGTTGGCTATGAAACAACTTTTTTTTTTTTTTTTTTTGAGACAAAGTCTCACTCTTTTGCCCGGGCTAGAGTGCCGTGGCATCAGCCTAGCTCACAGCAACCTCAAACTCCTGGGCTCAAGCAATCCTTCTGCTTCAGCCTCCCAAGTAGCTGGGACTACAGGCATGTGCCACCATGCCCGGCTAATTTTTTCTATATATTTTTAGTTGTCTGATTAATTTCTTTCTATTTTTAATAGAGACAAGGTCTCACTCTTGCTCAGGTTGGTCTCGAACTCCTGAGCTCAAACAATCCGCCCGCCTCGGCCTCCCAGAGTGCTAGGATTCCAGGTGTGAGCCACCGCACCTGGCCTGGAAACAACTTTTGATAACTTCTCAACACATATTGTCCTGTAGATCAGGCAGTTAGGAGTAGATCAGTTTTGTAATCTGTTTAGTTTCAACAAGATAAATACAAAACAATAATTAACACTCCACAGGTATATTTAGTTATCAAAGTTTTTTTATAAGCTCGAATCATAAAGTGGACTCATACTAACTTTAAATAACACAATATGATTATCCAAACTTCAGGCCTGAAAAGCAGCCTGGGATAAGTGATGCCCGTCATAATGCAGCTCTACTGAATGTGGGAAGGTAGACAATAGCAATATGCCCAACACTGCGGAGTGCTGAACTGTCACAAGATGACACAGCAGTGACAGGCAGAATAAATTCTTTTAAGGATATGCTGAAATGAAGCATGACTTCAGATAGTTGGAAAAGCCTAGGAAATAATAAAAGACCAACTCCAACTGAGGTATTTCTTAAAAATCCTATAATAAAAGATAAATATGACTAGGCTAAATGTCACTAAGATCTGTAAAACTAAGATAGCATTTGCTTGTTTGCAGGAAAACGGTTGGTCATTCACCTGTCTTTTCAACTTTGTCCATGTACATATACATTTTCTGTTTTGAATATATGAAAATTTCTTTCAGTTTGTGATTTTTTGGTTTGTGTTTTACATACGTTTCCTCTCTTTTGAAGCACAGTAAATAACACTTAAATTTGTTTTAGACAAAAATATCCAGTATTCCTGCAAACCATCCTGGAAGACTAGTCTTTTAATACTTTTTTGTGATTAATCTTGTCAATGATAAGAATGTCTTCTTTACCTGACAGTTACACTTTATCTTTTCAGTAAATTCATTTTCTCTTTTAGAAAATTGACAAGGAGTACATCCATATCTCTTGTAGTTAATGGCTGTTATCACTCTAGTTTTACAGATGATAGATATCCTTCTAAATATTCTCAAGGGTGATCTTTATTGTCAGTGTTTACTTGCTGTCACCCCTGAATTTGGATGTGGTTGATAGAATTACAACAATGAAGCAAGGAAATTCCCCCATACTATTTTTAGTCTGTCCAGGATTATATTATATTTTATATTAATAATATTATCAAGGAAATATGTGATATTCTACCAAATTATTCATAAGAGCTATAAAAGTATGCAAACCCATACAAGAATAGCAAAAATAAATCTTGTAAAGTTTTTTTCATGGTATTGAGTGAAATAGGTGCTTTTAGTATCCCAAAAAAAAATAAGATATGGCAAATCATGTAAAAATTATATTTACAGTGAATTTTCTTAGTTAAATTATTTTTTCTTTAAGTGGAATATTAAAGTAGAGGAGAGTGCAATCTATTTCAATGTTTTAATTTTAATATGAACTACTAGAGAAACCATGGGGGTATGTTTATTTTGTATTACTTTTTCAATATGTTTCCACGACCAAACTTCCCAAGTATATCCATTATGCATGGCAAAACATCACCTCTTTTTAATTGTAATCTCTAAGAGTTCAGGTTGACAAATATTTATTCATGGGGATCTTAGAATATAGTGTCTGTGCATTCCCAGATAGGAACATAAATCTGTAGCATAACAAACACAGTGTTTCACCATAGGCTATAGGAAGGGAAATGCTACTGAATATAACATATAGCATTCAAGTCTTCATAGTAACATTGTTAAAAATAGTCTTAATGTTTTGAGAGAGGTTTTTTACGAAATACTCTAAATTAAATATAGTTTTAAATAAGTGTTAAATATTCTGTTTGAAATAATATCACATCCTTTCCTATAGTGGCCAAATAGAGTGGTAATATTGCCTTATTCACTGATCATCTTGAAAATATAATCTCCAAATTCTCTTCTGTGCCAAAATGTAGCAACCATGACATATAATATGATCAGACCTATATATTTGTGGTTGTGGTACTGCTAACTTCAATTTGTCTTAACATTAATATTTTATGTTGTGATATTCATCTGGATTTTAGTCAAATTTCAGTTCGTTAAAGATGAGAAAGTAGAAATTTATATGTAGTATCAATATTTTAAGCTATATATTTTTAAAGAAAATTTAAATTATAATTAAAATTAGGTTTATTTTCATATCACACTTTAATAATATTTAATTTTGTGTATATATTCCATAAATCCTTATTACTTTAGAATTATTATCATTTTAAGTTAAAAATCAGATGTGAAAACACTGATTTAGAAATTACTCTTTAACCACAAATGGAAGCCATTGGTCCTGACATACCTAGTCTTACAGTATCTGGAAGTTATTCCCATAACACAAAATACAGTTTTCAGCATGGAGAGCATATGGAATCAATAAGCAGCATATTTATTTAATACTATAAAGAACAATGGATCTTTGAATATATTTAAAAAACATTAAATTTCAAGTTTTGTATAACTGTGGAATAAAACTTTGATACATAAAAGTTTATAAATGCAAAATACATTCAAATTTTCACAGTGGAAAACTTCTGTGTGTGTTAATAAATGCATATTATTCAAACATTTTACAGTGGAAGAATATGTAGGTATTGATAAAATCAGTTTATATGACAAAAGTACTCAAAATGTAAGCTATTGTTTCACAAATATCCAAAAATATGATTATAAAAGAGAAAGATGGCACTGCTCAGTGTAATATAATACCATCAAGTTTTTCATTTATGAATATCATAATCATCTATTTTTGACTAATTTAATTAGGAATGTAAAGTAATTTGCCCTTTGGCAGGGTTATTTGTGGGCTTAATTCATAAGCCTTTAACTTTCATATAATCTACTATATTTTTATGATCTATCTCGAGGTAACACAAGCTACAAAGCACATAACTCTAAAGAAAGATTGTCAAGGTACTAAACAAACTTCTCAATTGTTCAAACACTGATGGGAACCATTGAAGTCTCTATAGAACTTATCCCTCAATGTGTAAAGACCAAATGACTGCAGACATGACTAAACTCAACCTTTCAGATAGATGGGGAGGAATCATATGATAAAAAGGTCCTTCTAGTGTTTTTCCAAGGTGACCATTTCCAAGGTGGAACCCATGGACCTTGACTTGTTCCAGGTCCTTGTGTTCCTTTTCTGCTGCTCTGGTCCTAGCTGGGGATTTTCAGAGACAATTTAGTCCATTTACTCAGGACCATTATTTTGCCACAGCTAATGGAAGCCAGAAATGATGGTGGGCTGGCCGTCATCTCCACTAATGACTTTCCATCATTTGTATTATGAAAATGGAAGGAGGGAAGGTGGAGGAAAGCAATCATACTTACTCTTTTTTTATCCCACACATTTTTATTTTTTTAATTGACAGATAAAGTTGTATGTATTTACTGTATACGATATCATGTTTTCAAGAATATATAGTTTGTGGAATGACTAAATCTAGCTAATTAACATATGCATTATCTCACTTACCATGTTTGTGCTGAGAACACTTTATATGTACTACCTTAGCATTTTTCAAGAATACAATATGTTGTTGACTATAGTCACCATGAATAGATCTCTTGAACTTATTCCTCATATCTCACTGAAATTTTGTTTCCATTGACCAGCATCTATCTCCCCAATATCCCCTTCCTTTAGCCACCATCATCCTAGTTCTATTAATAGGAATCACCATACTACTTTCTACTTCTATAAGATCAACTTTTTTAGGTTCCACATATGAGTGAAAGCATGCAGTATTTGGCTTTCTGTGCATGGCTTATTTCACTTAATATCCTCCAGGTTCATCTATGTTGTTGCAAATGAATGGATTCCCTTCTTTTTATGGCTGAATAGTATTCCATTTTGTATATATGCCATATTTTCTTAAAAGTATGGTATCAGAAAGCAAGTGACATTTACTAAGTTAAAATATTCTAACTACTGTTGTTTTGGAGAGAGTATAGAATTACTTTTCCTGGCTTCAGAAATGAGAAGTTGTACTCCACTAACTTTTTCCTACTTTGAAACTTTTGTTTGTGTATTTTGAAGAAATATTATATTCCCAAGATATAAAACATATACCCATATGTGAATGGAAGGAAAAATGGGTATCTAACAAAAATATAAAAGGAGCCATAGTATCTATTCCTGCATTTGTGTAATCCTTCTTTGGTTAACTTCTGAATGCAACTTCAGAAGTCATGCTATGCACAAGTGTGTGTGTGTCTGTGTGCGACTTTTGCTTTTTAAATGTGAAATAATTGAGCTGTATTCTAGAAATTCTAAAGTCCTCTGTATTTTAAAATTTATACATCTGATAAAGCTTTTCACAAACTAATTAAATATATATAAAATATTTTAGTATTTTGCTTCTAGTGGCTGTTTTGTTTAACTGCTTAATGGAACTATTTAATGGGCTCCATGTGTGCATGTATGTTTATTTTATAATTTTTATAATTATTACAAATAAAAACTTAGTTTCACAAAATGGATCCAGCTATTAAGAAAGTTTTGACATCCGTTACCATGTTTTATCATCCAGTTTAGCCCCTCTCTTAAATAGACAACTGAGAAATAGACACAATACTGTATATTATCCTAAGAAGGAATTCATCTTTCTCTATAAACAGATAAAGACTTAATATAGCCAATATAGAGGTACAAACACTCCTAACATAGATTTAGGAAAGGTAGGCTTTTTTTTTCTTTTTTTCTTTTATTTTTATTAATTTGGAAGAGATTCTTAGACAAAAAGTAGTCACCATCACATTGAGTGGGCTGAACAAAGGTTAATAAAACCATATATCCATCCCAAACAGGAGTGATTATTATATTTTTTACTTACCTTATAAAGTCACATTGCAACTCTCCTCCATTAATCTACGATTTCTTTGAATGATCTGATAATCTGCCTTCAGGGTTAATTATTTATCTGTTATCTTCAGAAAGTTATTGCCTTTTTCATCTAGCATTATGATTGTTGACTTTTTGAATATTGAATTGCTGATATTTATTTCCTCCTGGAAAGTAATTGCATTTATATTTGATTTTTTGACATGTGAACAAAAATGAAACAAAACAGCAGGATAATGAGCACCCAATTCTAAGTTAATTGTGGCACTGTACATAATTTGTATACATGAATTCTGTTTTAGCATATAATTTGATGTGAGTTAGCTTCACTAAATCTAAACTAGGTGTCTCATATAAAAAAATCACCTTGTTTTTATCCATTTATTCATTGTAAACATGCCATTTTTGAAGGCCATTGGGTAAATGTACATAAATAACCTTATAAAATCAAAATAAGTTCAAGGAGTTAAATTTAAAATTATTTTATAAAATAAAACATGTAGAATAGTTTCTTAACAAGGTTTGAGACAAGAACAAAGGTTAAGCTTATCATTAAAATAAATATCCACACTCTTGAACCAAAGCAAACGGGCTGTATATAAATGCATTTAATCTAGTAGTGTGCATTTGAGCTCATCAGCTCCTTGCCCCTCACAAAATTATCTACACCTCTTAAAACATATGTGCTGCAGTGTATCATTTGTGTATCTGTAATATCCACAATACTTATCTGCTGTATTATTACTTACATGTTTTTATAATATATATTCAAATAAACAAATAACTCTGGTAGAGTTATATCAAAATAATTACACCAAAGATTGCTATTTTGTGTCAGTTTATCTCACAAGCTACTTGATTATAAGAAGTCTCATGCATAAATATTAGTGACAAGTGCCTGACTTATTGGTATTTTATGAATCAGTGTGATATTGCGGAAGCACACAAATTGGGAACAAAAAGGCCAGGACTTAAAACTTGGATGCTGCTCATACTAGTTATTTCATCTTGGATAGATTATTTAATCCTTCATAACCTTAACCTCCTTGTCAGTAAATTGTCATCAAGGTTGTTAGGTGAATTGGAAATGTGTAAAGTGTCTGGATTAGGTAAAATGCTTAGTGTAATCCAAATTAGTCAAAATGCTTCTCCTTGTTATTATTCTACATACAGTTAAGTAAATAGAGTGAGGCAGTAGAA
>NW_012150341.1:473294-473881 GCF_000956105.1 Propithecus coquereli | reverse complement strand
TCACATTTACTTTTATGCAGTTAGTTGCTAAAGCAGACAATGTCATAGTGGATAAGTTAGTATAAAACTAATTGTGTCTCATACTATTTAAGATAAATTATTAGGAATATTAATGTTCTTGGTGTATTAAAGTGTATGAACACTTTTTTTCTCTTTTTTTAATTTTTATTTTTATTTCAGCATATTATGGGGGTACAGATGTTTAGGTTACGTATGTTGCCCTTGTCCCCCCCGCCCCCAAGTCCGAGTTTCAAATATGTCCGTCCTTCGGGTGGTGCTCATTGCACTCTTTGTGTCTGCAAATACCGGTCCCCTCCTCCCTCCTTCCCCCCGCCTCCCCCTTTCCCCCTGCCCAACATCCAATGGATGTTATTCTTATATGTGCACTTATGTGTTGATCAGTTAATACCAATTTGATGGTGAGTACATGGTGCTTGTCTTTCCATTCTTGGGATACCTCACATAGTAGAATGCGTTCCAGCTCTATCCAGGAGTATACAAGAGGTGCTAAATCACCATTGTTTTTTGTGACTGAGTAGAACACCTTCTAACACTTTACAATTATTCTTTTTGAAAATTGATGCTTA
>NW_012150341.1:445216-471223 GCF_000956105.1 Propithecus coquereli | reverse complement strand
TGCTATTTATCTCTACTACTCTAATGTGAAATGCTGTTACTTGAAATTTTGTCTTTTCATTGTAGAATAATTAAACACACAAGAAAATTAACACCAAAACACTTATTATAGTATATTTAAATCATCTTCTTTTTTAAATGTATAATCTATGTTAGGGAATCCAATGTGTTTTTAAATAACCCCCTATTTTTATTTTTTTCAATTGCTTTATTAAAATTATACCTTAATATTAGTTCATTGTGACAAATCTAAAATTATATGAACACATCGAGTTAAACACTGAACTCTATTTACAAAAAATAAACAAAAAAATCACCAATTCATATCCTCAGAAGTAATATTACACATATTCTGAAAATTATACATTATCTTAGAGGTCTTTTTGTCTGTAAAGTTCTATTTTATAACGGCTACTTACATTTTCATAAAATGGATTATTATATCTTTTTTATATTAAATTTAATACAATGCAAAAATGGTTTTTATAGTAAATAATTCTACAATAAATATTATTTTTTCATTTTTTATTATAATCAATGTTCCAAGGAACCATTTTACATTTATATTTTTGCTTACATGCTATCATTTTTATAGGCTAGCATACTAGAATTATAAATGCTGGCTCAGTGATTATGTACATTAAAGTTTTTGTTTGATATTTCTAGGTTGCTCTCCTAAACACGTTATTAATGTTCATTCTTGATGACAAGATATGGCAGTACCTATTTCAGCACAAGCTTTGTTTTGAAAAATAAGATGAGTGAGTTGCATTTCATTGTTGTGTTAATTTGCATGATCTTCATTAATAGTGTTCTTGAATATCATATGATATTTTCATTTTTTAAAGTTAAATGTGTTTTGTCTGGCTGTCTTTCTTAGCCATTAATAAAGACTCTGAAACAAATGGAATGTATACTTTCAAACACGACAAAAATCCTTTTAGTGAGAAAGAGAAAAAGAGGGTGAAATGATTCAATTGTTTTCAGTAAAACTAGTGTGAATCAATGCAAGCCGGTCAGAAGGGCACTCCTTCAACCCAGAACTAATCTGTTCTGAATATAGATAACGTGTGTTTGTGTTTGAGTAATTAATTCAGTATAGATAGATAACTTCTATGTGTCCTAAAAGAGGCTTTCAACTAGAAAATTTATAAACAGATTTGACAGGCTTATTTTTGCTCTGGGCAAGGGCATTTTCAGTCATGGCAGCCATAAGAAAAGGAAAATATATTAAGTACACGCATAAGTGATAGTGTAGAGTGACCACATTTTATAACATAATCTCATGTGACCTGGCTTAGCTCTAAAGAAGGCACCCACATTATATACAAGGTAAAACATACATTTAAATGCACTGGATTAAGTCATTTTAATGTAGTGAATGGTTATCTTACCAATGTTAGTTTAACACATGGTCAAATTACAGAAGAACTTGAGAAATTCATCTCTCCTCAGTGAAAACAATTCATCTCTCCACAGTGAAAACAAAATTACCTTTGTGTATTACAAATAGTAATGATTATTTGAAATTTAGCGTATTTTACAATTTGCTCAGGAGGCAGATAATGTGATATTTTCACGTGATAAATTATGATAATTCCCAGTTTAGTTGGAAATCCATACCTTTTATAGGAATTACTAGGGCCTCATTAAGCTCGGATTTAAGAATATCATTTTATATCTATTTTCTGATCATATGAGGTTCATATTAAAATGTTAGGAAAATATTCTAATAGATAAGGCAGTTGAGGCATTAAGTCCTCTTTAAATTATTAATTTAAAGTAATCTTATTTGCTCTTATCAAGAAGCAGGGGTAGGAAAGGTTGGCTTCAATTACCCTAAATGATAATATGTAATCCTGCTCCTAAATGTTTTAGGTGTATGAAAATAATCTTTCATTTCCCTCATATTACATTACAAGTGACATTTATTTAAAGAGTACACTGCAGGCTGGGCGCGGTGGCTCACGCCTGTAATCCTAGCTCTCTGGGAGGCCGAGGCGGGCGGATTGTTTGAGCTCAGGAGTTCGAAACCAGCCTGAGCAAGAGCGAGACCCCGTCTCTGCTAAAATTAGAAAGAAATTAATTGTACAACTAAAAATATATAGAAAAAATTAGCCGGGCATGGTGGCACATGCCTGTAGTCCCAGCTACTCGGGAGGCTGAGGCAGGAGGATTGCTTGAGCCTGGGAGTTTGAGGTTGCTGTGAGCTAGGATGATGCCACGGCACTCTAGCCCGGGCAACACAGTAAGACTCTGTCTCAAAAAAAAAAAAGAGTACACTGCAATCACAGTTTATATCTTTAAAGATCCAATAGAATTGATACCAATTCACAAAACAGTAACTGCCTCTTTTATGCATCCAGAATAAACACAAATTCTTTGTTTTTTCTTAATGGAATGACCAGTTTGGTAAAACCCTTTGGGCCAGGACCTATTTTGATATAGCTTTTCTTGAAAGTACTTGACAATACAGTATTACTTGAACTATTACTCTTTTAATAAATGATGAATTTTTCTTTTAATTACGGGAAAAACGTTTGCATATTAGACTAACTTATACTCAAATCACAGCAGTATAGACAGCTCTAGAGATTGCAAGAGCATCTATTTCCAGAGGTTGATGAGTCATGAATATCTTTGCTGGTTTTAGTTTAAACAATAGCTTGAAGTAAACAATGCATTTAAAGTTTTGAAAATATCACATCACCTATGATTTACATTTTTTTTTAGTTAAAAAAAGTCAAGGCAAAACAATATAGATTAAAAAACAAACAAAAAAAACCCCGAACTAACCCTGTGCTTTTTACTATCAGGATTCATTATACACCTACTATTTATCAAGCTCTGTACTCACACATTGTGGAAGAAAAACACTTCAGTCAAGGTACAAGATATCTATTTAGTGGAACTTTAAGACAATAGCTTTCAATAGATCTTTTTAATCCGTCAAAGCTACATTAAAAATGCAAAACAATTTAAAGATGCTTAGTGAATTATCTGTCTCTTTCAACTCCTGAACCCCAGATCCCAACAACTTTCTTTGGAGTCAATAACACCACAAGTTTTCCGTGACTCTTTCTACCTGCAAATGTGTTTGTTTATATATCCTGGTTTCTTTTATTCAGGGTGACATGCTATTCACATTGTTCTGTGTTTCCAGTATGAAAACTTGTAGGTTTAATATGTAGTCTTTCTTCTTGGTGTGTATGTGCACATGTACTTATGTATACATGCTTGTATGTGCCATCCTTTTGATTTTTGGAAGACTCTTTCAAATGATTATATTATTAATAATGGTAGCTTCTTTCAAAACTCTATTTTATCATTTACCTAAAAATCAACATACTAATATGTACACTCACCTCCCCACTTGCATATTCTGATCCATGTTATATGTTATTTATTATAATATATAATATAATATATATTATAATATATTATATTTATATAAAATATATAACATATATGTTAAAATATATTATATATTATATATTTTAATTGCTGTATTTAACTGAACCTAAAAGATATCTGCTGACAGGTTCCAATAAAGAAAAAACATTAAAAATTTAAATATTTCTTTCATTCTTGCATTAAATTCCTTAGCTTTTTCTAAGTGAATGATATGTCACCAGATTCCTCATAATGACATAGCTAGACATTTTGAAACTCCCAAAAATATTTTTCTTTTTTATTATGCTTTATTAATTGCAAAATCAGTAGCTTTTTGGCTTCATGAAATTCAATTGAATTTTTATATTTACTGTGGTATTTGTGCATTTTATCCATGCGGATAAGTATCATAGAAATAAACTCTCAACACAATAAGGCTTTTTATAAAACTCTAATGTACTTCTAAGAAACCAGAAGCATAGGCATCTGAGATTGGCAAGCCTGTTCAGTGTTCACTGAAGTAACGTGTACAGTGTTCATGGAAATATCAAAATCTTTGGAGTCAGAGCAATTTGGGTTAAAACTTCAACTTTGCCATTTGCTGTTTGGGTAAAACTGAGGTAGTTGGTTAACCTCCTTGGAACTTATTAATTAGCATCACTAAAATGGGATATAATATATGTATCATCAACTAATCTTTTCCAACTTCTTTACTCCTTGGTTTAACACATTTTTACTACATTATTCAGGTGTAATTAATGTAAAATTATATATATTACATAAAATATGTATACTCATACACCTGTGATACCTTCTCCACAATCAAGGTAATATACATATCTGTCACTTCCAAGTTTTCTTGTGTCCTTTTGCTTTTTTTTTTTTTTGGTTTTTGATAAGAACGTTTAACATTTAACAAGAGATCTATCCTCTTAACACATTTTAGGTGTGCAACACTGTATTGTTAACTATAGATACTAAGTTGCAAAGCAGATATTTAGAATTTATTCATCTCATATAACTGTAACTTTATACCCATTAAACAACAACTTCCAGGGGATGGTGGGAAGAGGGAAATGGGAAATGGTTCAAAGGGGTTGAACACATCTTTTGAGCACTTACATTATTTTAGGCAAAATTCTAAGGCACAGCTGTGGACATCAACACCAGAGCTAAGAGTTCTGCTCTCATGATCTATATATCACATAGAGGAGAATAGCAGTAATCGAATAGTATAATTATCAAAGAATGATCAGTGCTAAAAAGGTGGGGAGGATAGTGACTGAGAGGTGAGGGGTTAATTTAGACATTGTGTTTAAGGAGAACTCTCTGACAAATTGCACTTGAGCTGAGACCTCAAGGATAATTAAAGTGAACTAAGTGAAAATATGGAAGAAGGAGGTAATATACAGAAAACAAAGTTGTTCAGGGAGGGTAAGGAAAGTGCCAAATGAGTGGTGACTAAGTGAATGAAATTATAACATTGATGGATTTTAATAAGATCAATGTGGCTGGATGAATAATGAAGATAAGGCTTGAGAGGAAGGCATGGGCCAAGTTATGTAGAATGGCCTGTGAGGCCACAGTAACGACTTCTGATTTTATTTTGAGTGTAATAGGAATGCTTTTGTAAGTAAGGAGAGTCTCTAGGGACTATAGGAACCAGCTTGAGCAATCACCTGTTTTTTTGTTTTGTTTTGTTTTTTTGTTTTTTTTTTTTTTTTTACAGTGAAGGTAATTATTTTATTTGGTAATACATAAACTGTTTTTCAACGTCTGGTTTTACACAACTCTGTGAGGCCTGCAGCCACCCAGCCCATTAAAACTAGTCCCTGTCACACCCTGCCGCTTATACATGAACTTGAGTGAACATTTTTCATTACCATACGAAAGTCTCCACTTGTGGATGAGTTGTAGCTTCATTACCACAACATACGACCTATGTGCTGGCATGACAACCCACTATGCCTGCACAACTGGAACCCGTCCCTGCATTTGATGTCACATCTTCTTTCTCCATTGCCTCATAAAAACTCTATGCCACCTTTCCTTGGGCAGGCACTGCTTTGGAGAAAGCTCCTGGCGCTCTCCTTATTTTTTACAAGTAATAAAACTCCTATTGATCAAAACCTGATTTCTCATGGAGAGTTCTTTGTTACTCACCTGATGAATGAATTGTGATTTTTTGGGGTAGTACTTTTTGTTCTAATAAGATCATTCTGGCTCTTATGTAGAAAAGAAAGAGCGGGCCGAAAGAAAATCATTTTTATATGTTTTCTCATGTAATTTTGACTCGATATGTGATAATTCATAAAAAACACCTGCCCTTTGCAGACCTCCCTACCTCTATCTTCCTTATCCATAGTCCATCCATCCTTGTTGGACTCCAATATTGAAAAGCCATAGGGTCCATGAAGAAGAAGTCAAAAACTAGAAAGATACCACAATCAGCCATTGCTATGTAACAAAAAAAGAAATAAACTCATTTGAAAAGTTTGATAGCATGTATTTGTCACGTCTATGGATAGGCTCAAGAGGTTCTGCTGATTCAGCCACTTGGGTATCTCCAAGAGGCATGTTAGGACTGGGTCAGCTCCGTGAGTCTCTAATACACCTTAGACCAGAGGGCAAGGAAGGACACGCACTATGCATGGCAATGGCACAGGTACAAGAGCGTGCAGAAATATGTTGAGGCCACTTTTAGTTTGGCTCAAAATGGACACATTGTTATTTTCACATATATTCTATAGGTAAGAGAGATTCACATAGCCAAGCCTGAAGTCAAAAGACAAGGGAATAAATACACTGCCTTTAAAACTGCAGTCCCCAAACCTCAGGTACTGGCGTGTGGCCTGTTAGGAACTGGGCGCACAGCAGGAGGTAAGTGGTGGGGGAGCAAGTGAAGCTTCATCTGTATTTACAGCTGCTCCCCATTGCTCACGTCACTTACTGAGCTCTGCTTCCTGTCAGATCTTCAGGGGCATGAGATTCCCATAGGAGTGTGAACCCTGCTGTAAACAGTGCATGCGAGGGACCTAGGTTGCGTCTCCTTATAAGAATCTAATGCCTGATGATCTGAGGTGGAGCTGAGGAGGTGACGCTAGTGCTGGGGAACAGCTGCAAATACAGATTGTCATTAACAGAGAGGTTTGACTGCACAGAGACCATAATAAATCACTGCTTGCAGACTCATATCAAAACCCTATCAGTGAATGGTAAGTGACAATGTAATAATAATACAAATAAAATGCACAATAAATGTAATGTGTTCAAATCATCCCCAATCTATTCCCCCACCCTCACCCCTGCCACCAGGTCCATGGAAAAATTGTTTTCCATGAAACTGGTCCTTGGTGCCAAAAAGTTTGGGGACTGATTCAAAAGGATGAAATTCAATGAAGTAGCAGAGGGAGTAGCTACAAGAAGAGGGGAAGGATTGTGGGCAATGATTCAATCTACCAAGGAAAGAAAGTCTCTACTTTCCAAAGTGACACAGAAGCATTAAAAAAGAAAATCTTGATAAACCCTGTCATAATCCTCAGGTTCAAATTTTCTGTGTAATAATATTGTCTGTGAGCTTATATTCAAGCTTGTGTCAGGAAACCTGTGTTCATCATTTTATAACTCTCAGAAAAGTTGTACTCCACATTCAGTGCTTAAGGTACTTTAATGACTTTATTTGTAAATAAACACAGCATAATTTTCCACTTTTTAAAAACTTAAAATATTAAACCTTCTGAAACTTTCTGTGCTGGCATTGAGCATGGCATTTATACCTCTTCACATTCTTTTATGTCATTTCCTTTACTATAAATTCTCTTCCAAATAGTAGATATTCAATATACATTGTAAAATTAAAGTACTAAAAAATGACATGAAGAACAAGATATTATTTCATATATTAAACAGAGGTAAACAAAAGTAACATTGACTTAAAGTATAGAGTCGATATTACCAAGTTTAGCACCCTGGGAAGTATTTGAAACAATTTTTATAAAACAAACTCATGCATATTACCTTAGTTTTCTTCTGTAAAAGATAATTGAGGGGTGAATTAGAACACTAGCAAATGTGATATAAAATATAATATATATAATATAATTAAATACTTCAGAGAGATAACACAAAATGTAATTTGATAGTTATAAGAAAAAATATATCATAAAAGATGTAAATCAGATGAATTACAACCAAGAGTAACTTAAACAACACATATAAGGATGATAATGACTTGTGAAAGGTGCATATTGCTTTAAAAGGATCATAAAAGTTCATCTTATATGATTTTTGTTTGGATTTATGGCATCTATTACTAATAGAAAAGAGCATGTAATTATTTATAGTTACTAAAATAGAACTAAAGAGTCTACCATCTGGTGACCACGATGGCATACAACTCTATCTATATGCAAAGTATACACAAAGTATTTGATATCATCAAGATATCCCAGTTAAATACTTTCTGGAATATATTATTACTAGAGAAAGAAATCAAAAAGAAGAAAAAAATGACTATGGTAATATAAAGGTCTGAAATTAGCTGACCTGGTTTGTTGAAATGTACCAACATGGCATTGACACCTAGAAAATCCATGTCGTATATTGATTAATAATGATTTATTTTTGTAATCATGGATCCAAGGCAAATTTCAGAGCCATTTGTATTAGTTTGTCAGCATTTTTTGTCAGCATGTTAATGTTCAAGATTTGAGCCTAGTTTTAGTGAGAACTCTAGAGAGCTCTGTCATTGGGGCTAGGCAGAGTATGTTATGGCTGAGAATCCAAAATGGGCCTCCTGGTCCCCAGGTGTTCCATGAATATATCCTTGGTTCCTGATTTGAGAGAGAAAACATGTCCTTCATGTTATGACCCAGTAGGGGGAGGACCACAGAAGCCTGTGCCTGGTCTCTTTTGATACTTTGTTGTGAGGCAGCTTTTGGCTATGAAGCATATCCTTATTTTAATGTTGTTTTGTATCCTTTTCCTGCAATAAATTATAGCTTCAGAAGTATTATTATTTGAAGATTTCTTAGTCTTTTTTAAGAGTCAACTTTTTTTGGCTGCCACCCTATGGCAATTATAAATGTTATTACTATTAAAAAAAAACAACTTACTTAGTGAAGTCAAGCATGTAATTCTTTTAATGATGGTGACCTGGGGCTTACATTTTAAGCAAATATTTCTTTTATCCCACCTTGACTGTACTATCTTCCACATCATGAACTCAAATTCTGAAAGTTCTTGGAAGAACTCTGGACAGATTTCTTATCCATTAAAAGTGTAAAAAACTAAAATTATTGCAAAGATTTATGAATACTTGGTTAAATAATGAAAAAGTAATAATTAAAATCAATTCACCTCTACAAATAAATGTTGCTACTCTCACAGTATGCAATAAAATAAACTCTTTTCAAAAATTTCCCCATGTCATTTTTGTTTCATGTGTTTAAAGTATATATTTTATATTTTGAAATAAACTCACTGCCTTTTTTTATAGCCCGAACTATTTTGCCTAATTATATATATATACATTAATAGACAAATCTCACTACTTCTCCTCTACTTTTATCTGACAGGCCTTTATATTAATATTTTCTGGATAGTTCTAAAGTTAAAATGATATGTACATACATAATATCTGCATGATGTGAATATATTCAATTCAGTTTTTGTTATGATATTCAATATTCTTGAGATTTTTCAAAAGCATCACTAAAATTATTATCTGTGTAGTCCAAATCAGCTAGCATACACATTTGATCATGGTGATGAGAACATATTTACATTTGTATTCAAACATTAAATAATAAAAAAAAATACCTGGTTTATTGTAAGTTTATTGGACCTATATTTTTGGATAACCAAGTCGCTGAGAAATTCTAAATTAAAACAATTACCATTCATTCATTCATTCATTCAGCCTAACATGACCCCTTAAGAGATAGGTGCCTTCTATTTAATATAAGGTAGAGACAGTATTTGTCTACTTTCTCATTTTTCCAGTAGCATATGTTCTATCATAAATGAAATAAATAAAAAAGCCACTGCTTTAAAACCAGATCATTTCCTTTTATGTACATGATAGAATCAAGTAATTGTAAATGTAAAAGCACTTTTCAGAGAAAAAATATATAAAGAAATCTCAGGAGATTAAATTTCTATTTCCTGCTTCAGCTGTTTGCTAGGTTGTTAATGGCAATGAGTTTCAAATGTAGTACTATGAAAGTGATTGCATTACATTTTAAAATAAGCATATATGTACTTTACTCAAATGTTATATTTGAAGTGTACATTTATATATTTTTATGGAGGTTAAGGGCTAAACCTCCCTAAAGGGTTTTGAACACACATAATAGCGTGATTATTCAAAATATTTTCCTTGATCCAAATTTATGATCCCACAAATGTATGTTTTGCACCAACCTGTTTTATCTTGACAAGATGAACTCAATATGTAAAGCCCATTCTACATAGTTCATTACCTCTTCTAGATAAGTTATAAGTATATAATTCCACATTCAGTATTGCTTCTTATTCTGATTGACTGGCATTACTTGAACTAGAAAAATCCTAGGCTAAGGCCGTGGATCTATTTCAAATTTAACTTTATCCTACCACACGGCCAAGAGTGTGAAATTCTAGGTGCCATATTCTCCATTTTATTTTTCACCTCTAAAGCCATTAATCCTTAAACTCTGTTACATTTTCCTTCTCTTTTGTTAGACTAAAACATAGTGGACTTACTTGTTCTATCTCCCAACCTTTTATTTTGTCACTCTGTATTGTCACTGTTGGCAGTATCATACATGTTCATAACTTTAATCCTAATCTGTATGTAGATAACTCTCCAATTTTTATGCATCCTTGAGCTCTTCTTAGAGTTACAGACATGGGTATTGCACTTTCCCATATATTTGTTATCTAGTATGAGATGTCCCAAATTTGCTCAAATTCACGTCCAAAACCACAAGCAAGCCCATGATCTTTCCTTCAATCAAACCAAAAAGTTCTTATATAATACTTCATGGCTTCCTATAGAACATTTCAGTTTCTTTATATAGAATCAAAAAAATTGTAATTATACTTGAATTGTTGTCATCTGATGCTTGTCATTACAATGAAAGTATAAACTTTACAGGGCAAGAAGCATATCTACTTCTGGTCAATAATGTTTCCCCTTTGTTCAGAATATAATAGGCATTTAAAATATTTGTTGAAGAAGTGACTCTAGAGGATAGATAGTAGAAAAAAGAAAAGACAGCAAAATATTTGGAAGTTTTTGTGACACTAATAGGTCTAGCAAACAGAATTATAATTCTTATCAGGTGATAAGTAAAACAGATTTGCATTTAAAAAGTTATTAGCATTGTGTCAAATAAATAATTATATAACATAAAAGATCCCATCATTTAATAAATAGATGATAAATGAAGGATAGTATTTATACACATATATACATGCGTACATACATATATACATATACAAATAATTTTTGCAAGAAGAGTCTTTGGAAATGTGGAAAATTTAGGAAAGTATAAGGACTTACATGGTTTAGAAAACACATTGAGAATTTTAACTTTGGTTTTGTTTTTGTGTTTTTTAGTATTCTTTGTCAAAAAAAAGGATGTGATAATTCTAAATATATGGGTTAGGATGTAATTTATCCCTGGTAGTTTAGGTTTCAGCTCCACTCTGGACATATATTTATCAAATCAGAGAAGCAAATAATTTTTGGAAAGTACATGTTGATGTCTTTTAAAGAGATGAAAAGACAATTGAAATCAATAGGCCCCTAGAGCTCTAAAGAGTTTAATTCTCCCATGTAAGTAAACTCTTTATCCTTAAACACTCTATGTCCTTGGTTTTAACATAGAATAAGATTCAGCATTTGTTATATATATGTATATATTTATGTATAAAAATTTTATTTATATATACATTTACATATATAACCATAATCACATTTATAAAATCATCTATTTATTAAGCAGTAAGCTGCATAATGTAAGGAATGAATATTTAACTTTAAGAAGAAATAGCACTATATAACTAAGAATTTATTTCAGGAAAGTGAGGAACATATTTAGGAACACATACAAAGTTTTGTTGCATTTTCCTAACAAACTGACAATTTTGCTTAAAAAATTAGTCTGTATTAATTTGACATTCACTTTCAGAAATAGTAAGATTTTACAAAGAAACTGTTTCACCTTTGAAACATTCATTAAAATATTGATAGGCTAAATGTTTTTCCAATTGTTTCAGATATTTAAACAAGTTAAAAGAATGAATTTTTAAAGTATAATCCAGTAGTTTAGAATTATGTGTTCCTATAACACCTACATACTGATAACAAATAATTCTCATTCACTGATTCATTTCTATCTTCCAAAGTAATGCTATTAATCAAATTTGATGTAAATATAAATACTGAAAAATAATAAAGTTAAATATTAATAAAATTCTATTTGTCATTCAAAAATATCCACTGGGTACTTATTATGTGGGAACCAATGTGTTGAATGCACAGATAAATATTCTGCCCTCAGAAAGTTTATAACTTAATAAATCAGGAATGAGATGGGTCTAAATAAGCTTCATATCAAGTAGAAAGTACCATATGTCCTAAATTGAATGTAAAAAAATATGATAGATGAAGAACAAGAGGAAGAAGATATTACTTTTTATTTTCCAATGTAATATTTACTCCTCTTCCTTTTTACCCCATAATTCTCAGTTTATATATTTGAACTTTGATGTTTCGATAATGTGTAATGCTAAGAACTACATTTCCCTGAATGACATTTCACAAGTGGATTCTGATTAGAGTTGTCCAAGAGAGAAACTTCTGTGAAATTTAGAAGTTGGAAGAAAAGCAGAGGTCATTATTCTTGGAAGGTGTCATGGCCAAGCCCTGTGGTGGACAGAGGTGGGTCTTCGCTTACCTCTTTCTCCTCCATTCCACCTCCAGCATATCTCCATAATTGCAATTCCTGCTCACCAACAGCAGTTCCTGGATCATGACCAAGCGCTCAGCTGAGGCACACAGAGGCTGCAATAATGCAGATGAAATGGCCACTTTTTATAGATTTCTCCATGAATTTGCACATTGTAGTTTACTTCACCAAAGCCAAATTGCTTCTTGGATTTTCTTTTTTTTAATTTATTTATTTTTTATTATTTCAAAATATTATGGGGGCACAAACGTTTTTGGTTACATGTATCAATTTTGTTATGCTTCAATCAAGGTTATAAGTGTGCCCATCACCCAGATAGTGTTCATTGCACCCATGAGGTAGGTTTTTGCCCATCCACTCCTCCCTATTCCCCTTTGATTGATTTCCACTGAGTTTTATTTCCCTCTCTGCACATGTGGGCTCATTGCTTTGTTACAATTTAATAGCAAGTGCATGTGGTGTTAGTTTTTCCATTCTTGCAATACTTCGCTAAGGATAATGATCTCCAATTCCCTCCAAATTGTTGCAAAATTTATTCTTCTTCATGGCTGAGTAGTATTACATAGTATAGATATTCTACTCTGTACTATGGAATATACTGTCAATCCATTTGGGTTGATTTCCACATCTTTGCATTTGTGAATTGAGCTACAATAAACATTCAAGTGCAGGTGTCCTTTTGATAAAATAACTTATTTTCATTTGGGTAAACACCCAGCAGTGGGATTGCTAGATCAAATGGTAGGTCTAACTTTTAGTTCATTGAGTAATCTCCATACTGTTTTCCATAGATGTTGTACTAATTTGCATTCCCACCAACAGTGCATAAGCATCTGTATTTATAAGGGATATTGCTCTGTAGTTTTCTCTTTTTGTTGTATCCTTTCCTGGCTTTGGTATCAAGGTGATATTGGATTTATAGAATGAGTTGGGGAGGACTCCCTCTTTCTCGATGCCATGGAATAATTTCTGCAGTATGGGTACCAGCTCTTCTTGGTAAGTCTGGTAAAATTTGGCTGTGAATCCATCTGATCCTGGGCGTTTTTATGTTGGAAAGTTTTTTTTATTACTGCTTCAATTATATTACTCATTATTGGTCTGTTCAGGAGTTCCGTAATAATTTCTATAATAAATTTTTGATCCCAAAATACTTGTGGTGGCTGTGCATTCTTGACAGTAAGTATATAATAATATCTACTGTTCACAGAGAATAGTCTATATTTAAACTCATTGGTGCACTTTATATTAAACTTACACTGTTGGATTGGCATTATCATCTTTATTATGTGGGTTTAAAAAGACTAAGACTAACCTAGCCAGATGATCAGGCAAGAGATACGAATAAAGAGCATTTGAATTGGAAAGGAAAAAGTCAAATTGTTCCTGTTTGCAGATGACATATTCCTATATATACAGAAAGCCCCGAAGACTCCACCAAAAAGTAAACAAATTCAGTAAATTTGCAGGTTACAAAATAAGCATATAAAAATCAGTAGTTTTTTTTAATATGCCAATAGCAAATTATCTGAAAAATAAAACAAGAAAGTAATCCTTTTTATAATAGCTACCAAAAAAATTAAACACCTAGGAATGCATTTAACCAAAGAGGTAAATGACCTCTACAATGAAAACTATAACACATTGATGAAAAAAATTGAAAAAAATACAGAAAATGGAAAGATATCATACATTAATGGATTCAAAGAATTAATACTGTTAAAAATTAATTATACAACTCATACAACTCAAAGCCATTTACAGATTCAATGCAGTTTCTTGTCAAAATACCAATGACTTTCTTCACAAGAATATAAAAAAATCTTAAAATTGGTACGAAAAAACTCAACAAAAAAATGAATAGCCAAAGCAATCTTGAGCAAAATGAACAAAGTTAGTGACATCACACTACCTTACTTCTAAACATACTACAAAGCTATAATAACCAAAAAAGCCTGGCACTGGCCTAAGAATAGACACATAGACAAATGGAGCAGAACAAAAAGCTGAGAAATAAATAGCCCAGAAATAAACCCACACAACACAGCCAACTGATTTTTGACAAAGGTGCCAGTATACACAGTGGGGAAAAGACAGATTGTTGAATAAACAATGCTTGGAAAACTGAATATATACACACAGAAGAATGAAGCTAGATATCTATCCCTCACCATATTAAAAAAATTAACTCAAAATGGATTGAAGACTTAAAAACTCCAAAGTAAAAATCAACCAGAAGAAGAAAATACAGGGAAAAGTTCCATGGCATTGGTCTAGGCAAGGATTTTTTTGGATAAAACCTCAAAAGCACAGGCAACGAAAACAAATATAGGCAAATGGAATTATTTCAAATTATAAAGCTTCTGCACAGCAAAGAAAATAATTGATAGAGCAAAGAGACAACCATAGAATGGGAGAATATATTTGCAAACTATACATGTGATAAGAGGCTAATATCTAAAATATATAAAGAACTCAAACATCTCTACAACAACAACAAAAAACTATATTAAAAAAGGGGCAAAGTACCTAAACAGACATTTCTCAAAAGAAGACATAAAAATGGCCAACAGATACCTGAAGAATTTTTCAATATCACTAAACACTGGGAAATGCAAATAAAAATTACAATGAGATGTCACCTCAGTCCAGTCAGAATGGCTATTATCAAAAAATTAAAAGATAGCAAGTGTTGGCGAGGCTGTGGAGAAAAATGAACTCTTACGCACTGCTGGCAGAATCTAGATTATTACAGCCGTTGTGGAAAACAATATGGAGGTTCCTCAAAAAATTAACAGTAGAACTACTATAGATGCAGCAATTCTACTGGGTATATCCCAGGGAAATGAAATTAATATTCCAAAAGGATATCTGCACTCCTATGGTTATGGCAGTACTATTCACAATAGCCAAAATACAGATTCAACCTAAATGTCCATCAATGGGTGAATGAATAAAGTAAATATGATATATATACGCAATGGAATACTCTTCAGCCATAAGAAAAAAAATGAAATCTTGTCATTTTCAGCAACATGGATATCCTGGAGAACATTATATTAAGTAAAATAAGCCAGGCATGGAAAGACAAATACTTCATGATCTCACTCATATGTGGAATCTAAAAAAAATTGATCTCATAGAAGTAGAAATTAGAATAGTGGTTACCAGAGGATTGGGAGAGATGGTCAATGGTTACAAAGCTGTAGTTAAATGGAGGAATAAGTTTGGGTGGTCTATGTCATAGTAGGTTGACTAGAGTTAACAATAAGGTATGGTATATTTCAAAATAGCTAGAAGAGAGGTTTTTGAATGTCCTTATCACAAGACATGATACATGTTTAAGGTGATGGATATGCTAATTTCCCTGATTTGATCATTATACAATTTATATATGTATCAAAACATGTACCTATAAATATGTACACTGATTATGTATCAGTCATAAATAATATTTTTTAAAAAACTGGGTCTAAGAAAGCTTACAAATTTTTCCCAAACACAACATGATCATAGGTCATAGTGTTAGGAATAAAACTCTGCCCATCTACAATAATAATTATCTATGTAAAAATGTGGAATCATAAATAGCAAATTAACCTAAAAGGCCAATACTTTATAACTATGTGAGGAGGATGAGTGCCTGACAAAAACTACATCTAATACAGAATAAAAGTTGGCAGTCATTCTGCTAAGAAAATTGAACTATCAAAATGCATTAAGCAGATTATTTCAGTAAAACAGCAATTTCTACTCTATATTTAGCTTTTCCAATGTACTGAAAGAATAAAATACAAAATGCATTTCGCAAAAAGCTTGCTTTTTCTAACATTTTGTGGGACAGCATGCTCTTAGAGTTGTGCCATAATCCTCACTAGAGTAGCATTTCCCACCATGATATTTAGAAAATGTTTTCATTCCAAGGATACTTGTCTAAAGTTATTGACCTTTGTCCTGACGCAGAATCAAAAGTGTTTCCATACCGTTGTCTCCTTGACTCATCTCAATTATAACAGAACAAAATAAATCTTTAAGACAGAAATGCACTTAGGATAGCTGATTTACTATTGTTCAGAGCTAACAAAAGTCTTTTTCTTTCTTCCTAGCACAATTCAGATGTGATAATAACAAAATAAATCTCTTAGAAACAAACAAATCTCTTTGGGAGCTAGAAAAAGCTCTTAAAAAGAATCATTTTGAGGTATCCAATTTCCTCTCTTCCACATTTGGATGTTCAGATATATTTTGGAGAGAAAGACACTTAAAAGACTAGATGTCAGACACCTTGTCTTCTTTTTGGGATACTTTTTGAAAAACAAACCACTTAAATGTGCTGCCTAGTAGCTCATTTTCTATTTATATATCTTTCCCATTCCTTTCAAGGTACCAAATGTGTTCTAATGGACTCATACTTAGACTAGCATTGATATATAATAAAAGGAAATGACTTAAAAAAAAAATACAGTGTTTATCCCATAAAATTCTCAGAGAAAAACAGACAAATGTGTTTCTTTCCATACTGCTTTCTCATTTTTATTGAATTTGTACTTTACCCATCATCGCCTCCACTCCGTGATATTACCACTGCTCTGCAGAAAACTTAATCTTATTGTGGTGAAAACGAAACTCCTCACCTTCCACTTCCCCAACCCCCACACACTCTCTGTCTTCTTTGTCCTAGCTTCTTTGTCCTTCTTTGTCCTAGCCAACCAATGGCAGTGAGTTCCTCCAGTCTCCTTGTTACCTCCCATATATCCAGACAGGGCTCTGGAGAAGCTTGGCTGTCCCGAACCACCAACAGGCACAGTCAAAAAGCTCCCAGTAAAAGCATTAGTTTCCTCTAGCCAAAGGACCAGAAAAGTGAGGCTTACCAACAGAAAATTTTCTGGCAGTATTTGCCCTACTCCAGCCAAACAGCAACAGAAAAATGGCACCCTCCCCTTAGCCTTCCACCCCTCAGCAGCTCAGCAAGGCCTAGCAGGGAGGTCATCTTTAAACCTGCTCCCCCCACCATGGGAGCAGGAGGTAAGGCTCCAATCACACTATCCCATGGTGTTGGTGGGACCTGACAGGGAGCTGATTTTTCCATCCTGCAGACAGCAGAGGCAGCAGGTGGTGCTCTGATTCTTCCCCCAGGGTAGTGTCAAAGGGTTCCAGGAGCCTACTCAACTTCCACCACAACTCAGAAGCCATGAGAGTTAACGAGGCAGGGCAAAGCAGGGTTTAGTCACCACATTGCTTCACATACAGCACCTGCTCCCATCACTAGAGTCAGCAGGTAACTGAGCTTCCACAGCAGCCTCCTCACCAACCCCCACCAGCATTCAAGAGGCAGAACAAGATTGTAGAAGGCAGAGATAGTTGATACTCAGCTTCTCCCTTCCTCACCCCTATTGTCAGCCAGTCCTAGCTGGGAACTGAGCCAGAAGGAAGCAGAACATTTTCAATTATTGATAGAAAAGATTAGTCAATCATAAATTCTGTATCCAGTGACATATATCAGGAATGAAGGGTAAACAAAGACAAGTTTAGGTAAAGAAAACCAGAATTTGTTGGTAGCAAACTGTTAAAAAGGTAAAATGAGGCATATTAAAATTTTAAAGTGTTTATTTGAGAAAACAGTGATTAAGGAATCAAAACTCCAAACCAAAAGTGGTTTGGGAGCTCCACCGAGGGATGCAACGGGGAAGGTTTATATTATAGAATGAACATGGAAATAAAGCCCCCCCCAAAATTTTGATTGGTTACAGTTAGAAAGTTGCCTTATTTGGTCTATCCCATTGGAAAGTCCCTAGCTATGAAATATTATGTTTGTTGGCTGCTTCTGATTGGTTAAGCTTAAATTCTGTTGTTCTTTAATATAGGCATTTACGAAAAGTAACTTGCAAATCAAGCAAGGTTAAAGTCACTTATGAGGCCTACTTGGCTTTGTCTCCTCAAGGATTCTCCAGACCTTGTCTCTGTTTTAATTATCTTTAACAGGCTGGGCTCAGTGGCTCACGCCTGTAATCCTAGCACTCTGGGAGGCCAAGGCGGGAGGATTGCTTGAGCTCAGGAGTTCGAAACCAGCCTGAGCAAGAGCGAGACTCTCGTCTCTATTAAAAATAGAAAGAAATTGGCCAAACGATTAAAAATAGAAAAAAAAAAAATTAGCCGGGCATGGTGGCGCATGCCTGTAGTCCCAGCTACTCGGGAGGCTGAGGCAGGAGGATTGCTTGAGCCCAGGAGTTTGAGGTTGCTGTGAGCTAGGCTGACACCACGGCACTCTACCCCAGGGAAGAGAGTGAGACTCTGTCTCAAAAAAAAAAAAAAAAAAAGAAAAGAAAAAAAAAATGTTAAATAATTATCTTTAACAAAATCTATTCTTCAAGATGGATAAAGGATTTCTTTTAACAGAGAGGAAATGATAATAGAAGAATGCTTGAAACTTCAGAAAATAAAAAGAGAACAAGATGAGTTAAAAAAAAAAGAGCACACCAAGATTACTATCTTTTATTTCTTGAGTTTTTATACCACATTTGATGGTTGAAGCAAAAGTTACAATACTATCTTATATGGTATTCAATATATGTAGAGGAAATACTCAAAACAATTATATTTAAAAAGGAAGGAAGGTAAAAATGTACCCTTATGGAGATAAAAACAGATCAAATCATGTGATAAGGATTTGTTCACTTAATAAATAAATTAAAGTTGATTTTTTCCCCCAGGGATTTTGTTTTAAATATGTTTAACATTTTAGGCACAGTATCTGATGTCTTAGTGCTTTCTAAGGGTATACAAAAATTATAAAGACCCAAAAGAAACATTATAACTCAAAAATATATAATAATAAATATTGAAATATCCAAAAATCAACTGGCCTCACCTATTCAAAACTAATAAGATCATGAATGTCAAAGATGGGCTGAGGAACCATTTAAGAATAAAGAAAACTCTACACTCATGATGACTAATTGTGATATATAATTTTGATTTGAATCATGGACCAAAAATGTAAAAAGTTATAGAGAATATTATTAGAATAATTAACAAAATTTGAATATAAATTGAGGATTAGTTAATAATGGGAATACTTATAGAAAGTTATATAATGTCAAATTATTCTCAAATTATTTAGCAGAAACAAGAAAATAAACTATGCCGTGTAGTTATGGGGGAAAAAGAGTATAAAGGAGTAAGTGATAAAACAAATAGGAAAAATTAACAGTAGATATATGTGGAAAAGAGTATATGCAAGTTCTTTGCATAGTCTTCCAACTTTACAAGTGTGAGATTATAACTTTTAAAAATTAAAAGTTTTAAATGAAAGAATTATTTAAGATATTAGAAAATCTTTGGTAATACACAGACATGCTAGAATTATGCATTTATGTAAAATTCTTAACATTTTTCTGAGGTTATAATTCCACTGATAAAGATATTGATAAATACTATAAACACAAAAATAATCAGAAAGAATAAATAATACATAATGAAAGAAGCATTTGAATTGATCTTAATATAATTTATGATCAATAAACCTATAAATATAGCATGAATCAATTTACATCTCATTACATATTCACAAGTATAGAATACATTTATTATCTGTAACAACAAAGAATTCCAAGAATGTAAAGAAAAAGAGAAAATATATTAAATATTTTAAAATACAGAATGATGAATTTCAGGCATTTTATAGTGTTAAGCATTAGAAGACTAGTTTAGAACAGGCCTTGTTCAGAAGCAGAGCAATTGTCCTCAACTCACTTACAAGATAATACATGTAGATCATATTGTTAATAATCACAATAGCAGTTATTAGGAATTTTAAGGAATCAATGACAGACCTTTACAGATTTAAGAAATTCGAAAAGCATCAAACAGAATAAATATTGAAAACAAATACAAAAATGTGCACATACACATACACACAGTCATAGCATATTAAACTTTCCATAAAGGAAAGATAAAGAAAGACTTCATCATAGCCAGAGAAAAAAATATTCACTACATACAGGTGAACAAAGGGAAGAATGAAAGCAGACTTCTGTTCAGAAATTACGCAAGCCAGAACATAACAGAGTGAAATTTTGAACATGAAAAACAAAACAACAACTACAAAAACAAAACTGTGAAACCGATATTCTCTATCTGTATCAGCCGGAGAATATTCTCTCCAGAGAAACAGAACCAGTAGGACAGTAGACTGAATAGATGATAGATAGATAGATAGATGATAGATGGAAACATATTTATCATAAAGGATTGGGAATGAGTATGAAGGCTAGAAAAGTCCTATAATTTGCCTTCTGCAAGCTAGAGTTGTGAAAATTGGTGGTACAGTTATAGGGCAAGCTCAAAAGCTCAAGAACCAGGAAAACCAACGTCTGAGAACAGGAGGAGATAGATGTCCCAACCCAAGCAAATTTGCCCTTTCTCTGCCTTTTTGTTCTATTCAGGCCCTCAAAGGATTGGATGATACACATCCATATTGGTAAGGGTAATCTTTATTCATTTTACCAATTCAGATGTTAATCTCTACTGGAAACACCCTCATAGACATACCCAGAACTAATGATTTACCAGCTAATGGGGCATTCCTTAGCCTAGTCAACTTGATGCATTAAATTAAGCATCATAAGTCCATCTCTTGTAAATTTGGCACCTATATGCACCTCCTCCTTGAACCATACTTAATCTCCAAATAAAGACAGTAACAAGGAAATAATTTCACTTAACATAATAAACTATCCTGTATACAACTGAAAATGCACTAATTTCTTCCCTAGAAGAGAAGGTAAAGTCCTTGAGTGATGTCTGCTCTTCTTATATTCTATAACTTAAATATTATGATGTAAAATTAACAATACTTAAATACTGATATAAAATCAATATATTGTATGTTACATGATAAGGGAACAAGAGAGAAAATAAAACAAAGATTTGTTTAATATATGTATATATACACAAACATATTCATAACAAATAAGGAGAGAATACTCATGACAATCACGGTCCTCAAGTCTACAACTGGTCACATGGTCACAGCTGGTATTTATAACTACTTTCCTCTACCATCCATTTTGTATTCCCTTTATCTTTAGCAAGAACCTCACCTAGTTGTTGTTCTTTACCTGGCGAAGTGATCCAAACCTTCATGCCTGAAGGATCTGGGTCATCAGTAGTCCTGTCTGGTTGTTGTAGTTTTCCATTGACCTTAAGCAGAGGTCATGGAAAATTAAGACACACTCTAAGGGATCTCCTCTATTCCAGGCATACTTTCTCTTACCCTCATTGTGGAGCAGTAGTTCAATATCTCCTTGGTAGTTAGGATCAATCACCCCAAGCAGTATCATGACTCCCTTCTTGGACTGTTGATTCAGAGGCAACCAAAGTGGTTGGGCAGGAGTCTTAACTTCCAATTCAATGGAATCCTTGTGTCTCTTGGTGAAAGCATTCCTCCCTCTGGAACTAAAACTACTAGGCTAGTAGAGCATAATGTCATGAAAACAGGAAGCAAAAATATTGCTGTGGGTCACTAGGAGTAATAATGTGTAGAGACACTCTGCCTCCACCCTTTGATTCCTGGACATTTTTAACATGCTGAAAGAAAAAACAAAAAAATAAAACTTGTAAAACCAGCATTCTATTGCATACCCTATGCAAATATATTTCAAAAATAAAGAGTCTATTAAGTAATCAAACGTTGAGAAGATTCATTGCCAGTAGACCTTTAGCTCAATAAATCTCAAAGACAGTCTTCAGGAAGAAGAAATATGATACTAGATAAGAAATATGAATCTAGAAAAAGAAATAGAGCTGGAAATGGTATAAAAATAAGTGTCAACTTCATTTTTATCTTATCTTTAATCATACCAGAGATAACTGTCTAAAAGGTATTAGCAATATGCTGTACATTTATAATACGTGTAAATATTAAATATATGACAAAGGATGGGAGCAGGGAAATGGGAGAAGACTGTTGTAAGCTCCTTAGACAATATAAAAACACTAGAACTAATAATTGAGCCTGGTAAGGTTGCAGGATACAAAAGCAATATATAAAAAATCTATTTTATATCTATTCGCTAGTGATAACAAATTGGATATTGAATTTAAAAAAAACACACTCTATATACCACAGCACCAAAATAAGGAGTTTTAATTATAAGAGTTTGGTATTGATTTTGTTACTGAACAATTCCTACAATGCAGACATACCTTTCCTTTAATCCTTCATGGGAATATGTTTATTTTGCTTTTAACATAAGGTATGGAATGGGTTTTTCTGACTTTTTGCTTAAGGACGTAGAAAATTAAACTTTAACCACTAAAAACAGAATAATCACACATTAGGGAACTAGAGATTTCAATGTTTCAGGTGTTTTATAAAAGCCTTAATAATCTGAAGTGTCACATACTCATTTACATAACACATGAGCTCCAAGACTTTTGAGTTTCTCTTATTCCACATACTGAACTCTAAAAGAAGCATGTGCATATTTTTGGGATATCAAATGTATAATCTTGGAATGGTATTTGAAATACAAAATGCATTTAAATGAACTAAAATGATTCAAGAAGAGCATATTGCACTTACAACACTTATACTCTATGCTATGGGCTTCTAAAGAGAGGTGGGTGTGATGCTGTGAAGAAAGGCAATTCCATTCTCAGTGGGTTATCACAGTGTATTTTCAGAAGTTTCTAATTGAAGGCATGCTTCATTTGCCTTGGCTATAAAAAAAATCTACATTTGCTCATGATTATGTCTGTAAATGCCCTCATAAAACGTACTCTAGCAAACACACCCACGCATTTGCATATGCACACACACACACACACATACACACAAACATATTACAATTTACTTTCAAATGCCTTCATGTAGATTAATTCTTTTTCCCTGTGTGTTTTTCCTGAGATCTCTGAGAAGATAAAAAAAGCTAAATATTAACATACATTATTTTAAATTTAAATGTATTGAACCATATCAAATAACTCCTGCATTCTGATTTATGAAATTTAATTTTAAAATAAGAAAATGTCAAAAAGGTTTTCCTAAATTGTGTACTCCATACCTTGATTTTTTTACCAATGATTCAATTATTTTGTTTAGATTTTCTTGAAAACATTGCTATCTGTACACATACACACACAAGAAAACAGATAATGTATATCTACTATGTTCAGTATTTCCTTTTATCTTGTAACTTGCTAGCTAGCTCCTTGTTCAGTTCTTACAGAGGAATAGAGGGTTCATCATAATGTACTCACATATTTTCAAGATAGTTTCACAGGATTGTAATTATTATTATAAAAGAATAAAGGACTGAATTAGGAATTGAATATGAGCAGTGTCTTTAAGAACAAAGATCGTCATGTCAATCGCTGGTGTTATTCAGGTTCTTCTCTCCTAGCCCGAGGAAGTGAGGGAAACTGGACACTAAAATAATGTCCACCCTGAAACTCATTGACATAATCTTCAATTCTTCAGCATCTCTGCCTAACAAACTCTACTTCTAGAAATAGCACCCATTTTAAGATGCAATAACTTATTTCAAAAATTAGAAGTTTTCTCAGGCTTTGTTGTCAAAGAGACATATGCCAAAACCTTGGATCTGCCATTTAATATGCTATGTGACCTTGGACAAATTACCTAAGCCTCAGATTCATTAGATGTAAAAATTACAAAGTCACCGAATGGAGTAACAAAACAGTATAAGTAGAATTCTTTGTCCATAATAAGACCTTGTAAATAATAAATATTACAATTATCATTATCATGGAAATAGTATTTTTTGAAGGGAGAGAAAGAGACAGAGAACTTTGTTAGAACATAGGTTTCATTCATGTGCTGCAAAAAGTTGTAGTTTACAGATTATTAATTGTGCCTTTCAAAATATAGAGATGTCCAAAATCAAGTATAAAAAAACCCTAAGTTCTGGATAACTTAAGCAGTGAGATAGCTCAAGATCTTTCAAATTTACCAGGGTTAGAAGAAGAAGACAATGCACATAGCACAGGACGTAAAGCCAAGAGTGAAATTTTCAAATTGAAACCTAAAACAAAGAGGGTCTTCAATTCCTAAATCATTCACTTATATATTTATTCATTCAATAACTATTTATTGAGTATCTACTATAGTCCTAGCACCATTCTTGACAGACTTTGGAGATACAGTGCTAAGCAAGACAGGAAGACTCTGCCTTCATGGAATGCGGGTTTATGTATCTGCAGAAGTTATTGTGTTGAAATTATTTTATTTATTTTTTAGTGAATACTTCTCTTGAAGAAATAAACATAATGATTTCAGATAATCATAAAGACTATGAAGAAGATGAAGCAGGGTGATATTTTGGGTGATTAGGATCAACTCTGGCTTGAGTAGTCAGGGAAGCCACCTCTGAAGAGAAGACATTTGATGTAAGAACTGCGTGAAATGGAGTTTCTCTTACAATAAATAACTTAAAGAGACAGTCTTTCAGGAAGAAGGAGCTCCTATGGCCAAAGTTCTGAGGATGGTCCACACTACTTCAGTTAGACATTCTTACATTACCGTGGGTTTTGGGAAAGTGCTTGCAGACCCTTTGATTGAGTCCTAACCCACTAAGAATAACTGAACATAATAGAGGAAGCTAAAATTAGTGGTTCGGGTAAAAGAATATGAGATCTAGAAAGATGGTGAAATGAACAAAAGGAAAATATCATAATCACCTGAGACTTGATCATAATCTGAACATAAATATCAAGGGAAAAGTGGAATAGAACCTTCAAGAACTGAAGTTTGAGGTTCACGTATTAATGTGTGAATATTTTCATTCATTCATTTAATTAATATGTGTGGCATTAATGGTAATAGTAATCCAAGAGAAAGGAGACAGAGGATTATGAATATTCCTTTAGAGCTGCATAGTACAATAAAGTGGCTGTTAGCTAAATGTGGCTACTAACATTTAAGTAAAATAAAATGAAAAATTCAGTTTCTCAGTCTTACGAGGTAGCTTTTAAGTGCTCACTACCTAAATGCTGCTTGTGGGTACCATACTGAACAACACAAACAAATACAGTTTCCATTTCCACAACAAGTTCTATTGGACCGTGCTGCCTGAGAGTTTTAAGTGTTAGAAAACCTGCCAGTGATAATATTTTAAAGTGTTCTGAAACTCAGAAGGAAGGCTGTGTTTACTGATAAATAATGTAAAGCAATAAATATGTTAAGACATTAAAAAGAGAGTATTGAATTTAAGGCAGGAGAGTTAAGTATAAAAGTCTACAGATTGCAAATGACACTAGAAAATTCTTTTGTCCTAGAGAATGAACGAAAAATTAATTTCCTAAAAGATTAAGCAGTTTGGAAAATAAACGACTAAATAACAAAAAAAACTAGTAGTGGAGACTGAAGTAGTGGAGTCATCTTTTCTTAAAACGATGACTACATTTGTGGATTAATATCTTTAATAGGCCGCGTCTGGTGGCTCATGCCTGTAATCCTAGCACTCTGGGAGGCCGAGGCAGGAGGATTGCTTAAGGTCAGGAGTTCAAGACCAGCCTGAGCAAGAGTGAGACCCTGTCTCTACAAAAATAGAAAGAAATTAGTTGGACAACTGAAAATATATAGAAAAAATTAGCCGGCATGGTAGTGCATGCCTATAGTCCCAGCTACTCGGGAGGCT
>NW_012150341.1:436731-445095 GCF_000956105.1 Propithecus coquereli | reverse complement strand
TGTTGACAGTTGTAGTACTTTTCTTAAATTAAAGGAGATGTAGATGAGAAAAACTTCGAGGGCACTCTAAAGTGTGGATTTTAATAGTAATACATTTTAAATTATTTTGGTCCATAGTTCATAATGCGAAATGAAATGGTTTTGAGAAACATAATGGAGCATGGTTCAGATAATATATAAAATGGAAGATTAAAATGCCATGCCTCAGCAGAGGGTAATTTTATCACCTGAATATACATATACAAATTATATACACACACACATATTCATGCATGTACAGATTTGAAGCATGATTTAGAAAATCAGACTTCTTGAAGCTCCTAATATACCTCCAGGATATGAGTAAGGAATAATAAAGCATCACAACATATCAATTCAAAGTGTCTTTCTGCCAGACATAACACTAAAAAGGAAGTTCACTGCAGGTGCCAGGACTATACCACAGAAACTAGTAGTGAAAACGCCAGCTTAGAGATTTCTTGGAAATGCTTTGAAGGAACCATTACCTAGTAAGCTATAACTTAGTGAGAGTATTGATGCTACACCAACTAACAAGCAAGATCTCCTCAGGATTATTAATATTTATCGTGGAAAAGAGTCTGTGCACAGACTATGACATCATAGAGGGTTTGGCCTTACAGGAGCAAATCATTATTAGCAGGCAAGGCTGACTTGGAACATAAAATTAGTTATATAAAACCTGGTTTGATAGGGCTATTTTTTCCTATCCTTTACGGTAATCCTCTCTGAACTGCAGTTGCACTGAGGAAGTTTACCCTCGCCTCCTGTCTTTGGTAGTGTTCGTCGTGGTCTTCTACTGATGACTCTAAAGAAAAGGAACGCGGTGTTATCTTTAGCCACACCTAGAGTCCACATTTTTTCTTGCACGTATGTTAATCTGCTACCCAGGCTATGCTGTCTTACTAGTTTCTGCCAGACAAAACCAACACAACTATGATGAGGATACTTGATTTTTTTTTTTTTATTGGAGGATTGGGTAGATTTTAAGCATGTAATACAGTGTGAGAGAAAGAAAGTTTGTAACTTTCTGATATTGCACAAAACAGACATCACCAGATTCCAATCGTCTGGTTGAGGATGCATGGTGCTCTGTGTAAACCAACTACCTCTCATTATCTCAACCTCTGTGACTCATTCAAACCCTTCAACTCCTCTTTCCTTCTGCCCATACTACTCGCAATATTTTTCAGTCTGCCGCATTCACCCCTATCCTCTGGAAACTATATTTCTCTCCAGTGAAGACATATTTTTGTCTCTTGGTTCTCTAAGCATAATGACCTGGAACAGAACTTCAGTCTTAAGTAAGTGAGGCTTGCCTCTGTTCCAGCTGGCAGATTCCATCGGGGGAAGAGGAACTGCCATCCTATTAGGGGGTAAATGGATGGTTCAACTTTAGTTCAATCTTCCCTGTGGAGAGTCATGTCTGCTTTTTTGTAGATCACATAAGAATCAAATACATACACAGCTCTCCAAGATGAGTTTTTTCCCCATTGTCACAATAGTAGACCTTTTCACTAAATGCTAGAAGATGTTGACATATTTTTGTTTTTCTTTCTTGTAATACAGTACAAATAAAACATTAGCTACAAATGTCTTTCTCTTTGGTATACAAGATGATACCAGTGCCATAAGATTATTTAAAACATCCTCTTTCTCCGATGCAAATGGAGTAGCAATATTGGTGATACGGCTCAAGTAAAATCTGATATGAAATGTAAGCAACTACTCTGACACACTGCATAGTCAATAAAAAGACAGCAAAAATATTGAACAATCACATGACAAATTTATGTTTTATTACATTTGGTCTTTATATTAAAAACTCACAGTTACTTGTAGTGATAAGGAAATTGATTTCCAGATCTAACTTTTCTATTTGTAATTTCATTAGCTACTCTGTGGCAAGCTGAACAATGAATATACTAAATAAAACCAGAAATCACATTTTTTTTAATGGAAAACACTCCATTAGCTAAAACATGCCTTTGAAAAACCTACTAGTTGTTGACTTTAATATCCACTGTCCCCTTTTTCTTCAATGATACAATACAAGATTTTTAGGTGAACACATGGCTGCCCAAAATAAATAGCACAATTCCCTAGCTTTCCTTGCAATTACTTGTAGTCATGTGCTTGAGTTATGGGAGTTGTATGCAGAAGTATAATGATTCATTTGTGAAAAATTCCCTCATATAGAGGGTTCACACTTCTCTTTTGTCTAACCACATTCCTACTAGATGGAATATGTGTGTGATGGGTAGAGCTAGAATTGATATCCAGGATTATGAGACACACTCTGAGGATTGCAAGGCAGCTAGGAATAAGATAAGTCCATCTGGTCTGTGCAACCGCTCTACTAATGCAGGATTGTCTAGTTTACTAGTGTTTTACGTGAGGCATAAATATATTTTCTTTTGCTTAAGTCAATGTTATTTGTGATTTTCTGTTAAGTACAGCTGAGCCTAATAGTAAAAGTGTTATAATTTGTAATCACATCTTGACCAAGAACTTAAATATCCCGTATCATAATGTGATACAAATGATAACATTTTGTCCCTGGAAAAATACAATCTATTTTATAACACTTTTAAAAAGATAACACGAGAACAATGAGCACCAGGTAGTGTAATTGTCTTCTTGCCTTTTCTTGTTTGTAAGTGGTTGAACAGATTCACTTTTGAAAGTGTGTTCTTTTTCTACCAATCAGTTGTTTAATAAATACATGGTTTTATTGTTATGGTGTGTAAAATTTTGCTAAGCAATATAAAAGCAAGAGATACAAAATATTTTGGCTTTTTAATAAAGTTTCTCTATCTTTGAACAGCAGCCCCAACTTCACTTGTGTACGCTGAAGCTGATTAGTTTGCCTCTCTGAGCCTCAATTTTCTCAGACTGGAATGAAGATAATAATATTAATATTACTTCACATAACTGTTGTAAGAGTTAAGTACAATATAAAATTAAAAGTTGATAATATTGTGCCAGGCATCAGATCATATTTAAAATTGTCATTATTATTGTGATGATGAAAATGATCGTTAAATGGGGTAAGACTACATCTGAAATGTACTACACGTGTTTTAAGTCATACCTCACATTAATTTATTTAGATATTTACATCATGTAAACTTTAAAACAGAACAAAAAAAGAAGGATGCCTTGGTCTTGCTAGCCAAGATGACTTCAAAAATAAGTAAAAAGTAAGTCCTATATTAAGTTAAATTATAGGAATTATAAGAAGTTATACAAAAAAGTATAATTTAGTCTCAGTGGGGTGAGTGTTTCTGAAAAATTATTTTATCTCCAATTTTTCAGAATTCCTTTTAAAATATAATGTGTCAGGACTAATTCAATAATTCTACCATAATTCATAAAAATCAGGCTTTCTAGATTTTTCCCCTAGAAATAGAATGTATACAGACTAAATTATTTACCAGAAATAGCTTGTTAACTAGAAATAATATAGCAATTGACATCTCCACATGATGTATTTCTAACTTATATAAGATATAATTAATTGCCTGATTTGAAAAACAAACTTAATTTACTGCATTAGAAACATCTGGAAATTTATTTCTGATTTGACTTCAGGAAAAAATAAGTTTGTCAAGTCATGGAGTTCATGAGCACGTTGACTAACCCAGGCAATCCTGGATACCAACAATGCAACATATGTAACTTAATGGCACAATTTGCCAAAAAATGACAAAAAACAGAATCCCCGCTGAACACTTTTAAGTAGGGTACCTATATTTGATGCTCTTAGTTTGCATAATGGCTTCCCACACGAAATAAGATAGTAAGGAGCAGAAAAGATTCACCAGTAATGCTTGACTTACTCCAACTGCTTGTGAATTAAAAGCAGCTGTGGACAGTAGGAGGCTGGTCTCCACTTAAGTACAATGTTGGCAATGTGGATAACGATATTATCTCAGTCTTTGAAACAGAATGTTCAGAATCATCAAAAGTGAAGTAAAGGGCTTATAGACATAATTAAACATTTTCAGTGAGGTAGTTAGTTATATAATTTAGGGTTACTTTAAATATTTTCAACCCCTTGATTTCATTTTATTAATATATATATATTTTTTTTTACAATTCACTTTTAAATCATTGCAAATATCACACTGTTATGGCAAGTGTTACAGTGACCGGTCCCAGGGGAATAACTGAGCCACACGCAGAGAGTTGGAGAGTCATTGTTTAATCTCTTAACGCTGGCGGGCCCAGAGGAGACAAGTCTCCAAATTCTGAGCACCTTTTCCGGGTTTTTGTCAGGTTTTATACTCTTTTTTTGGGGGGTTAGTCTTATCCAATAACACACACAAGCATAAAAGTTAACCAATTAGTAAAAGGATTAAAAGCCAATTAATAGCAGTTCTTACATGCAGTACAATTACGATAGGCTTATAACAAACAGTATAGTTATGATAGGTTTACAACAAGCAGTACAGTCATGACAGGCTTATAACTCCGCTGAACTGTTTTGTGGTTTCAGGTAGCTGGTGCATATTCTACCTACTTGCTCTACTTAGCTACTCTGCGGTTTTAAGCAGAACTGGCATGGAAATTCCCCAACAACACAAATTTGGCTTCTTTTTTGCAGTTAAAGATTTGAACTATGATTAATGTGGATAGTATCATATAATTATACAATAATAGGGAATATTTGTGGACTACCTTGTCTTATAGCATCAATAATTTCAGAAGTCAGCCGTTAGAAAATTTTTCCTTATCATTTCAAAAAGTAATACATGACACAATTGTCTCTGTTGGGATTGTATTCATTGCTTACATTTTTGAAGATCTGCTATTGTTGGCAGGTGTGTGCTTATCAGTATTAATAATAATATTCACAGCTCAGTGAAACTTGAATGTTGCTTACAAATCACATGTTGCTCTGTTTCTGGGATGTAACAGAAATGTAGGAAGTCATCTTGCAGACAGAAACAAGAGAACATTTTTCAAGGGATTAATAGTAGTAGCTAGTTTCACGATTTAATAATTTGTGTTCATAAACAAAAAGTACAATTTCCCATCTGTTACTTTTTCCCCTCAGTTGTTAAAAATGTATCCATGAAAAATGTAGCTTATTCTTTTAGCACATTTTTAAAAAATATTTAGAAATGTATACTAAAAAAATGTAGTATTCCTGAAAGGGAAAAGAGATGCTGTAATCAATACAGAGTGTATTGTCTGGTCACTGGATGTTATGTTCAATTTTAGAAGTGGCAGAATTATAGGGAAAGAAGTGGATAGGACTTAAATACCTTAGCTGTAGCTAGTTATATATCACTACCCAGCTTTCAAACCTTGGAAAATCTCTATAAAAGTTCATTTTCTCAATAAAAATTTGTCATGAAAACCTGGAATTAAGAATTTTAAGAGTCCATGAGCTAATTTAAATTTTTCAAAACATCTAATTTGAAAAAAAATTACCCATTATGAAGATATATCAACAAATACAAAGAATCTTCGTATGGGGGATTGTGTCAATTAATTTTAGCAGTACTGATTATCATTTTGAAGTTATTTCAAAGTTTAATGGACAATATTACTTATATATACAGACATACATATGCATATTGGGTATATATATGCATACATATGCGTATGTGCATGTCTTTGATTAACACTAAGTAGGAAAAAAATATTTCTGTGTTTTTGTGTAACACAATTTCACTTCTTAGATGCATGGGGCAGAAAATGGAAGGCTGGAAATTTTTTAATAAAATTAAAAAGTTTAGAACCACTTGAAAGAATGATCACTATGTTCCTAAAATATTTCACTTCTAAAATCTCTTCCCTGCTCCTACCACCTCCTGATTTCAATTATCATCTCAATGCTTGCATGCCCTAAATATAAATCTCTTCTTTAGTTCTGTCTTATATTTCAAACTGTGTACTGAACATTTTAAATCTGTAACCTTATTATCACCTCAAAAATATCTACTCTGCTTCCTTTCCTAATTTTCCTTCCTTTCCTCTTTCAAAAGCAATTCTACCAGTTGCTTTGGCTAAAAATTTGACAATCAATTTTGATGATTTTGATGGAAATGTAAAAACACACATAATTGTACAACTTGATTAACTTACCCAAAGAAGAACACAAAATTATCACCCAGGTAAACAAGCCAGAAAGCAGGTAGATTTACAAAGGCCCCAAGAGCTAGAGAACTTAGAAATTGAACCACTAACACATCACCGTCCCCACATTGAGAGGTCTTCACTCTGCATGGAAAACTTGGCTTGTCGGTCAGAACAGCCGATGAGCAGGGAAAGTACATCCCAACAGAAGGTGAGATTCCCAGTTTGAAGGTTAATCAAAGGCAACATCAGTGAGAGGTGGGCTGAGTCTTGTACCAGCTGAGAACACCTTTTCCAGGACAAAGCCTTACATCAATGTGAAACTGCTTAGAACGGAATTTAAATTATACAGGGCAGAGGCATTAAAGGTAAAGAAAGAGAATATCTGTATATAAAGTGGGGAGAGGAGCAGAGAAGGTATATCCGGAAATACAAGGTTAGATTTTTTTTTAACACTTCCTGATAATGAAGGAAGAGGGAGTCCTCATCTGCATGAGTTAAATAATACTTTAGTAAATGAAAACATGACAGAAAGACATGCCCACACAACAGATAAGTATTTTAGCCTACTACTTCAATATGAAATGAAATGAATTTAGGAAAATGATAGAAAGATTATGAAAGAGCAGTGTGAGAGTTATTAAACTTTGGTAGCTCAGTTTCATACAAACCTTCTTATATTCTGCTTTGTGATGCTGAAGCAGAGAGTGTGCAAACCACATTTCTTCCATCCCAGCTCTCTCCTTGTTATGCGTGTCCAATAGAGAGCACTACCAGGCATCTGAGAGGCTGGAGGAAAAAAAAGAGACATGTGTTTTCCTGCTTACCTCCCCATTCCTAGTTTATTCTTCTCGTCCCTGTCCCTAGCAATGTGTCTTAACTCTGACACATAAAGCTCATTCCAGTAGCAGGTGTTGGTTCTTGTCTGCAGATTTTTCCACATTCACAGAGCTCCCTTTATTATACCCACTAAGAGATAAGCATTCAGGCTTGTAAGTGATTATTATCAAAATCATTTCTTTTTCTTTTACATTTTTTGATATGATTCAGTTCTACCTTTCCATTTGACTGGGAAATAAAAGTGCCTGGCTGACAATTAGTGGGAAAGTTCAACTTTTATTCCATTGAGCCCAAGGACTTAGTATTTATGTAGTTTAATGCATTCCTTTTAACTTTATAAATGTCTTGTAACTTTGCACTTTGTAAAGCTCAATTAGTGTCATAGTTATAAAATCATAGTTAACTACTAAAACCATTATTTGATATGTTCTTTGATAAATTTTCTTCAAAGTTATATTCAATTAAACTTTTAGCTAATCATGTGTAAATGAAGTAAAGTTTAGACTTAACTGGAATTACTGTATAAAAAGTTAAGAGTTTGAAAAATGACTTAGAATATTTATTCCAAAATTTATTAATGTGAGGAGTTGTGAGAAAAGTTACTCAAAATGCTGTATAAGTCAGATCAAAAATATTTATTGGCCTATTCAGTAAAAAGAAAAAAGAAAAATAAACTCTCTTAATTCAAATTAGCTTTGTATGTACAGGATTTTGAAGAATCTAACATATAAATTTAAAAAATCATAGAACTGCAATAAATCATTTCTAGAAATTCAGGCATTTACTCTCAGTAAATGTCTCAAAAAATAAGTACTTTAGATTTTACAAGCCACGTGGTCTTTGTCTCAACCACTCAACTCTTCCCTTATAGCACAAAAGCAGCCATATACAACACAAAAACTAATGGATATGATCATTAGTGTTCTAGAAAAATTTTATTTGTAAACAACACGTCTTCCTGTTTTGCAGGCCTGAGTTTGCCAAACTTTATTCTAGACCTTAATTAATAGGTTCAGTCTTTCATAAAATTTTAAAGAGAATAAAGTTTGTGTCCCATGTATCCTGTTTTCCTACACTCTTGTTTTTCAATTTATTCCTCAAAATAATGTTTCTCTATTTACTGAAAACACTTCTATTTAAGTTATATTAATTCCTATGCTGATTACTTAGTTCATGAATCTCTAATCCACTATCCCTGGCTTCAGGCCTATCCCTTTTATATCTATTCTGATTTCAGCCAGAGGAGTATTTCCAAACAAAAAGTTTATCATATCTCTCTGCATCTTAATATAGTTTAATGGTGTCTCATTGCCTTTATGATAATGCTGTCCCAATGTTCTTTTGTTTAAAACAATAATAATAATAATAATGTCCAAATGCAGTACTCTTGTGACCCATAATATCAAACAATTATTT
>NW_012150341.1:434144-435366 GCF_000956105.1 Propithecus coquereli | reverse complement strand
TTTTAACACATTTCACTAAATTGGCCTTTGATTAGACCACTACCTGTAATTCTGGAATACTTTTACTAATACTAGTTTTAGTGTTATGTGAGTGTATTACGTTATCAGGAAGAGACCACACACAGTTTTATAAGTGGCTTTTTGCCTTCCAAAGATACAGAAGTTAATAAAGAGAGGCAGCTGTGTAGGAAACATTATTTACAATGTATCATAAGAGAACTGTCCTCTTCCTCTTGTTTCTCATGGGCATGCTGTTGCTTCTAAGATTGCCAGAATTAATAAAATGCCAGTTTCTTCCTATGTCACTGAACTTTAATATTAAAGACAGTATATTTCTATTTAAGCTAACATTTATAAATATCACAATCTTCTGGCTTTGAAATAACCTCTACAGAAGTGAGTCAATAACCCCACTGGGGCAAGAATGCAGAGGCGATGCTCAGTTGCCCCTGGACAACATTCCTATATCCTGGTTTACCATGGACTAAAGGCTCCCTAACTTTTCCAAAACAATTTTACATGGAAAATTTAAATACAAAGTTTATTCTAAATGTGGTGATAACAATCCATTTTCTAGGTCAAGCCCTCAACTATTGGGTTTGACCCAATAACTGTTGGGTCAAACAGTTATCTATAAATACTCTTCTTTTATAATTGAGCAGGAATCAATTATTTCTTATTGGTACTTAAGGATTTTCACTTGTTCCACTATATATTATTGCCCCCTTTTTGAATATCATCACAACTTTATGAGCTTTTATGAATTCAACTTTTTCTAAATGACAATAATTATTGTTTTCTGTGTAAGACTGAAACTTTCACTAATAGCAAGTGTGACCCACTCCAAACTGTTACGATCAGCAAACATTAATTAAAGTACTGTGCTTTCTCCCCAAATTAAGATGATCTCATGTCATCTTTAATTCTCTACTCGAAGCCAATTCTGAATAAGCCAATATTAAAGTGTTCTGAATTCTTTTATATTTTTAGTCTATTTTGTTTTCACTGTCACATTGTGATTTCTAGTTCACAGAACTGCTAATTATTTTTATATATAGATCTAATATCCATCAACCTTACATAACTTTCTTATTGTTTTGACATAGGAAAGATTATTCATTTGGAAGGTGCCTTAGTACAAAAAGGAAACAAACCCCAGTTACAAGATTATATCTCTGACTGAAAGGGAAAGTTTATTTAGAAATGACATTATTTAAAACAG
>NW_012150341.1:433698-434094 GCF_000956105.1 Propithecus coquereli | reverse complement strand
AGCTGCATAAAAGAATGGTATTATTCCTACTTATTGTTTGTGAGAATTTTGAGTGAAAGAGAATGGAAGAGCAGACATGAATATTCCACAACAGCTTAGCTCTTCAGTGTTCAGCTTCCTCCAGGGAATGACCATGTTAAAAAATGACTGGAAAAATGTTTAAAGGCAATGTATCAGGTTGATCAAACTCCATCTGAATGTATTTGAGATATGTATATTAAGCGTGTTCTGTTAAATCCCAATGATTAAATATCAAATTATACCTAAAAAAGATTTGAACTTGCTGCAATTTCTCTTGTTCAACTCCATTCAAATTATTTTTCAATGATTTAGTCCATTTCTAGCTCTTTCATTCCTGGATAATAAAAATTGAAAAATCATAAATACATGTTATAA
>NW_012150341.1:420836-422598 GCF_000956105.1 Propithecus coquereli | reverse complement strand
ACTACTGGGTATTTATCCAAAGGAAAAAAAAAAGTCATTTTATCAAAAAGACACTTGTCCTTGAATGTTTATTGCAGCATAATCTACAATTGCAAAGATGTGGAATCAACCCAAGTGCCCATGAGTGGATTAAATTAAAATTCGGCATATGTATACCATGGAGTTCTACTCAGTGATAAAAATAAATAAATTAATACCTCGTATAACAATCTGGATGAAACTGGACACCATTATCCTCAGTGAAGCATCACAAGAATGGAAAAACGAACACCACATGCACTCACTATCAATTTGGAACTAACTGAACAGCACTCATGTGCACAGATGGAAGCAAAACTCAGCAGAAATCAAGGAGGTGAGAGGGGTGGAAAGTAAGGGTAAAATCAAACCTAAAGGGTACAATGTATACTATCCAGGTGACACTTATAACTTTGGCTCAAGCAGTACAAAAGCAATCCATGTAACCAAAACATTTGTACCCCCATAATATTCTGAACTAAAAGAAAACAATAGCAATGTTGATTCTGCTGGTCCATGAGCATGGTATGGTTTTCCTGTTTACATCTTCTGCTATCTCCTTCCTCAGTGTTTCATATTTCTCCCTGCAGAGGTCTTTCACCTCCTTAGTTAAATATATTCCTAGGTATTTTATTTTCTTTGTTGCTATTGTGAAGGGTATTGAGTCTTTGATTTGGTTCTCAGTTTGACTGCGGCTGGTGTATAAGAAAGCTACTGATTTCTATACATTGATTTTTTAACCTGAGACTTTGCTGAATTTGTTTATCAATTCCAGTAGTCTCCTGGCAAAATCTTTGGGATCTTCTAGACATAAAATCATATCGTCAGCAAAGAGTGATAGTTTTACCTCTTCTGCCCCCATTTGGATGCCATTGATTTCCTTCTCTTGTCTGATTGCTCTGGCTAGGACTTCTGGCACTATGTTGAATAGAAACAGTGATAGAGGGCAACCTTGTCTTGTCCCAGTTTTAAGTGGGAATGCTTTCAATTTTTCCCTGTTCAGTATGATGTTGGCTGTGGGTTTGTCATATATGGCTTTTATCATTTTTAGGTAAGTGCCATTTATGCCTATTTTATTAAGCATTAAAATGTCCATGCTACCCAAAGTGATCTACAAATACAATGCAATCCCTATTAAAATACCAACATCATTTTCACACCTCTAGAAAAAATAATTCTATGCTGCGTATCAAACCAGAGAAGACTTCATATAGCAAAAGCAATTTTAAGCAAAAAGAACAAATTGGGAGGCATCAATTTACCAGGCTTCAAGCTATACTACAAGGCTGTAGTAACTAAAACATCATGGTACTGGCACAAGAACAGAGACATAGACCAATGGAATAGAACTGAGAATCCAAATATAAAACCATCCTCATATAGTGATATAATATTTGACAAAGCAGACAAAAACATACACTGGGGAAAAGAATCTTTATTCAGTAAATGGTGCTGGGAAAATTGGATAGCCACATATAGAAGACTGAAACAGGATCTGCACCTCTCACTTCTTACAAAAATCAACTTGCGGTGGATAACAGGCCGAAATCTAAGGCTTGAAATTATAAGAATTCTAGAAGACAATGTTGGTAATGCTCTTACAGACATTGGCCTAGGCAAAGAATTTATGAAGAAGACCCCAAAGGCAATCACAGCAGAAGCAAAAGTAAATAAATGGGACCTGATCAAATTAAAAAGCTCTGCACAGCCAAGGAAACTATCACAAAAGCAAACAGACAGCCTA
>NW_012150341.1:414979-420786 GCF_000956105.1 Propithecus coquereli | reverse complement strand
TGAAATTAAATATACTTTCTATATTTAAGTACTCTGCTTAGATACTAGGACTAAAATTTTAATCAAGAATGAATTCTAAAAAAGTCGATCTCGTCCAAATAGAGAGTAGGATGGAGGTAATCAGAGGCTCGCGCAATTGGGGAGAATAGAAATGGAGGAGATGTTAGTTGAAGGATATAAAATTGTAGTTAGGTAGGTGAAATAAGTTCAAGAGAACTATTGTATAGCATGGTAACTGTAGTTAATGATGATATATTGTATTTTTAAAAAATGCTAAGAGAATGGATATTAAATGTTCTCACTACAAAAATAATAACTATGTGAGGTAATACATATTTTAATTGCCTAGATTTAACCACTCTACAATGTATATATACTTTAAAATATCATGTTGTACATAATACATATATACAATTTTATCTTAATTTTAAATAAATAAACAAAATTTTAAAAAGTGACCTCTAAAAGATTAATATTGAGAACAAGTGGTATATGAGATTTTTTAGTTGTTTTATGAATTATATTTCTCTTTTTTCCTTTACCTGAGTCTCATATCCTTTGCTTCTAATTATGTATCTTACGTAATTCTGTACATGTGAGAATTATGACCCCAGTCATGGAGAGATTCTGTTTACCGAAGATTCCCTTAAGAGATAGCAATGTTTTCATTTGTTCATTTATTTAACAAATATTTATTGAAAGCCTGTTCTATGTCAGCATTCTTTGGATGCTTATGATATATCAGTAAATCAAAGAGAAAATGATACTTTCCCTCAATGAGCTGCTATTCTAGTGAGAGCATACCAACATAAATAGGTATAATGAATAAGCAACTTGTTCAATATGTTAGAAGATTAAAATGCCCACAAGAAAAATGAGAGCAATGTCAATGGGAATGGAGAGGACAGTAGTTGTAATTTTAAATGAGCTTATGAGGTGAGCTTTTACCGAGATTATATATAAGGAAAAACTTGAAGGAGATAGGGATTAGCCACAAAGATAATTAATGGAAGAATGTTTCCCAGAGAAACACATAGACACAAGAACACAATGCAAATGCATTACTCTTTCTGTTATCTGGAGAATAGATTATAGGACAACATAGATAGAACTAAGAGTAGAAAGCAATAGCAAATTGCAGCTAGGAGAGGGGCAGAAGAGCTGAGAGACAAGACCCTTTCTGGTCCAAGTACAGTTAAATCAGGCCTAACTTTTGAAAGCAGGGCAAAAATTTAATTAATTAATTAAAGCCTCCAGACAGACTGAGCCCTGCTAAAGGAAAGGTTTTTTGTTTTGTTTTGTTTTGTTTTTTTAAGACTATTTTTTTGAACAGTTTTAGGTTCACAGAAAAATTGAGAGGAAGGTATAGAGATTTCCCATAACTCTCTACCCCTACACATGCATAGTCTTTCCCATTATCAATATCCCCACCAGAGTGGTACATATGTTACAACCAATAATCCTCTAATGGTGGATTATAATCACCTAAAGTCCATAGTTTACATTAGGGTTTATTCTTGGTGCTGTGCATTCTAGGCTTCAGCAGATGTATGATGACATGTGTTAAAAGAAAAAAAAAAAAACTTCAGGCAAATTAAATTTAGCAGAGCTTATTTGAGCAAGGAAACAATTCATGAATTGGTTAGCACCCTGAACAAGTAACAATTTAGAGAGTTCTACCCAGCAGCATGGGCAGGCAGTATTCATAAACAGGAAAAAGGAAGTGGCATATAGAAGCAGTTGATTGGTTACAGCTCAGTATTGGCTTTATATGGACATGGTCTGATCAGTTGGCAGATGCTAAATTAGGTTACAGTTTGCTATGTACAGAGGGACCTTTAGGCCAAATTTAATTTAACAATTCCTCTGTTTTGGTCAGCCTCTCAATCTTGAATGATTGACCAAAATTTTGGGCAATAGATGCCACACTCCATCATTATCACATGGACTTTTTGGTCTCAGTATGGAATTCACAATTCTCAACATCAGGTCAGCTGGATGTTTCATTATGTTCTCTTCATATTTTCCTTATTCTAGTGAGACCATTTGACATTTAACAGATGGTAGCATATGAGCATTTGAGACTTTTGAGAGGATGTGGCACACCAGGAAAATTATTTTCATAGCTATCAGGAGAAAATACTAAAAGACTGAAGAATACCCTTAAATAGGAGCACCATGGATTGCACTGATCAAAATCAAATATATAAAAAATGAGCAAAAAGAGGAATCTACTTGTTTTAACCAAGTAGCTTGTTTGTTGATATCTTGCAATTGAATTTCTACCATACCAGATGTGTTTATCCAAGTGCAGCAGGAGGTGTAAGCTATCACACAGACTCCCTCCATTCAGTCAACAGATAGTCCAAAACAATCCTGTTATATAAAACAACTTTAGTAAGAAAATTTAAAGGAATTTGTCGGGCAACTATAGCTTTTTCAGTAGAGTTAGCTACAGTAGCTAATGTTGAGACAGATTTCTAATCAAAACCTCATTTATATTTATGCTAAGCCAGTAAAGGAGCATTCTGTAAAAGATGTCCATTTGGAGAGATTTATGCCTGCTGGTAAATTTCTTTTTATTCTACAATGCAAATTAAGTGGTATTCAGTGTGTAATTGTCTGTGGAGAACAGTGGTACTGTTATCATTCATAATATATTTTGCCCCCTTCTTTTTCACTTTTTGAGACACGGAGTTGCCCACATATATGGTTGATCATTAAATCCTCCACAGATAAAAATATATCCTGGAAGGGCACAACAGACAGTTCCCTGGGGGATGCCTTGTGCATTAGGGATTAGGAGGAGGGAAATCTTACTTGTCTTAGACTCCGCTATTGAATTATTGCAGAGTTGGAGCCCAAGATAAGTCAATAGGGTTATAAATTTATCTATAAATTTTTGAATTATCTTTCTTTTGGTTTTCCTATTCAATTTCTACATAATTTGTTAATAACCACAAAACCCTCACTATAGATTTTGTCTACTATTAGATCTAAGGAGAAATCTGTACATGCGAATCTAAAAGCCTAATCCTATAGAAAGGACAGATAATTGTACTTGGAACATCAGTGAAATTTGTTACAGGGTGAACCAGAGAATCTCTAAGATCATGTAAGGATTGAGGTTTAACATGACATACAAGACATTCAGTTAAGTTCCCTATGGAAACTATTAATATCAATTATGAAATCTGAATTATTGCATTATCTTGCATGTATAAACAGAGGAGAAACACAGGGAAAAGAAAAAGGGGACAAAGATTTCATGGTGACCAAAGGAGAAAAGTGTTGATCTGTGATCTTGGGAAATCTGTCCATGCCTAGAATGCTATCTGCTTGGAAGGGGTGGGGGCGGGGGTGTGCAGGACAACAACAACAAAAACAAAACAAAACAAAATTCCCTGGTTAGTTTTACCTTAAGGTCTTTAATGGGTATACAATACTGGGTCTAAAGGGGCCCTCTTGAGCTGAGATGTGTGAATTCAAGACTTGAGGACTGAAGTTGCAGAAAAAACTTAGCATGGTCCCTTCCAATGAAGTTCGAGGGCAATTCTTCTATGATTTCTGTTCAAAAACACTTAATCTGCAGGTTCTAGATCATTAAGGATCTGTTTGCTGTCACTTGGTGGGTCACTAAGGGCATCTTTTACCAGGTGAAAATATACTTTAGCATAATGAATTAAAGCCTTGCACTATTGAAACATGTCAGAGTTTATGAGACTAGGGGTTACATGAGGTTCTATTATTAGAGGCATAGGCCTTCCAGTAACTATTTTAAAAGTTGTCAATCTATGTTTTCCAGTGGGAGTGGACCTGATTGCTATCAGTCCGTAATATCTTGGACCAAGGCAATCCAGTTGATTCAGTTAGTTTTGCCTAATGCCATTGTGCTTGTAATACCATATTTCACTGTTGTATAACTTGTCCAGTGAAATGAGTACTTTTGCCGCTGGAGATTTCTCCAGGAATGCCCTAAAAAGAAAACACATTTTCTAATAACCAATTGGCTACTGTGATAGAATTGGCCTTCTTACATAGGAACATTTCTGTAAAACCAAAAAGCATACACTGAAGGTGGCATTTGTTAATAAATGAAGTCTATTTGTAAGTGTTCAAATGATCCATTTGAAATATATTACTTGAGGTTTTTATTGTCTTACCAGGATTATGGGTTTGACAAATTAACTATTGGTTATAAACCACTTTAACAATTTTAGAACAGTCACTTCACCATTTTTTCCTTCATATTTTATATCATTGTATCTATTCCATTATGAGTCACAGATTACAGAGCTTTGAATAATGAAAGCTTTAAGGACTCAGGAAAAACCAGGAAGCATCCCGTCCCAGGCTCTCCATGAATTCATATGAACTCATGGAGAGTTACATTCTTTTAAATACCTGTTTTGTTTTTCCAGTTCAGGTACATAGTATTATTTATTAAATGGGTTATCAAAGATAATTTGACTTGGATCAATCTTATGGAGTGCTTCAAATTGCATATTTTAACAATTTTAGTACAGTCTGACTTAGCATGAAAATCTGCCAATGTATTTCTTTGGTATTTAATTAATTCTTGTTGTGTTTGACGTCGAGTTAGCAGTTTTATGAACCAATCAATTTCTTCAATACATTTCTGGGAATTCTTACCCAGTCCAGCGGTATGATCTTAATTTATCAGGAACTTGTACTTGTCAGAGTCTGTTTCATGAATCTCCTTGAAGATTAAACACTTTAGGCTTACAGTTCCTCAGGAAAGTACCAGAGTAAACAATCAACCATAAGTAAATGACAAATTTGAAATGGCCATGATGAAAAATCTGATGAGAGTTATTATAATAATGATGCAATTGCCAAGAAAATTTGATTATTTCTGTTGCATGTAACATTTTAATATAATTAGCAATACTATAATTATGACTGATAGCATTATACTCGAACTATTAAATTTCTATGAATTTGATAGAATTTCTGAAACACATATTAATAACATATCTGTATAAATATAACTCAAAGAAGGTTTAGCATTCCTTATTATTTGACAAGGCTTTTCATATCATTTAGTCAAATAAGCTCAATTAGTTTAAGATCTCTCTTTCTTTAAGGGAAGAGTCCTTTCGAGCTGTTCCAAGGGCCAATATGGAAAATCACAATGTTAATTTAAGGCCAAGAAAAATACTTAATTTAGAATTTGATTTGGGGAAGTTTGTCAAAATATCAAAGGCATAGAACACTTACTTGATCAAAATAGGATCACAGGTGACTATGAACAACAGCCATTTTTTTTTTATCCAAAGCGATAATTAAAAGATTTCAAAGGCAAATTCAGAAAGTTACATAGCTGTAGAAAAATGTTACTCTTTTAATAGAAAGGACTCAGTTTTCTGAATTGATCAAAAATCTAATAAAGACAACATGAAATTATCTTAGTAAACCACAGAATCTTTGTTTTCTAGGCCAATTGCCAAAAAAGTATCTTTAAAAAGTCTTATTAAGAGACATGAACAGAAGTTTTTCAAAAGAAGATACACTAATGGCCAATAAACATAAAAAGGAATGCTCAAAGTCACTAATCATCAGATAAATGCATATCGAAACCACAATGAGATATCATCTAGCCCCAATGAGAATGGCTTTTATCAAAAAGTTTTCAAACGACAGATGCTGGTGTATACGCGGAGAGAAAGAAACACTTTATACACTGTTGGTGGGACTGCAAATTAGTATTATACAACCTCTATGAAAAATAGAATGGAGATTCCTCAAAGAACTAAAAGTAGAGCTACCATTTGATCCAGCAATTC
>NW_012150341.1:411809-412179 GCF_000956105.1 Propithecus coquereli | reverse complement strand
ATAGAGCTGGAGCCCATTCTACTAAGTGAAGTATCACCAGAATGGAAAAACAAGCACCACATGTACTCACCATCAAATTGATGTTAGCTGATCAACACTTATGTGCACATATATTAGTAACATTCATCGGGTGTTGGGCAGGTGGGAGGGTGGAAGAGGGGATTGGTTTATTCACACCTAATGGGTGCAGTGTGCACCATCTGGGGAGTGGACACGGTGGAAGCTCTAACTCAGGTGGGTTAAAGACAATATATGTGACCTAAACATTTGTACCCCTGTGATATGCTGAAATAAAAAAAAAAGAGCAGACAAATATACCAAGAAAACCTTATTGTTTTAACACAGAGGATCAAATCCCAGTTTTGCATTA
>NW_012150341.1:408664-409194 GCF_000956105.1 Propithecus coquereli | reverse complement strand
TTGTGTATGATTATTAATACAAAAACCAACCTCCCAAGATGAAGCTTTATGTATAGTAAAACAGTATATTCAAACTAGATATCACTTATATAATTGAAAATTTAGAAAAACGTTGTTTTAATGAGTGCTGCAATGTCAACTTTTAGTAGAACTAACACTTCTGACTACCCATAAACTTGAAGGTGTTGATGCTCAAACTAAAAATAGAACTAGTATATTACAGTACAAATTGAAACATAAAAATAAAGAGACGTGGGAAGAGCTACAGATAGAAAGATAAATGTGGTATTTCGACACTGAGTCTATTCTTGAACAATAGAATAATTATACTAAAGCAAGCTACAGAATAAAAGATACCAAGGGGTAATAAGAAATAAAAAAGAATGAGGGAAAGTTTAGAAGAAGTAATGGAGAAATGATGGAAATAACCATTGAAAATGGTTAGAGTCTATAATGGTAGAGAAAAAATAAGAGTGCAAAAGCATAGAATATTAGATTAAATGGTTTTTTAAATATAAGGAGTCATTAAA
>NW_012150341.1:407593-408614 GCF_000956105.1 Propithecus coquereli | reverse complement strand
AAAAAAAAAAGAGCAGACAAATATACCAAGAAAACCTTATTGTTTTAACACAGAGGATCAAATCCCAGTTTTGCATTACTGTACTTTGATATAGTTCAATGTTTAGAAAAACTTATAAATAATTATCTTCTAATGTTGACCATCTTGATCACAGAAACATTTTTTTTCATGAAATTCACCTTCCACAAATCTTCTAAAACTTTCTTATCCATGCAGTTATTGTCCTATTATTATTCTCTTCTCATTTTGGAACATTCATTCTATGTTAGGAGAAATATTACTCTTTTTTTCTACTTAACAAAGCAAAATATTCTGACATTTTATAGCTTTACCTTACCCAAAACACATCCTACTTTCCTTGTACACTTGCACAGAGTTTAATTTCCCTATTATTTCTAGTAATCTTATTAGGTCTATTAATCAGAATTCTTAACTCTAATGACCTTAATTTTCAGTGAACACTAGGAATCAAGCAATTATGAACTGTTTTACCAGAAATTTATAGATTGGCAAATCTATGCATTATAATTTCTAGAAGCATGTGCTTTGTCATAGTATAATTTGTCCGTATGGCACAAAACACGTTCACCAACGGTCCTAAATATCTTAAGTTTCTCTGTAATAAGAAACTGTAGAGAGAGCAAAATTTTGTTCTCTTAGCAAAATCCTGTCTTCTTAGATTTTTTTGGCCGGGACTGAGAATTAAATTATTATTTTTATAGAGTTCCCTCAGCCTCACCTGTCCATACTTGATTATAAGAATATTAAAACCTTCTGGTATAGAGAGGACATCTTTCACATGGCTATTTTATCTTACCTACATCTATTTACCTCACTTGTTTTTAGTAATTATCCTTCAAGTCTCATAAAGATAAGACATTAAAATATGATTATCCTCTTAAGCTATTTTTCTTGCTGTCAAATTTTGTAATGTTGTGACAATGTAAGTTTATTTTACTAAAAAAACAAGGTAGGAAAAGTTATGCATCTGTATTATATTTAGTGCTGAAAACTCAGAACA
>NW_012150341.1:393425-394468 GCF_000956105.1 Propithecus coquereli | reverse complement strand
GCACACCATCATAAAAACTGCTATGTTTTGTTGCCTGTAAGGTCTGTCTTCCACTTTTATTTCTGGAATCCAATCTGTTCAGTTTCAAAAGTCAAAGAGCTCTAGATTGATTATATAATTTTCTCAGGATTTCTGCCTTTTTCATGTTTTTGTTATTCTCCTACAAATTCACCGACCCCTTATCTTGGTCTTTTTAACACATTCCCAATATACTCCGATTTTAGTATCTTTTCCTCATTACCTAAACCCTAAATTTGTCATACTTATAAGTATTGCACTCTGTTGAGTGGGGATACTGATCATGAATTTATCCCTTTAAGTTGTTCGTTGAAAACTGACTAACTCTTTGCATCATATACCTGCAGTTATCTTCTTGGTCACCATGTGATGCTGACCACATAACTCCCCAGGTCTCTCCTATATGCTACTTATAGAGCCTCTGGTTTCTCCATGTAAAAATCCTTTTTGTGGGGTTGGGGGATATTTGCTAGGGTTTCTTGAGGATTTTTTTCCTGCCCTTTTGTATTTATGTAGTCCCTTTGTCTTAACACTCTCAATGACCCATGGCACTGATCTGAGAACTTGTTCTTAAATTTTTCCCCAATTTTATAGCATCTCTGAATTACATGTGCACATCTATTAATCATTGTTAAGATTCATTTTACTGCTAATATCACTCTCTGTTCTTGTTCTTACCAACTTTGGGCTCTAATATTCTCTGCTTTTGAGATCATGGAGCAAAGGTGAGTCCAAGAGTAAGAGAAAGTGCCAAACTCAATCTGTCAACAATCTGGCTAGTCTACTTAGAGCATATGTGCAGAATACAACTCTTGCTTCTAGTTTAACTGCTGGTGTTCAGGTACGATCTATCACTTCTGTTTTTGCCTGAATTGAAACAATAGCTTCTCTTTTTTTGGGGGATGCTTATAATTTACTTTGCAATATTTCCTCCCGGACAAAGTAATGTTATTATATGTTTATTAGTAATGATGAGTAAATTGGCTGCTGTTACAGAAAATCCTGGAAATCTTAGAGGCTTAATT
>NW_012150341.1:391977-393375 GCF_000956105.1 Propithecus coquereli | reverse complement strand
ATATAGGTTATAAAAATATTTTCAAATATTATCTTTCAGTGCTTTATTGATTTGAGTGCATGGTGCAGAAGAAAAAACTTTTTTTTTTCTATTTGAATGTCTATTTATCTCGACTACATTTAATGAAATATGTGTGCTTTCCAATTGCTCTGTAGTTTCATTTACCATAAATAATATATCTATATATTCATGAGGGTTTTTTTTCAGGTTATCAGTTTGGTTCCGTTGGTTACTTTGTATATTTCTGTGCCAATATCATATTTTATTAAATATTGCATGTATGCTATTTTTATTTTTGTATTTACATATCAATTGCATAATTAAAAAAGACAAAAAACTCCAAATTGATGAGATTTTGATTTTGATTGGATTGTATCTCTACCACAGTGAATTGTAACCCTGAGTGTGTTAATGAGGGAAAAAAAGGATATTGCTGAGCTGGAAGGATTGGAATTTATATTAAAAAAAAATATGAGATATTTCATTTGAAACCATAGAATTGGAACAATTATCAGTAATAACACATCTTGTATAGGACTGTTGGAGTGAGTGGTTAGGGTAAAATTCAGGTAAAGGTAATTTGAATTAAGAACTAGCAAAGAAAGAGATAGAGAGGAGAGAGAATTTGAATCACTGGGTGGAATTTTTGTAGGAATGTTATTTTTACCAAAGGAGATGGTAAATGGAATAAATGGTTTGGGAACAAATGAGCCAATTTCAGAGTCTTTGGCAAATGATAAGTATGACTGGAAGATTTATAGTTTGTAATTACAAAAAGTCTTAAAAAGTGGATAGAGTTGGTCTCAAAGCAAATGATGTTTAAAGGAGGAAAAAAAGTAGCATTTGGTCATAAGGACAATGACCGTCAAATGTGGAGCACGAAAAAAAAGTAACAATTTCTTCAAATTCTGATTTCTTGTTCAGTAAGGCAAAGAAACAAACAGACTATTTAGTTAAACATTTGAAGAGGTAGAAAGTGTGTTTACCTTTGAATAAAGAGCAGACTGGAAAGGTTTGTTGCGTGTGGGGGGGTCGGTATTCTGAGAGTGGATCAGAAAGTAGGAAGGATTTTGTAATGAGAGAAATGACAACTTGGATTCCAGAGCAAGGATACCAGGGAAGTGAGATATCTAGGGTGGAGCTATCATGAACTCTCTGGTGAGTAGGGAAAGCTTCACCTACTAGGAGCTTTTTGCTATGGCTCGAATATTCAAGGTTCTGAGAAAGCCCTAATGTCAGTGAAAAGATCAGAAATTAGATTAGTTGCCACCCAGGAATAATATCATATTAAGGGAACTTCATGTCATTCTGCTAAATTCAAGTTATAAATTCTGCAATGTTAAATTTTTTATAAGGAAGATTGTCATGTTTAAACATTTTTTGTAAAAGTAAAATATT
>NW_012150341.1:391468-391927 GCF_000956105.1 Propithecus coquereli | reverse complement strand
TTCTACTTTGATACAGTGTTACATTGTTACTTTGTTACTTTTGCTATATTTGGACATTTGTTGTAAACTTTTATGTGCATGCATACTTTAAAATATTCACCATCAGTTCTTTCTTTGAATTTTTCTAAGTCATCATTGTGTTAGATAAATCTTATCTAGGAGACTAGTCAGGAAGGGCTGATTAGTGCTCAGTTTCAGATATTTTGTATGCCAATAACTTTTTGTATATAGTTTTGATATTTGAAGTGTTACATTGTTACTTTGTTACTTTTGCTATATTTGGACATTTGTTGTAAACTTCTATGTGCATGCATACTTTAAAATATTCACCATCAGTTCTTTCTTTGAATTTTTCTAAGTCATCATTGTGTTAGATAAATCTCATCTAGGAGACTAGTCAGGAAGGGCTGATTAGTGCTCAGTTTCAGATATTTTGTATGCCAATAACTTTTTGTATAT
>NW_012150341.1:386277-386720 GCF_000956105.1 Propithecus coquereli | reverse complement strand
ACAAAATCCTAGAAAGGATGATTTGGAATAAGCAAATATCGTTTAGTATGGAAGAAGAGAAACTGTATATCTTGTGCACAAACTATTTATTATACAAATACTTTACATAGTTCATTTAATACTTACAAATATCCTGTAGTACAATATTTTATCTCCATGTTTTATGGTAAGTGAACTGAACCTTAAAAAGCTAAGTAACATGACGGTTTTAGATTGTGTTACCCAAGAAATAGATGCCAAATAAAGACGTCTGAGTGTAATTTGTTTATTTGGGAAATACTCTCATGAAGCCCTGGTAGGGATGTAAAGAAGTGAGACATGGAAAGGAAGGAAAGGAAGTCGTTAGAGAATGGGATAATGAGCACATTATCTGAGTGTACAGCTGGATAGACTGTGTAGCCTGTAGCATGCCTCAGAATTGATTGACTCTGTCCCTATCTTCC
>NW_012150341.1:385771-386031 GCF_000956105.1 Propithecus coquereli | reverse complement strand
TTATAAGTCAGATTGTGTCATTCTCCTGCAAAACTCTCCAGTGTCTTCCCGACTCACTCAAAAGTAAAGTTCACAATCCCTGATGTGATTTATGACCTGCCTATCCTGTTAACTCTCTGAACTCATCTTTCCTAATTCCCACATTCAGCCTCCCACTTCAGCCACACTGGCCTTCTTAATGTTCCCCAAATCTACCAGTTATTCTCATCGATAACTCCCTTGAGTGGAGAAATGTTAGCATATATTTATATTGCTTAAAA
>NW_012150341.1:385089-385721 GCF_000956105.1 Propithecus coquereli | reverse complement strand
AACTGGACAAGCAAGTCCAACTGAGGAAGATATGAGAAGCAGATATTGTTCAAGTTGGATCATGAAAACTAGGTTGGAGTTAGAAAAAGAAAGGAAGAAAAAGACATTCTTGGTATGGGAAAAATCGTGACAATGGTAGACAACACTGGGTTTTTATCAAAATAATTCTATTTTTCTCTACAGTAATAAAATTATAGCTGGCCATATAAAAACTCATATTGAAAGTACATTTTTAACCTTTCTTTTAGGTAGATGTAGCCACATTACAACTTGTCATTGAAATATAGACAGACGTGAAGTGTCCCACTACCAGTTTTGCCTGACACTGGATATAAGCTCCTCTATATTCTCTTTTCACTTCCTGTTACTTAGATGTTTAAAAACCTTGACGTGCCCTTGAAGATCAGGACAAATACCCTACAAAATGCTAGAGGAACAAAATAGAAGGAAACTGGGTCATTGGGTGACCATGTGGATTATAAATGGCAAGCCCATTCAGACTGCCTACTTTAAGATGAGTACATGTGAAAAATCAATTTATAGCATCTTTAAGCCACTGTGTTTGAGGTTTCATTTTTATAGTGTCTTAAATGCCATATTAATTAATAAATTGAACATAAATAAAAAAGCGG
>NW_012150341.1:380013-383149 GCF_000956105.1 Propithecus coquereli | reverse complement strand
AGGGAACAGGTGACATTCAGATAGAACATTCAGAGGATCACAAGAGGAAAAATAAGTCCAGTAAGTTCAGAACAGTTGAAAAGATTTGCACTATTACATTGCCCACACTCTACTACTGAAAAAGCAGGTAATGTACTTTTTGTCCACTTTATAAAGCTAGCTAATCCGTAGTTTCTTGAGTTTCAACTTGGTCTGTCCATTAGAAGGATCTTTTAATCAAAAAAGATACAACTTTGTCTCAAGTCTGGGTTGCATGACCCATGAAAAAGTATCTAAAAGAACACTAGGTCTGTCAGAGAGATAACTGTTGCTTAGTAGCACGTATTGGAGTGCCACTTTAGAAAAGAAAGATATATTGATGTATGGAGCTAGATTTCCCAGAGAAGCAGTTTACATCATGCTCTGCAAAGTATTTATCTGGCAGTCAATAAATGACAGTGATGATGGTGATCTGTTGGACTTACAAGAGCACCTGGAGGAACTGTCATGCCTGACTGATAAGCTGAGAAAAAACAGTGAGAAATAGAATTGGGACCATGAGAGCTCTACCTGATAAATTGCCCAAAGTTCAGAGTCCATGAAAAAAGATTGAAGTTACTATCGGTGTTTGATTAATTGGAGATTGCAAATAATACCGTAATTCCTATTTTTTGCCACCTACTATTAATAAATAGATGTTTCTTAATGAATACTTAACATTTTGCTTCTCAAAATCTTTACTCTTATTTAGCAAATGGTGAGAAAAAATCTACCAAAAGCAAACTAACCTTAACATAAAATGTTACCAACATAAAATGACTAAAATCATTATATATTAAGATATGATATCTTAATATGTAAAATGTTTTAATAGAATGTTTTGGGATGATTACCATGAATGGAAAAGAAAAACACAAAACCAAAAATGAATTTTCTTGGAAGATTTGAACGTGATATTGGATTAAGATTTACGGGCTCTATCTATGTATTAGAGTAGAAAGTATGACTTAGTAGTTTATCCTGTGTATTTGCTATAGGGGATATTCCCCGGTATACTACTTTCCCTGGTGTAAGACCTCATCAGTTTGCAACTTGGGGCTATGTTAAACTCAGCAATCTCAACAGAAAGAAAGAGGAAAATTCTCACAGAGCCAAATCACATAAAACTTCACTAGGAAAAAGAAAGTGACATAAGTTCAAGATAAAGCAAAGAGCTCAGGGAGCACAGTGGAGAAGAGTTTCATCTATAAATAAAAGCAGAAATGCTAAGTTGCCCCAATTTATTTTGAAACACTATTCTTTGATGATTTTCTATATAGCAGCACCTAGGTTTGACTCTTAATAGATTTACAGAGCATTCTTTGTACTGATTCTATTCTATGTTTAATACTGAATTTCAAGTTGCTGGATAACCTAGAGGAGCTTATTGCCATGGATACAGTAAGAAGTGATTGTTAAAATAGACCCTGAATGTTTATTTTTCTAAGTATTCATTTTGAATACTTATTTAAAGTTCTTTTTTATTTTCAATTTGCTCATATAGTACAATTTCAGCTCTCCATTCCCCTTTGTTTTTGCCACTTATAACAAATCAGAGGTTTAGCTATTACAACTGAAATTGTGTCACTTAAAGTAGACACTGTAAGTACTACCCCTCACATTGGTCACCTTCATTGTTACGTGACTCTCAGTTAAATTGACATTGACATTAGATTTAACAAGGTAATAGAGAATTATTATCACAATAACTATATCAACTCAAGTAAAGGTTTGCATCATGAAAACATTAACTATTTTTGATGTTTTATTATTTTGTTGAATTGCATTATTATAAAAATGCAGAGCTCAGTAGCAAGAGTACAGCAAAAGTAGTAGAGATATTTAAATTATCTTGGAAGACACTGCCTCAAGGTGGATTCCTTTCCCTTTCCCACATTTGTTGGGCCTTAGAAATTCAAGCACAAGCATTTTATTTTCTTTGTAGCTATTGTGACTGGTACTGAGTCTTTCATTTAACTCTCAGCTTGACTGTTATTGGTATATAGCTAGCTACAAAGAAAATAAAATTCTTAGGAATATTCTTAACCAAGGAGGTGAAAGATCTGTACAAGGAGAACTATGAAACACTATGAAAGAAATTGCAGATGACACAAATGGAAAAACATATTATGCTCATGGATTGGTAGATTCAACACTGTTAAAATACCCACACTGCCCAAAATGACTTGCAGATTCAATGCAATCACCATCAAAATACCAATATCACGTTTCACAGATATAAAAAAATACTTCTTTGCTTCATTTGGAACCAAAAACAAGAGTCTGAATAGCTGAATCAATCTTAAGCAAAAAGAACAAGTCTGAAGGTATTACATTACCAGACTACAAGCTATACTACAAGCCTATGGTAATCAAGAGAGCATGGTATTGGTGCAAAAACAGTAGTATAGACCAATGTAACAAAATAGAGAACCCAAATACAAAACCATCTACCTAGAACCAACTGATCTTTGACAAAGTAGACGGCAACACACACTGAGGAAAAGAAGCCCTATTCAATATATGGTGCTGGAAAAATTGGATAGGCACATGTAGAAGAACGAAACAGGACCCCCTATCTCTCATCCCCTAAAAAATTAATTCAAGATAAAAGACTTAAATGGAAGACACATAACAATAAAAATTCTAGAAGAAAATGTAGGAAAAACTCTTCTAGACATTGGACTAGGCAATGAATTTATGACTAAGACCCCAAAGGCAATTGAATAAATAAATGAGACTTGATTAAATTAAAAAGTTTCTGCATAGCAAAGGAAATAATCCACAGAGTAAATAGTCAACCTACAGAATGGAAGAAAATATTCACAAACTATACATCTGGTAAATGGCTAGTATCCAGAATCTACAAAGAACTCAAGCAAATCATCAAGAAAGAAAAAAAAAAAGCCCCACTAAAAGTGGGCAAAAGACATGAACAGTTTTTCAAAAAAATGTACACAAGTAGCCAACAGACATATGAAAAAATGCTCAACATCACTAATCAACATGGAAAAGTAGATTAAAACCACAAGGAGAGATCACCTTACCCCTGTCAGAATGGCTGTTATTAAAAAGTGAAAAAGCAATGGATGCTGAGAGAAAGGAACACTTACATACT
>NW_012150341.1:375038-376747 GCF_000956105.1 Propithecus coquereli | reverse complement strand
CTGAAAATTGTTTCAATTTGCTCTATTGTAAATCACAAAAAGGTAAATGCCTTGTCTAGTATCAAAACCAGTAAAAAAACTGCAGTTCGAACATTGACCTGAAGCATCCCTAATGCCCAGTTTCCTTTTGTCTAATAATCCTTTTTGTGTCTTTGGTATAGCTTAAAGATGAACAGAATTAATAATGATAAAATATATGTTTGATAGCACTTTATAAATTAATTTTCTTAGGGAAAATAACAAATGACTTATGGGGAAGAAATGATGATGATGATGGTGATGATGATTCAAAAAAAATCAGAGATATATTCCAATTTCACCCAAAAATGTAAAGTTATAAAAAATTACTAACTTAGAAGACAAAATCATAAAAGCCTTTGCTGCTTCCATAGTCTTTGCTTTTGATAAAAATTGGCTAATTATTTAACAAGAGTGAATGTCACTGCATAATTTTTAAGTGTTAAAAAGAAACTTGGAAATAAATGCCTTGAGACGTGGTATAAGTGTGTCCGCTGTGATTGACTGATCGCTCCATTTTTCCACACACTTTCACATGCCTCTTACAATATAACTTTGCAGTACCCCACCCCTCCTTATCAAAGGGCAGAGTCTATTTCTTCACCCTTTGAATCTGAAAGAGCCAGATGATTTATTTTAACAATAATTTTACTGTCAGCATAACATTTCTTAACACCCAGGCTTCAAGGGACTTTACAAGCTTCCAAATCCCCTGCTGAACTCCTTTGCCTTAACCATGAGAACAAGCCAGTTCCATCCTTCTAGATGATAAATGCCACTTGGCAAAGAACCAAGGTACCCGGTAACCCCCAGATGCAAAGTCACGTAGCTGATTTGCAGCCATTTAAGTGAGAACACCTGAAAGAAGGTGGACCTCTTTTTTTTCCTTAGCCAATTTTTGAGCGATGAATTATTGTTTTAAACTACTCACTTTTGGAGTGCTTTGTTATGCAGCAATATTGTAGCAACAAAGAACTGCCACAACAGCCTAAAATGATTATATTATTCTGAGTTACTATACCTATGTATAAACACATACATATGTATAAGCATATAATAAGAAACTTGTTTTGTTACTTTGGAGTATAGGTACTTACAAATATAAGGGTGTGGCATGTGGATGAGAACTTTATTCAGTATTTCCATTTCCTCCAACGATGCATAGAATATAGCAGTATAATTGATAATAAAGTACTAAATAAATGAACAAACAAAATAAAATATTTTGGAGGGATTCTATCATCTAGAGGTTGACTGATTTCATGATCAAGTAAAATTTAAGGAATAAGTCATTTTTCAAATGAGTCTGGAATGTTTTTAACATAACATTGATTTGAGATTTTGTTATTTCTTTTGTTGTTGTCTATTATGAAATCCTCCAGACATTGATTTATTTGGTGAGTCAAATCATTAAATATTGAACTCATGAGTGTTATTTTTGTAACTATTTTAAGTATTATTCTTACAACAGATTTTTTATTGACTTCTGAGGTTCCTTAAAATATTCATGTAAGTAAACTTTCTTGGGAAAACCAAATTTGAGAATTCTTATTTCTTAGTTAACTCTGTACTGCTTAGATGGTATTCTAATTTAGTACTCCCTTCTTCCTAACTCTGGAATTGTGTTATGTGTAATTTCTACATCCAAACATAGTTGTTTTGAATAAAATCCATTACATGGCATCAGTGTG
>NW_012150341.1:373016-374988 GCF_000956105.1 Propithecus coquereli | reverse complement strand
GTTATTCATATTGTAGCTTTATCATTTCCATTATAGTTCTTTGGAAATCTGAGGTATTAGTTCTCGCTTTTATCTCTGGATTTTGGTCTAGGCAGGCTCCTCCAACTCCAATATTTTGGTGATCTGAATGTTTGTTGACCTGAGGGTCACTGTAATGTGGTTTTATTACTTTACAGACCAATATGTAGTACCATTATAATGCCTTTGGAGCAGAAAATAAACGTTTGTCTAGCTCTTTGCTTTTACTGTTTAAAATATGGTTCGATTATCTTCAGACTCATTAATTTTCTGTGCTCTTCAGTGAAATGGTGTCCCATGTAACACCTGAACAAGAGTGAATTATTTTACCTCAGAAGATGAAGAGAAATAGTTATGCCCTATTGAACTTTTAGTGTAAACCAACTGCTCCTTGAAATGCTTAATGATTACAGAAAAGACATATAGGGAATCACTAGACCAGATATCTCTTAGAAGAATAAATAAAACAGACAGATAAAAGCAAATTCAGTTCTTGGTTTTGCTGCTCAGTACTTATGCTCACTCTGGGTTTTCATATCAGATGTAGGGATGCAGAACACTAAGCTGGTGATAGCCTTTATCTGATACAAGACATCCATAATGTGTTTTTCACTGCAAAAATCTTGGCAGTTGAAAATCTTCCACCTTAACAGAAAATCCAGTGCAAAAGTTGGTATCTGCCCAACTACTAAACTTTATGATAGATGTGAGTTTAAAATGATATGAAATTTGTGTGACTGTGAGTGTATGTGTGTTAAGCTTCTTATATATGAGAATATGTGAGAAATTTCCTATGGGCAAATATTTAAAGATTAACTTTTCTTCTTTTTAATTTTTCCTGAAATATCTAATAATTCCCAATCCCTAGCCACACATCAGTTTTATTGTCTGTGAAACTAGTTGAACTTTTAAACTTCCCTCTTCTTTTTTAAATGTATTGTTTATAATTTCTGTTCTGCTCAAAGACCCATATATCATTTTTGTTTCACTCATGACGAATTTTACTAGAGGGAAAGTGAAATTAATTTTGACTTTAATTTTTATTTAAATGAATCAAATAGATTTGGAAATGCCCCATATGCTCATGTAGTTTGGTACTGCTGAACTCTGTACTGCTTAGATGGTATTCTAATTTAGTACTCCCTTCTTCCTAACTCTGGAATTGTGTTATGTGTAATTTCTACATCCAAACATAGTTGTTTTGAATAAAATCCATTACATGGCATCAGTGTGGATAGAGTTATAAGTCATCAGATACTGGGATCTTATTGAACACAAACATGTTTATTGGCATTTGGGGCATAAAGCACCTCTCCAGTATCCATTTTCTCTAAGTTCCCTGGAGTCATACCTGTGACTGACTTACAGCCAGCTATAAGCCTCATTTTCCAGCTTTATATGAAGATTGGTAAGATCAATGGGATATAAAGAGAATCACTAAATTAGCTTTCCAAGAAAGTTCTTTGGAGTAAGATAACTTTTTTTCATGACCCTTTGAGATCTCTTTCTTCTCTATTTCTGTTTGAAACAAAGATGATGACTGAAGCTGCAAGGGAAAACCGGTAATCACAAGATGAACTTGACAATAGAAACAATGCAGTAAAATTGAAGGGTGTGAGAGAAAGAAACTGGAACATTAATGATATCATGGAGCTTTTATAGCAGTTGTGGACTCTATATTTTGGAATATTTTTACATGAGAAAAATATAAACTTTTATCTTTTAATGTCACTTTTTGAGGCATCAAATATAATTACCAAATACATACTGCATTTCATAAGTCTGAAATATCTGAATCAGTTCATTAAATTATAAAGTAGCCAACACATATTGGGCAACATATAGTTAATCGGTATAAATGGATGCTGCTGATACAATTAGAGATGAGAATTATTTTTAAGTAATTGTCAGCATGAAAATTTCCAATATTGGCCTGGAGCGGTGGCTCATGCCT
>NW_012150341.1:369231-372966 GCF_000956105.1 Propithecus coquereli | reverse complement strand
TTTGCAGCAATTTGGATGGAACTAGAGACCATTATCCTAAGTGAAGTATCTCAAGAAAGGAAAAACAAACACTGCATGTACTCTCTAATAATCTGGAATTAATCGATGGGCACACATGGGCATAAGAGAAGTAAAAGTCATTGGAAATCAAGAAGGAGAAAGGAGGAGTGGAGGGGTAAAAACCTATGTACAGGTACAGTGGACACTATTCAGATGATGGGCACACTAATAGCTCTGATTTAAGCATTATAAAAGCTATCCACATAACAAAAACATTTATACTCCCTTAATATTTTGAGATTAAAAAATAAATCCAAGCACAAGAAGTATGATCACTTAGCACTATGCCAAAATCATTCAGAACTTGAGAAATGTGTTTCATTATTTACTAATACTAATATTGATAAAATATATTCAGCATGTCACTATTTATATAAGAACCATATAAATAGCTCTTACAGTCTACAGCATGACAATTCTGTGAAATAGATAGAAAATGTACAACTATATCTGTATTATAAATAAACTGAATTGTCCAAGACCTCATGTTAATATATTTAATATTGAGAATTAGAATCTTAACCAGAATCAAGCAATACACTTGGTTTAAGCTAGTGCGTAAAAATCATTTTACACACCATTCAGAACCTGGCAAAACAGGCAGTGATACACATACTACAGGAATGGATGTTTAATAATGAAGGATTATCTACTTTTCAATTATGTCTTTTCACCAAAATGGTTTCAAAATAGTTTGATTTGTTTTCATAATATGATATGTTTTCATCATATTAGAATCAGCTACACTCCAGCTTCTAGTCTAATATCTGGCACATAGTAAATGTAGATTTATGAATGAATGTATGGTAGGTGGCTGAAAGAGAAGCTATTGAATTGCCTGCCCAGCTGGATAACTGCATTCAAAAAAAAAATCTTGGGATTTGGTATGTGGAATTATTATTGGATTACATAAATGAATAATGAAACTAATAAATTATTCATTTCATCTAAAGAAATTGTAATCCAATGTTACAATATATAATGGTGACTGTTAAAATTGTTCATTTCTGGACTCCATTTCTCATAAAAAATTCAATATACATAGGTTGGGATCTAGGAATATACATCTTAACACACTTGGATTTATGCTAATACAGAATGTCTGTATATTATACTTTGAGAAATACACTAACGTGGTATATACACTTTTAAAAATTTCTGAGTAAATCTATTATAGGATGAAGCAGTTAAACTTTATAGAGTCTATGCATCTAGAAGTGCTAAGTTGATTTCTGTACCCCTGCTGGAAGTCTTCTAAAGCCATTTGAGTATTGCTATAACATAAAAATATTAAGGACACAACCTCAAACTTGTGTTGAGTATTTTACATGTACAGGGCTTCAGAATGTAAAGCATAGCTCTTGCTTTAAAATGCCAAGGTTAAAACCTGGCTATCTCTTTTACTTGTAACTCCTTAGGCACATTACTTCTCTCTTCTTCTGTTGCTTTATTTTTACAAGTGGCAAAATAATAACATCTCCTTTTTAAGATTTTTGGGATAATAAAATGCAATAATTCATGTAAAGTTGATACATTATAAGCTCCTAATCAGCAACATTTTCTCTCCCCAAAATCTATTTTCTTTTCCTCCATTCCCCTAATATCCTTGGGATGCTGTCATTAGAGATACATGGAAACCTTAAAGCTTAATAGTATTGTAGAGTTGATTAGCAAATCCTCTTTATTTTAGAAATAAGATAACATCAACTAGAGAGGTTGCTCAAGATCGCACAACTAACCTGAGAGAAATAGAACTAAAACTCTAAATATTGATGATCCCTTGAATATACATTTATCTTTCAAAATACCTTTGTAAGCAATACTAATTTCCTGGGCTTAACTCGAGAGCCATATAGGACAAACAATATTTTGTTTTCCTTGGGGGATATGTGTAGGATCTTCAGGTTCTAAAGTGAGAATGAGTTTTTATGCGCAATAAAGGTAAGAATGCACCATAAGCCAGCATGCCCATTTTCTCTAATAAACAGATATTTTTTGTGCATTTATTTACTGGGTAAATAATTATTAATAGTGTATACCTCAGCCATTTTACTGAGTACAAAGCTATTCTCATCTGTATCCTTGATTGGACAGATGGTACAATACAGAAATGATGAATTTTTTAAAAAAGAAAAATTCTCATGAGAGAGAGCTAATAAGTGAAAATTCTCTTTCATATAGAATAAAAAGTACAGAACTATCCATCTGAGAGATTTCTACCTTTTGCTGTTCCACATTTTTTCTGTCATCAATTATTTTAAAAGCATCAATTAAGTCAAATTCATTGATTATCAATGAAAATGGATACACCTCTTATTTTGTCAAATACTTAAAACAAGTGCTCACCAAGTGTTATAGGCAATGTAAAGTCAATACAACGAGGTGTTGTAGGCAATGTAATGTTTAAATTTAATAATGGACAAACCAAGAAAATTGCCAAAAGTAGATTTCTTTTCAAGAACCTCATATCTATGTTTCATCAGACTTGAAATAAAGGACATTCTCTACTAAATACTCTGAAGAGACTTTAATCCAAGTCTTAAAAATCATAGACAAAACTATATATGCATAGCAATACAACAAAATTTTATTGGAGTTTTATCCTTTTTATCACATTATGTGAGTAAAGAAGAAGAAGGAAAAGAAATAAAATTCTTGGATTTGAAATTTGGAACAAAAGTCAATCCTTCTACTTATGCCATTTTATAGAGAGGTAATTAAAGAATACACATCTAGATACAATAGCAACTGTTGTATAAATATATGTCTAACACCATTATTCACAAGCATTATAATGGATATGCTAGCCTTTTACATAGTTTATGTAATAAACTTCAGATTTTAACCAAGGATATAATTATGCTTTTTTACTATATGAAGAATATACTGTCTTCTATATACAAAAAGGCCTCATTTAATGTCATTAATAGGTTCTTGGAAACTGACACTTTAAGCAGAATGATATATCATTTTACCAATGTTTGTATTAATAAATCTTGCATAAACAAGATCTAAGTTTCTGTAGCATATTTCTGGTCACAAAACATCAACAAACTGCTAAATAAAGACATAAGCACCTCTAATATTAAACATCGAAATAAATTGAGCTATTAATATACATACATTTAAGAAAGACTAATAAAAACAAGATAATTATTTACCCAATTATTCCAGTTCTGAGTCATGATGGCTGTAGCTCAAGGCTCAAGGGGGGAACCCTCCCTGGCCAGGACACCAATCCATTGCAGGGTGCACTCACACCCACACACACACTCACACTGGGACAGTTTAGGCATACTGATTAATCCAACACGCACCTCTTTACGATATAATAGGAAACTGGAATACCCAGAGAAAATCCATGCAGACATGGGGAGAACAAGCAAACTCCACATAGACAGTTGTCCTAGCCTGTAATTGATTTTTCCTCTCATCAATGTTATAATAAAATGATGTTGAACAAAATGATATTATTCAAGGATCTGCTGTATTTGAATAATGTTTTTTTTTCTTTTATTTCAGCATATTATGGGGGTACAGATGTTTAGGTTATGTATGTTGCCCTTGGTCCCCCCCCACAAGTCCGTGTTTCAAATATGTCCATCCTTCGGGTGGTGCGCATTGCACTCCTTGTGTATACAAATACCCGTCCCCTCCTCCCTCCTCCCCCCCCCC
>NW_012150341.1:368634-369181 GCF_000956105.1 Propithecus coquereli | reverse complement strand
GACCATTATCCTAAGTGAAGTATCTCAAGAAAGGAAAAACAAACACTGCATGTACTCTCTAATAATCTGGAATTAATCGATGGGCACACATGGGCGTAAGAGAAGTAAAAGTCATTGGAAATCAAGAAGGGGAAAGGAGGAGAGGAGGGGTAAAAACCTATGTACAGGTACAGTGGACACTATTCAGATGATGGGCACACTAATAGCTCTGACTTAAGCATTATAAAAGCTATCCACATAACAAAAACATTTGTACTCCCTTAATATTTTGAGATAAATAAATCCAAGCACAAGAAGTATGATCACTTAGCACTGTGCCAAAATCATTCAGAACTTGAGAAATGTGTTTCATTATTTACTAATACTAATATTGATAAAATATATTCAGCATGTCACTGTTTATATAAGAACCATATAAATAGCTCTTACAGTCTATAGCATGACAATTCTGTGAAATAGATAGAAAATGTACAACTACATCTGTATTATAAATAAACTGAATTGTCCAAGACCTCATGTTAATATATTTAATATTGAGAATTAGAAT
>NW_012150341.1:362754-364887 GCF_000956105.1 Propithecus coquereli | reverse complement strand
TGACATTCTAGAGTTTATACAAAAAAGCAGAAGCCATAATAGCCAACACCATATTGACATAGAAAAAGAAAGTCAGAGGACTACAATACACAACTGCAAGACTTATTATACAGCTGAAGTAATCAATATAGGGTAGCATTGCCAAAAGAGTAGACAAATGATCAATGCACCAGAACAGAGAGCCCAGAAATTGACCCATATAGACAGAGTTAACTGTTCTTTTACAAAGGAATAAAAGCAATTCAAAAGAGAAAGGAGAGTCTTTTCAAAAACTGGTGCTAGAGCAATTGGAAACTCACAAGTAAAAATCAATGAATTAATCAATCAATCTAGGCACAGACCTTATACCTTTTCTAAAAATTAATTAAAAATGAATCAAACCTAATGTGAAATGCAAAAATATGAATATCCTAGGAGACAATCTAGGTGACTTTAGGCTTGGTGATGACTTTTCCAGATATAATAACAAATGCACTATCCAAGAAAGAAAAAATTGGTAATTTTGACTTCATTACTATTAAAAAATACTGCTCTGCAAAAGGTACTAAGACAATGAAAAGGCAAGCCATTAGCCCAGGGAAAAATATTTGTTGAATGATTTGGTTTTGGAATCCAAAATGTACAAAGAACTCTTAAAACTCAACAGTAAGAAGACAAAAAACACAATCAAAAAGTGGGCAAAAGATCTGAACAGACACCTCACCAAAGAAGAGACACAGGTGGCAAATAATCACATGAAAGAATGCTCAACATCACTGGTCATTAGGGATTAGCACATTAAAATACCAATTAGATATCACTCTCATCTGATAGGAAAGCTAAAGTCCAGAGCACTGACAACACCAAATACTGGTGAGGATGTGGAGCAAAAGGAACAACTTTTTCATTGCTGGTGGGAATGAAAATTGGTACAGCTACTTAGAAAGATAGTTTGGCAGTTTCTTACAAAACAAGACATACTTTTACAACACAATCCAACAAATGTGCTCCTTAGTGTTTACCAAAATGAGTTCAAAAGTCGTGTCCACTCAGAAAACTGAACATGAATATTTATACAAGGTTTGTTTATAATTATGAAACTTGGAAACAACCAAGATGTCCTTCAATAGGTGAATAAACAAACTGGGGTACATCCATACAATGGAAAATTATTCAGTGATAAAAATAAATGAGTTATCAAGCCATTAAAAGACATGAAGGGATCTTAAATTCATATCACTAATTGAAAAATCCAATCAGAAAAAAGATGCATATTGTATAATTTCGAGTATATTATGTTCTGGAAAAAGGCAAAACTATGGAGACAGTAAAAGGATCAGTGAATGCCAGGGGTTCGGGAGAAGGGAGGAGGCACAAAGAATAGTTACAGCCATAAAACAATTCTATGTGGAACTGAAATAGTAGTCACATGTCATTATACATACACCAAACCCCTAGAATGTACAGCACAGAGTGAATCCTAATGTAAACTATGAACATTACTTAATAATAATGATTATACAGATTCTTCTTTTGTAACAAATATACCAAACTAATGAAGATGTTAGTAATAGAGAAAACTGGGAAATGCAATATCAGTTAGGGGGTACATGGGAACTCTACTTTCCATTCAATTTTTCTGTAAACTTTAAAGTGTTCTAAAAAATAGTCAATTAAGTAAAAATAAAAACAAAAAAGTAATGTGAGAACTATTTTTAAAGAGAAACAAATATTTTAATCATAAATTATGACTCTTATTAAATTCCTTAATTATTATCTATAAAATTTAAACAAAAATTAAATGCTATGGAAACATTTCTGAACTGTAAAATTATTCCTAGTCCTCTAGAAAAATACAGTTAATGAAGAATTTCAGAAGAATTTAGAAACACACACACACAAAGTACAACAACAATGAAAAGTTTCAAGTTTGGAGAATTTTTCTAACTTATTCAGTAGAGAATATTAAATATATTCTCAAAATCACTAGGATAGTTTGAAGGGATTAGTATAATTAAGCAAGCCTAATCAGTGTTAGAAACTTAAAAAAACACCTTGCATCCAAAGACCTGATCAAAATGAGATATTTTATTGTTTTTTTCTCACAATTTTTAAAACTTTTTTTGACAGAAAGCACATTCTTTAGCAATGACT
>NW_012150341.1:356514-358569 GCF_000956105.1 Propithecus coquereli | reverse complement strand
AGAATTTAATTCTGAATATCATAATTCTGAGGTATATTTTCTATTATACTATATGCATTTCCTAAAATGCAATTAATTGATCCTATTTACTGTGACGTGTATGTAATTCTATCTCCTGGGAATTTTAATTTGTAGACAATATATGGAAAATTCAGGTAGAAGGTTTGTTGGTTTTTTATTCTTCATTCCATTTTCTTCACTTGAATTAGTGAAAGTCTATACTTGGTTTTCTGGAAATGTTTATATAGAAAGATTTTCTTTTCATTATCTGTTGAAATTTCACATTTCAGTAGTTTAATATAAAAGCTAATTTGTTTCTAATTATGCAGATTCCTTTTTATATCCTGTAGTTTTGATAAACAGGTACAGAAATTCACAACATAAGTGAAGTTTTTTAAAAATTGAACAGATGCTAAGACTGCAAAGCTTGCTATTAGTAAAACATTTAGGAAAAACATGGACTGTGCAAAGAGTCTACAACAAAGACTGTATGCATACCAAATTGTCTAAAAATATAAAGTTTCATTTATTCCCAGATATCCTTGTATATGTGTCTGAAAAATATCTTTATAGAAACATAATTTTAAATGAATAACAAGTAAACAATAAAATAGAATGACTATACGCATTTGGGAGTGGTGCAAGCTGATCAGGGGAGCATTGAGTTATAAAAAGTAAGAAGGAGGGTAACATCAGGAAGATGGTGGATTATGAGTTCCTGGTATTCATCTCCCCACAAAAACACTGGTTTACAACCGTATATAAACCAGAATACCTATGTGGAAACCCCAGAATTCAGGTAAGCAGTTGCAGCACCCCAGAAGAACCCAGCACCAAGAAGAGCTACATTGAAACAGGGAAGAAGAACAGTATCACTTTGCACACCAAGTGAGCACACTACAAAGCCAGGAGATACCCTCTCAGTCCATGATTTCTCTTACTGGGTTAGGAGAAATGAGATGTGACCAATGTCCCCAGGCTTTTGGGGCACTACCTGAGATACCTGATCCTGTCTGGTCTAACCCAGAGTGCTGCAAGACCTAGTATAGTTGGAATGCCTAGGGCCAATTAAGAACTGAGAGGAAGAATGGGTGACTCTTAGTGGCTGGTGGGGCACACAGTAGCTGATATGAATTGCCCCTGTGCTGTGTATTCCAGGATCTGGAGCAGCCCATGACAGATGGTGTGGTCCCCAATTACCAAAAGCAATCTATAGTTTCAATCTATTCCCATAAAATCCCAATGGCATTTTTTTTTTCAGAGATAGGAAAAATAATCCTAAAATTTGTATAGAATAACAAAAGACCCAGAATAGCCAATACAATGTGAGAAAAAAGAACAAAGCTGGAGTCATCATGCTTCCCGATTTCAAAATATACTACAAAGCTTCAGAAATTAAAACAGTATTGTACTGACATAAAATGAGACATACACCAATGATACAGAATAGAGAGCTCAGAAATCAACATACACATGTATGGTCAAATAATCCTCAACAAGGGTGCCAAGAATACACAGTGGGGAAAGGAAAGTCTCTTCAACAAATGTTGTTGGGAAACTGGATATCCACATGCAAAGGAATGAAATTGGATGCATATCTTATACAAAATTGGACACCTATCTTATATACAAAAATTGACTCAAAAAGGATTAGGTTTAAATGTAAGATCTGAAACTAACTGTACAACTCCTAGAATAAAACATAGGGTAAAAGCTTCAGGACGTTGGTCTTGAAATAATTTTGTGGATATGACACCAAAAGTATAGGCAACAAAAGTAAAAAATACAAGTGGGACTACATCAAACTAAAAAACTCCACAGTGAAGGAAATAATTATTAGAGTGAAAAGGTACTATAGAAGACCTAATAAATGGGAGAAAATGTTGGAAACCATATATCAGATAAAGGGTTAGTATCCAAAATATGTAGGGAACTCCTACAACTTAATAGCAAGAAAAAAAATAACTATTAAAAATGAGAAAAAGACTTTAATAGACATTTTATTAGATGACACGTTAATGGCCAAAGCTACATGAAAAAGTACTCAACATCTTT
>NW_012150341.1:353331-353929 GCF_000956105.1 Propithecus coquereli | reverse complement strand
ATGCAAAACAAATTCACAATGAGATATCACTTAACTCCAGCGAGAATGGTTTTTATCAAAAAGTCCCAAAACAATAAATTTTGGAGTGGATGCAGAGAAATAGGAACGTTGATATAATGCTGGTGAATATTTCTCTTTTTTCCTCTTTATTTTCCTTCAGAATTACATTTTGAGTCAGTGAAAAAGAATCTATTTTCACTCTTTTATACTAACAGGAAACCATTGCTTTTCAAATAAATAAATACATCTGCCATTTAAACATATTTTTGAAAATAAATATTTATTTTAATATTAAGGGCTGAGAATTCAGTAAATATATACTAAATGGAGACACAAAATTGCCGTCATTTTTTATCTGACTGCTTGGAAATGCAGGTGTTATATGCAAAATGGCTTATCAGAATGCCTTGTTTTATACACTTTCTACACTATGGAGGTTATTTTGCTTCCCCAATGAGATTCATATCTGCCAATACAATATTAAGAGTAGTGCTATATACAGAAGCTTAAGAAATAGTGTTCTTAAAACTATTTAAATGAATATCTATCCACTTGTGGTTCTGAATACTAAATTTTATCTACTATTTTATTTTATTTT
>NW_012150341.1:349049-351701 GCF_000956105.1 Propithecus coquereli | reverse complement strand
CTAGTTTCCAATTTTTGTGTATTTAAAAACCATTTATTTTATTATTAGTTCATTTTTATTGAGGTATAATTAATATTATAAAATGCACAGATCTTCAGCGTGTGGTCCAGTGAGATTCTACACATGCATGTACCTGTGCGACTGAAACCCGTATTAGCATTTCTATCATTCCAGAAATGTTCCTCAGGCCTTTTCTCCCTTAGTCTCACTGTCATCACACAGTGACCACTCTACTGATGGTTTTCACCATAGATTGATTTTGACTGCCTAGAACTTCATAGTACTGGTCTCTGATTGTTCGCAATTAACATGTTTTTGAGATTAATCATATTGTTACATATATCCATAGTTTGTACCAATTTATTGCTGAAAAGCATTCCTTTGTAAGGATATAGCACCATTTGTCTACTCAGTCTCTAAGCCAATGGATATTTGCATTTTTTCTAATTCATTTTGTTTATTGATTTATTTTTTGATTAATATTACAGGATAAATCTCTAGCTCACTGCTTTATATGTTCCTAATGAGGATAGCATGACTGGCCAGCTGCTTTTCAGGTAATAGTATAATTATCCTGATATTTGTCTCATGGGTCTAATTATGCACCTTGTTTTTGTTGTTACAGTTGATAATTTTACACTTCGAATTTTTTTTGGAACTTTGAGAAGGATATTTAATCCCTTACAAATCTTTTGAAATTCATGTTGGCGTTTGCTTTCTTTGACTGGTTTCTTTTTTCCTTCTACTCTAAGTAATTTAACTTAGAATATGTATCTGGAAACACCTTGGCTTACTAAAGGTATGATTTATTCTTCTCTAATGAAATGCATTTTTAGTAATTTTTCTGCACTTTAATAGCATTTTGGATATGAGGGAAAGATAAAAATATTTATCTCATTTGCTTTTCAAAACCAACAAGCCCCCTCTCCTTTCATAATACTTGTCACGTTGTATTGCAATTATCTATTAAATTGTTTGTAATTGTATTATTTAAAGAGCTTAATGAGAGTAAAATAATATTTATCTTAATTGAACTTAGTACCTGCACTAAGTACCATCTTAGTGCCTACTCAGTGCTCAACAAATACTTGTACAATGAATATAAGGCAACATATATATAAAACTCATTAAAACATTAATAATGGTTATGGATGTGCAAAATAATTATAGATACTTTTAAATATTATTATTTTCATTTTGCTTTCCAAATAGTTCTAATGATGGGGCATGATATTTAAAATTTGAGAAAAAAAGGAAGTAATTACATAAACACTGTGATCACTTCAATACTTAAATTTATGGTGTAAACATTTACGGGAGGTAATGAGAAAAGCAATTAACAGTGACCATATCAGAGTAGTGAGACCTTCAAAGATTTCACATTATTCTTTTTACTTTTCAGTTAATTGTGAGTATTCAACAGCAATCCTTTTCTCCTTTCATAATGACAATAATACAGAAAATAGAAGAAAACTGGCAATAGTTTGGTTTTATGATACATTTACCATATTTTAATAGAAAATAGCATATTTTCAGAGCTTAATCCTTCAAGAGACAATTGGAAACATTTAAATGACAATCTCTTTGTACAGTTTATTGATTTAGAGCTTTCAAATTATTACATAAGTCTTCTTACTAATATTTCCTACAGAAAGATGTTATAAAGGATGTATCTATGATAGACATGTGTCAAGACCGTTGTGTGTGATGTAAAAGTCTAAGTAGTAGATTAAATCAAAACTCTATTTATTTAGTTCCTTTAATTTAATATTATTATTTTCCTTAAGGTCTTGATTGTACAATAACAGTGAAATAGAACATCAAATCTCAGAGTGAAGCATCAGAGAAAAGAAGAGCAGGGTAGAGCAGATCAGCAAAACAAACACAAAAATGATTAAGAGAAATACTAATATACTTGTATTCTTGGTTATAAAAAGAATAGAATAATTACATATAATTGTTAATTTCTTATTATTGTATTTGGTAGTGATTATATACACTGTACTTGGATGGTCCTTGTGGCACAAATAAATATAGAAGTAAAACTTTATAAACATTTTTTATTGGGAATGCCTGGATACATATCCATGCATTTTATATTATCCAATTTATAATAACAGAATGAAGACATAATATTTGGCTTTAAACATAGTGAAGCATAATCCCAATAACCAGGTATAATCATTGTGTCTGTGATGACAATGGCCATCCTGTAAATTATTCAATCGAATTTACACAATAGACTGTTTTAAAAGATATTAGTGGTATCAAGCTAAATCCTACTCTGGTCTCAGTATATGGAACCCTCCAAAATTTTCTGACAAATGATCTTATTATTTATAAAAGATTAGTAAAGTATCTCCTGAAGTAGCTGTTGCCAGTTTAATATTGTTCTGTCTTGTCTTAAACTGAAATCTAGCTCCCTTTAAGTATTATTCATTGATCCTTGCCATACTTCAACTCTTTGAAGTCTGCTATAATGAATTTCAGGGGGAAAAGTCACCTCTCCTGTAGTGAAAGAGTCTTAAAATTTTCCATCAATATAATATGCCTAGGGTGATTATCTTATTTCCAAACATATTTCTTCTTTCAAATATGAGATATAACCAGTATTTTTTGACTTCTTTATAAATCTACGTGGAAATACTCTGT
>NW_012150341.1:325933-348589 GCF_000956105.1 Propithecus coquereli | reverse complement strand
TGCCAGGAACTGTTCTAAAGCCTTGACCTATATATTAACTGTTTAATCAACACAAGCTGTGTGAGGCGATGCTACTATTACTAACTAGAAATGGAGAACAATAGGTTAAGAGATTTGTCCTGTATCTAGTAAAGTTTACTCTCTAGCAGTCTGGGCTCAAGGTCCAAGCTTTAACGACTTCACAATACTAAAGGCTTTTATACTGCTTCCTGTAAACAACAAACAAACCAGTCATGACCACTGTATGATCGCTTCCCTTTATTCCCGGTAATTGTTTTATATTTGAGGGTAATGAAATTAATTAATACATTTAGTATAATAAATGGAAGTTCTATTAAATTATTAATTCCTGAAAACAGAAAATTCCTCTAGCAAATATAGCCTGTACATTGTGAGCTGTGTGTTTACCTGCTTTTTCTCCGATAGAGTTTGTTATATAGAATTGTAAAATATCCTTCATCACTACAGATTTGCTTGACTGTTTCATAGAGAGGTTAGTGTATTTTGGACTATGAAAACTCACAGGAGAAGTAAAGGCACACTCTATACTGAGTAGCAAGTATGATAGATACTTATACTATCTATCCACTATCTAAAGTGGATGCATCTTATGTAGATCATAATCAAGAAGAATTTTCTAACATGCATATTCAAGTCTGATGAAAGACATTAGGAAGTATATATAAAAACTTTGATAATATTAATAAATCTTACTTGATACCTTTTGTTCTAGATTCTGCCAGGTTCTAATGGGATATGCCTAGTTTGGAGGATAAATAAAATTTTTCAACAAAAAAATTTAATATAGTTAAATATTAAGATTAAGGTTTTCCACTTTCAATATGATCAGTCATACTTCATACTTTTTATCACCTGATACAGTGAAGAAGCAAAGTTTATAGCCCTTACATTATATTAATCAATTATGTAAACTGGAGAGTAAAACTATATCAAACGGTTTTCATGGTAGACAATGCAAACTCTTTGATTTTTTTCTTTATTTCTTTAAACACATGGGCCTCTTTCTTACTGATTCAAGGAATTTTTGTTAGTGTTTACATAGTATGTTTTTTCATACTTTTACTTTTGAACTATTTTTAAATTTAAGATATATCTCTAGTAAATAGCATATATTTGAAGTCTTTTTTTCAGTTTGACAATCTCTGCCTATTTAGTTCTTCTAAATTTGATGTAATTACTGACACTATGGGGTTTAACTCTACCATCTTGTTACTGGTTTTTATTTGTCCATCTGTTATTTAGCTCTTTTGTTCCTCCTTTTCTATATTTTAGATTGATGTGAAAGTTCCTTTTGCTTTCATTTCCACTCTTTGCCAAAAATTTGTTGTTCCAGTTTTTTTAAATTTAGTCTTATCTTGTAATTTTGGCCATTGTAATGGAAGTATATTGGTATTCCTATGCGATTTTAATTTTCATTTCCCTGATGACTGATGATGTTGAATACTTTTTTAAAGAGATTATTGGCCATTCATAAGTCTTGCTCTGTAAACTACACGTCTTGCATACATTTTTATTTATTGTTCCCCCTCCCCCGACTTTGCATGCATTTTTAATTGTATGCTTGTTTTTTTGTTATTGAGTGGTAGAAGTTCTTTATATATTCTGAACAGAAATAATTTTGGGGGAATGTACATTGTGAATATTTTCTATGTGTATGTCTTTCCTTTTCACTTTCTTAATGTTGTGTTTCAATGAAATGTTTTCAATTATGTTAAAGTCTAATTTATTATTTTTTATTTTGAAAAACATATGAACATTGTTGAGAAGATCTGTTTTTTCTTCCAGAAGATTGATATTTTTAGCTATTATGTTTTTATGTATGACATTTTTAAAATTAACTTTTTATATTATGCGAGGTAGGTATTGAAATTCATTTATTTAAATATAGTTATCAAGTTCTAACTACAAGCATTGAAAAAGTTTTCTTTTCTCCTTGGATTGTTTTAATGCTTATGTGGAAAATTAATCAATCATGAAAGTGTGAGTCTATTGTTACACACTCTATTTTGTTCCCTCACTCCAATCTGATTATTTTTATGTTGATGACATACTGTTTTGATAGTTTTAGCTTCATATTAAGATTTGAAGTAAGGTAGTATAAAGTTGCTATTTTATTTTAAGACAATTTCAATGATTCTTGGTTTTTCTATAAGTCTTAAAATCATTTGAGCATTTCCATTAAAAATATCCTTAGAAATTTTGATCAGAATTGCATTAAAGTTATAGATCAATTTATGAAGAATTGACATTTTGATATTCCATCATTAAATCAATGATCATTGTCTCTCCCAGGAAAGTTCTATAATTTTCAATGCAGATGTATTACATATACCTTGTTAAATTAATCTCTATTTTATTTTTGTCACTATTGTATTAATAAATAAAATTGCTATTGGTATGCATAAATACAATTGCTACTAGCTTATAGAAATACAATTGGTTTTGTATATTGATCTTTCATCCTAATGGTCTTGATAAATTCACTCATTAGTTCTAATAGTCTGGTTAAAGAGCCTTTAGAATTATTTTACATATGCAATTATGCTTTTTGTAAGTAATGACTATTTTATTTCTGCATTTCCTAACTTCATATCTTTCATTTCTTCTTCTTGCCTTATGACAGGGACCTGAACTACAGGTACAATGATGAATAGAAGTGGTGAGTGTGGACGTTCTTACTTTGTTTCTGACCTTAGGGGGAAAGTGTTTAATATTTCACCATTTATATTTGATGTTAGAGGTAGATCTTTCAGATATGATCTTTATTGGATTTAAGAATCTTTTTAATATTTGTAGCTGGCTGATAGTTTTTTTAAAATCATGTATGGGTATTGAATTATTGTCAAACATGCTTTTGTGTTCATCTATTGAGATTTTTTTTCTTTTTGCATATAGAGTGACTTTTATTATTTTATTTTCAAGCGTTAAACCAAGCTTATACTCATAGGATAAACTCTACTTGGTTATGCTATGTTATCCTTGTAATATATTGCTAGTTTTATTTTGCTAAAATTTTTGAGAATTTTAGCATTTATATTCATGGAATAAACCTCAGTTTGTCATGATATATTATCATTTCTATTTTGTGGTGGATTCAATTTGATAATGTTTTAGTAGAAGACTTTTGCTTCTATGTTGATAGTGGTTTCTGCTTTGTAATTTTTTTCTTATATTGTCTTTGTTGAGTTTTAGTATCATAGTTACTTTGGCTTCAAAAATGAGTTGAGAATGATATCCTCTGCTTATATTTTTTTAGAAGTATATATAAACTTGATTTGGAGAGGGGTGTTGCACACTTGTTAGAAGTTATAACTAAAACCATGTAATCCTAGAGTTTTCCTTGAAGGTTTTTTTGGTTGTTTTTATGAATTGTTTTTCAATGTTTGTGTCAATATTGTCTAAGTTACCTAATTTATTGACATAAAGTTATTTATAAATTTCCTTTGACCATTTTTAATGTCTGAAGTATCCATATTTCTATTTTGTTCCTGTTATTAGTAATTTGTGTTTTTTTCTCTTTTTTTTCTTATACTGGCTTGGTAAGGTTATATCATTTTTATTGATCTTTTAAAAGAATCAACCTCTTACTAATTATCTCTATCTTTTATCTGGGTCTCAATTTCTTGATTTCCAATGTGAGTATAATTGTCTCTCCATGCACTGCTTGACCACATTTTGATATGTTGCATAATCTTTATCATTCAGCACAAATATTTTGCAGTCATCCCTGTGATGTTTTCTGTAAACAATGAGTTATTTAAATGTGTGTTGTTTAGTTGATGATATTTGTGACTTTTCTAGATATTTTATTTAATCATTTCTAATTAAATTCTGTTTGCTGAAATTTATGAAGACTTATTTTATGAGCCAGTATGTAATCTATCTTGGTGAACATTTCATGTGCACTTGAAAATATGTTCTTCAAGTGTTGAGTGGAATATCGAATCTCTCTAAGATTCAGCTAAAGCAAGGATTTTAATACTGGTATTCAAGTATTATAAATCCTTACTTATGTTTGTCCTTTTTCTGTCAATTAATGAGAAAGGCATACTAAAATTTCTAACAATTGTGCATTTCTCTATTCCCTATGCTACTTATGTCTTTATTGTTTTATTAATTTTCAATCTCTGTTAAGACAAACAGACATACTTATTGTGATTGCTCTATCTGCCTGATTAGTTGACATTTTATTATTATGAAATTTCACTTCCTACTTATGGAAATACTCCATTATTTAAAGTCTATTTTATCAGATATTCATGAAGCCAATTCAGTTTTCAAATGCTTACTACTTGCATAGTACAATCTTTTTCCCCTTTAACTGTCAGTCTATCTAGGTCTGTATATGTAATTTGTGTCTATATTTAGTGTGGCTTTTGCTTGTTTTATTGTCTGCTAATTTTGATTTTTAGCTACAGGCTTTAGTCTCTATGTCATGAAATGATTGATATAACTGCATTTAAGCCTACAATTTTTCTCTTTCTCTTGATAAATTTATTTTTTCATCTGGAATTGCTCCAGATTTGAATTAATCTTACAAAATGCGCTAGCATTAACAATTCAGCTAGCTCCTCCTCATTTTAGTAACATACGTTTGCTTGTGTCAGTCCCACTCCTCCTTTCCCTTTTACCCAAACCAAGCAATAGCTCACAGACAGGGAAGTGCCCACCAGCTTTTATCCACTAAAAAATGGCCCATCCATCTCTGATACTTAGTTTATTTAGCCATCTACTGTATCTACTGCTCTTCAATAACATAAAATGAAAGCATCATTTTGTAGATTATTCTGAATTTTTTTTAATTACAGGAGATATAGTCTTTGATGACTTTCTACATTATAATCAAGTGATGCATGAATACATGCTAGAAGACATGGGATCTGATATAATTATTTCATTATAATCAGATATGGAATATCTTCTATAGAAATTTTTAAAGGCAAGTTTTTTAAGTTGTGTAAACAGAATAAAACAGGATTTAGAGTCAGTCAGTCCTAGGCATGGTTTTTATTTTATTTATTTCTTTTCATTTTCTACCTATGAAATATGGCAATGTTACTTAATTTGAATCCCATTTGGTATTTTTATAAATGCTGTTTCTTGAAACCAATCATTATTGTTATTATAAAAATCAAACAAGGCCTTATGTGTAAAACAGTAATAGTTTCTAGACTATGGTAGATAATAAATATTATTGGCCCTTTTCATATATATAAATTTGAATATTCTGCATAATTTTGTATCTTAAGAGAGATGCAAAAATATTACCTTTTGTAAAACATAAAATAAAATTATTCAAATTACAGATGACAAATGATCAATAATAGCAACAAAACTAACAAATTTTTAACAAATTATATCTTTCCACAGATGAAAAATTCTCAAATTGCATGTTTATTTAAAATATCATTATTTAAACGATAACTTAGGGCTAGGATATACAAAACACAATGTTTTTTGTAATGTTTCATTTTACTGTTAATGAAATAGAAAGCAAAATGAATTATTCAAAAAAACATATGAACATGTTTTCTTAAATCAGGAAGATTTTCTATTTTGCTCCTAGACCTGGTAAAATATTCAAGAAATTTCAATGTGTTGAAATTATATATGTAAAAATTTGAAAACTTCTGTTATTGTAGATATACTATAGACTTTTAAAAAACTTTTTCCAGTTTTTTTACAGTATTTTATTTTTTCTTATTTATCTTTTAATTTTTTCTTTGCTTTCTTTTTTCTCTAAAAATCTAGGCAATATGTATTAATTCTCTTTAATTTAAGAAGAAATTTCCCTGAAAATAATTTTTGTGTTTTTGAAACCATCACTGGTATATTGTATTATCATTATGGTACAATATACCTTTATTTCACATATCACTGTTCTTCCCTCAACCTCTATTAGAAATAGTATATTTTCATTTCCTAATCATAAAATATTTTAACTCCTAACTGATAGCTATTATGACACACTAAAATATTTTCCTGTAATACTTCAGGTTGAAAATTATATTCATTTTATAAAAAGAAAAACTAATACATTGCTATATTTAAGAAACAACAAACAACAGTTAACATTTGCAATAAGGAAATAAATCAATTAACACATATAAATAAGGGCTTAACACATATTTTTATTGGAAAGGTGGACACATATACACTTAAATTCTATATTTGCCTTATTAAAGCTATCAGTGGACTAAGTACTTGAACATTTGAATTTTACACATCTGCATTTTAGAGTAGATATATAGTTATAATAAAAATTGCTGTTGTATTAAACTAATGCAATATTGTTCTTTGAAATAGAAGTATAAAAACTATTGAAATGTAGAACTGCAATTTTTTTCTTCTACTTTCAAATCAATATACATGTATGTGTGCGTTTGCATGCAGACACACACAGACAAAACCCTATAGTCACGTGCAATATATATGTTTAAGGGCTTATGACATCAGTATAATAGTAAAGTTAGGATTATTCACTTTTAAGAACTTAGTTCAGTTATATTTCTTTAACAATTTTTGGAAGTTTATATTGATTCAGAAATACCCAAGAACACACAATATTAAAAATAATAAGCATTTCAGAATTAAAAATATAGCATTTACTAATGGTTAAGTTATACATATATATTTGCATATATGTGTTTTGAAAATTACAATAGGTATATATGTGTGACCAGGTAATTAAGAAGCCTTTCTTTCAACTAATGTACTGGTAACACCCTCTACCGGACAACTCTGTCAACTCCAGACTATCCATGTAGGGTAGCAATGTATTTGGAAGAAAGACACAACAGTTTCTTGACTTGTTTTAAAACTGTGATTGTAGAGCATCCACAGACTCATTAATAGGGTTATATGTTTAACTTTAGAATGAGAGAGATGATACTATTTAATTTGGATACTATTTCACCACCACTCCCTCCCCACTGCTTAGAAGCCACCCATTTTGCAGCTAGTACAGAAAGTAGAGCCAGTTTCTGTCTCCTCATTCTGATTAAAATTCTCTTTTTCTTAGTTCTCTTATTTGTACTCTTTCCTTCTGGATTCATTCTGATTTCACTGTTTCTTAATATTAGTGATAATGTTTTGCATTATTCTCTAACACTTTAAACTTATTCTTTAAAGTATAGCTGCTGCATCTTAGTTACAATATACTTTAATAATCATATTTCTGATGCTACAGCTTTTCCAATTTTTCAATTTCTAAACTAAGGTATTATATAAATCTCTGAAAGAACAACTTCAAGAGATTTATTTCAAATTCAACAAGCATTTATTAATCTGCTATCCGTGGAGAGCAGCCTCTTTTGTATATTACTTCATTTATTCTTTATAACACTCTGTGACAAAAGCATTGATAAACTTATTTCTCATATTAGGTGTCACCCTACTCTCCTCAAATTCTCACTGTATCTGAAAATCTGTGAGTGCTCACTGCTATGCTGGTGAGTGCTTATGTGGCTTTATGATGAAAAAGAGGTTTGTTTTTTTTCAAAGCTAACCACTGTAAGAAAATCACTCCATTAGTGGAATCTTCATTCTAGATATTTTGTTAAATAGCTTTGCAGCAAGTTTACCACTGCAAATAAGTTCCCTAGCTGGGCTATTTTAATTTATTCCTAATTCCAGCACTGTACTGATATGCTAAGTATTGTGAGTCCCTACTGTCTCTCTCTGTAATGGCTTTGCTATGTTTTCTTGTTAATTATGATTTACGCAACACATATGGAAATGGTTCCTCGTGCATATATACAGACATCTGTACATATAAAAGGCCATGTTCATGCATGCACACACAGACATACACACTTTTTTTTTAATCAAAACGATTTGGATATAATGAGCTAGATTAGGAAACAAACTGTTTACCTTAGACAAAAGCTGGCAGGATCTTGAAAGTGCGTGTAATTGAGTTCAAATAGTTTGGGATTTAGAAACGTAAACTCAGCGCAGATACAGGTTGATAAATACTACAAAAAAATGTAAGTCAACACTTAGTTTAAAATGGAACACATTCTATATAGTTGGATCTTATGAACAATAGAGCTATAATAAGCCATATTCCAGATTTCTGGACAACTGAAATGTCACTGACATCTTGTGGGAGAAAAGAGAGTAAATAATGTCTACAGATCTTATTGACTACAAACCAGAGAAACAGCATCATTTATTAAAATGCTGGGAGGATGATAATGATGATGATGATAAACAAAATGGATAATAATTTATGGGATTTTGGAGGTCTTCCACCTACATTTTCTGCATGTGTAAAGAGAAAAGCAAGCATCTGGCATACCAGATGGTTTATATTTGTGATGCCCAAAGGGAAAAAAAGAGTATAGAAGACGGAAAGACATGCTCCTACTGATACTAATAGTTTAGTATTCAAATTACGCTACAAGCATCTTTTCTCTATAGGACACTAATGTTACTACACATCAAAACGAAATTTTAAAAATGAACTGTTAGGAAAGAAGCGGACTGAATTTAAATGTATTTTTCTTTGTAGAATATTCAACCTCCTAATCACCTGAGGGGTTTTATCAGTTCTAAAACAGTGTTATTTTTCTCAACTTCTGGCCAACTGGGCTTCAGACAGGAAAGGCTTCCTGTTTGTCTTCACTTTCTATGTGCATCTTCCTGATTCAAAGCATGAAAATAGGTTTAATGCCTCTTATTTATTGACTTATTAATGTCTGTCTAAAGAAGGCTTGGTTTCATAAAATATATTGGATACTGTGTCTTCCAGCATGTAATCAGCTCAGTACATCTTTTAATGTAAGTCCTGTATTTATTTTTTAGTACCCTTTACATAGGGCACTGTATAGCACAAGGCTTCTGTAAGGATCTTCTTAAACAATGCAGCATTGATTGCAAATCTCTTAAGCAATCCAAGAATGCACATGATAAAGCATAACAAAATGGGACATGAGATTCTTTTAAACATCTGATGAGAAGAAATTGAAAAGAACATTGAATTTGGTGAAGACAGAACTGGACTTAGTGTTGTATCTAAGCCAAAATAACTCAAATTATTATTAGATAGTAGATTATTGTATTAGATATTAGATTATTGTATAATTGTTCTGTTAAAGTAATATGGTTAAATCATCATGAGCCATAGTGGGTTTTTCTCTTGAAAACATTGATATCTACAGTGAGTCATCTAAGGAAGTAAGCTGCCCAGACTGAGGCAGACAATAAGGGACCAAAGGGACCAAAAAGTGGATACATTGTCAGGCGCATTTTGGGCTAGATACTCTGGCTTAGTGAAGTCTGAAAAATTGCAAAATAGGAGAGCAAACTTTCCTTAGATGCATGGAGATAAGCCATGATGGTCTTGAAAGGCACCATAATGAAATAGCAACTCTAAGTTAATCATTGCATTATCTTTTCCTTCCACTTCCTAACATCTTTTTTTTTTGAGACAGAGTCTCAGTCTGTTGCCCTGGCCAGAGTGCTGTGGTGTCAGCCTAGCTCACAGCAACCTCAAACTCCTGGGCTCAAGCGATCCTACTGCCTCAGCCTCCCGAGTAGCTGGGACTGCAGGCATGAGCCACCATGCCTGGCTAATTTTTTCTATATATTTTTAGTTATCCAATTAATTTCTTTCTAATTTTAATAGAGACGGGGTCTCGCTCTTGCTCAGGCTGGTTTTGAACTCCTGAGCTCAAACAATCCGCCCACCTCGGCCTCCCAGAGAGCTAGGATTACAGGCGTGAGCCACCACGCCCCGCCCACTTCCTAACATCTTGAAAACACTTTTAGCTCAGTCTCTACTGTGCTGTGAATTAAGGAGAAACCCTGTTCTTCATTTGGGGCCAAGTGAGCTCTTACTTTTCTTCTTGTTTGTTGGTCTTAATGCATTTATTATGATTTATTTATTAAAGTTGTTTTCTTAAATATTTTCTTCAGATGAGTTACTTTGTCATGCATTTTCTGTCTTTTTGATGATCCCATTTATCTCTTATTTACCCTACAAGATGGATGATGTCTTATCTGCATATAAGATTTTAGGGTTGTAGTCTGTTTCTCAATAGTGTGTAGAGTGTACTATATCGTTATCCAGCTTTCAGGATTGAAGATAAGAGGTATAATAATGTCTGTTTTTCTCTTACAAAAACTACTTCTTCTGGCATAAGGATTACGAAGTATTTTTTCTTTAGAAAGAGATAAAAAATTTTAACCAGAATATGCCTAAATGTCTGTTCTCAATAGTACAGATTATGACTGTATAAACCTTTTAATTCCTTGCACTCAGGTCTGTCCCTTACTCAAGCATATTTCTTTCCAGTATATCTTAATTTTCCTCACCTTCATCTGCCCATTTTCTTTTCTCAACCTGGAAAACTTATTTTCACAAGTGAGATACCTGGGACTTATTGGCCACATCACTATTCCTTTTCTCATAACTTTATCTTTTTTCTCTGCTTTTTAAGACTTTTGTTCAAAATCTCCTATTCCGAATCATTAATTCTAGTTTCAACAGTGTTTATTTTGATTAAATTACCGAATTTTATTTTAGTTTGACCATATTTTTTTAACTTTCAGGACTACCTTTATTTCCCTGCATGTATGTCTTCTGAAATTTTACACACATACACACACACACACACACACACACAGTGGGCCCTTTGTTTCCACAGGTTCCACATCTGTGGATTCAACCAACCACATATGGAAAATATTCAGAAAAATAACTAACTAACTAAATAATAATAATATAACAGTAAAAATAGTACAAATAAAAAAACAAAACAGTATAACAACTATTTATGTAGCATTTACATTGTATTGGGTATTATGAATAATACGGAGATGACTTAAATTATGCAAGAGGATGTGCAGTAGGTTACATGTAAATATTATGCCATGTTATACAATAGACTTGAGCATCCACAGATTTTGGTCTCCATGGGTGTCCTGGAACCAATCTTTTGTGAATACAGTGGGATGACTCTACACACACACACACACACACACACACACAGAAGGTATTGGGATCCTGTAAATGTTACTCTTACGTAGGAGAAAAAACAGCTAAATCCATTAATCCAAGCTTTATTAAAAATATTGTACTGTGGTCAAGATGAGTATTCTGCATAAAGCAGTTGTCTAAAGTATTAATGAGATAGATTCAGGAAAATTCCATTTTGTTCTGAGAATTTTTGTGTTCAATTTATGGAATATATGGGAAGCAATATTGTGTTAATCAAGAGACAGAATGCAGAGACAGTAAGACTGGGGTAACAATTTTGCTAAGAGTAGATTTGGGCTTGTTAAGAGGAGAGGGAATGTGTAATTGAGGATAAAATCTTTGTGCATTGGCAGCAATTTTTCATTTCTTGATCTTTCACAATCAATTCCCTACCTAATCACATCTTTAATGCTGGGAAAACTAAGTTACACATTCAGCACCATTGTGAAATTCTGGACATTAAGGAGACCTATTAAACATTCCTCTGAGTGACTACAAATCCCTAAATACGAACTCTTTCAGGGACTCCTGTTTTTACTCCTGGGTTTGATGGCACTTTTCTCATGAATTTCCTCAGTTTACTGTGAAGGGAGCCCTCATCACTTCTTTCTGCAGAGATTTCAACAGAATTTAAGATTTTGTTAATATTCATTCACCTGGATTACATTGGTAAGTATTTTGAAGATGACTGTGGTGGGGAAGGAATGTTCACATTCACCAGGTTTAATAATATTTTGGGATTCAAAATTAAGAAGTTTATTTTTATATGCATATAGATTTTTAAGTAGTCAGGAAATTATCAAATCCCTACTTTGCCACTTATCTGATAAGAAGGTTGGCAATTACTTGCAAATTTTTCCTTTTTGTTATTGTAATGATTTAAAAGAACTGACCATGTATTAGTAAATTGGTAGCATATATGCCACAATGTTTGGCTACAGAGATAATTAAAAAATTAATAATGATAACATGATAGCTGTTTCTAATCCAAGGAGAAAATATGGTCAAGTCATAAATCACATATTTCTTTAAACATTCCTGAATTTCTTTGTCATGTGAAAATGTAACTATTTATTTTAATAAAGTGCATTGCTTAAAAAAATAAAAATAGCAATTTTCACAATGGTGTCAAAGGTCCTAAAGATAATACTAATATTAAAAATGTAAGTCAAGAAAATGGAAAAAATGAAGAGTAACAAAATAAAATAAAATCCATCTTCTTAGCATGGTTAGTATTCAGTGCATGGCACCTTTTATTTTGTCATATTAATGTAAAGTTGTTTGTAATGAAATGCAGAGATTCTAACTTAATGGATCATTCTAGATGGGTATCCAAAAGCTTTTAAAAATTAAATGAATTTTTTTACAAGGACAAATACACAATTTTACCTGTACAAAAGAAAGCAATAGATATTTACCAGACTTTAAGTGGCTACAAGGAATCACAACTGAAGACACAGAATATTATAAGGTTTTGCCTTGACTTGATAATAAAGTATTAGTATTATTTTGCTAAAAATATATTGATATTATAGAGTGATGCAAAATTGTAGTTAACATGGATAAAGTAATTTTTCAAATATTTAAAAGTATGAGACTAGTATTTAAATTAAGTGCACAGATTTTAATAGAGTTAAGACCACAAAGTTAGTATTGTCTAGATAGGTCAGTAATAAATTGTTTCACTATCCCACATTAAGCCTGAGAGATATTTCTGAGAAATATGTAATGACTTTAAGAACAAATGGGTCAGAGTGAGTAGGTCAGTACACATTCACTACAAATAGGATTGTGATATCTTACAGGTAGGCTTTTTGTAGTTTCTTGCATTTTATTTATTTCAGATTAGATTATATATTTTCTTTTCAGGGGTTAATCTCATGTTATACTTTTTTGTTTCCCCAAGCCCATACCTCAGTGCCCTGCAAACATTACCATCTTTTGTGATAGGCTGAATAATGACCCCCAAAGACACCCAGGTGCTAACTCACAGAATCTCTGGAAGGGACTTTATAGATGTGATTAAGTTAAGAAACTTGAGATGGAAAAATGATCTGTGTGGGCCCTAAATTTAATTATAAGTGACCTTAAAAAAGGGAGGCAGAGGAAGATTTAAACACAGTAGAGAAGAAGGACACATGAGAAATTCAGTAGGAAGGAGAATCAGAGAAAAATGATGTCATACTGCTAGCTTTGAAGATAGATGAAGGAGCCATGAGCCAAGCAAGGAATAGTGGCAGCCACCAGATGCTGGGAAAGGCAAGAAAAGGGATTCTTCCCTAAAGATTTTGGGTGGAATGTAGCCCTGTCAAAACTTTAATTTTGGCTCAATGAAATTTACTTTTAAATTCCTGGCCACTAGAATCACAAGATAATAAAGTTGCCAAGTTTGTAGTAATTTTTTACAGCAGTAGTAGAAAACTATTAAACCTCCATCAACATATGTTGTCAGAAAGAGAGAGAGGAGATAATAAATTGCATTATTTTCCTGAATAACGTGGACCAGCCTGTCTTAGTCAGCTTGGGCTGCCTAACAAAATACCAAAGACTGGGTGGCTCAAACAACAGAAATTTATTTTCTCACAGTTCTGGAAACTGAAAAGTCCAAGATCAAATTTCTAGCAGAGTTTGTTTCCGCTGAAGGCTGTCTTCTTGACTTGAGATGGCTGCCTTCTTGCCATGTCCTCACATGACGGAGAGAGAGAGAGTTCTTGTCTCTTCCTTTTCTTATGAGGATGCCAGTTCACCCTTATGACCTCATTTAACCTTAATTACCTGTTTATAAGCCGGCTATCTAGATACAGTCACATTGGAGTTTAGGGCTTCAACACAGGAATTCTAGTGGTACACAATTCAGTTCATAGCATATTTTAAAATACATATCTGAGAGTTTAAAGGCAGATTGACAATAGGATCCATGGAATTAGAATATTTATACATAGTTTATAGATTTATTTTTAAGTGAGTTCCAAATAGTTTTATGTGTAGCTCAGCATGACTGTTGAATAAAACTCAAAGCCAGTAGTTATAATGCAATAAGAAGTACTTTATTAGTGTGTGAACAGACTTCTATGTAATAAAGATTGTTATGTGAATTTAAAAGGTAAAACCTTCTGCATTTTATCACATTTTAAGATAATGGAATTTAATTAAAATATAAAATTATGATTTGGAGACTTTGCTATTTATTACAGTTAGGTAGTTATCTCATTAATTTGGGATTTCCACAGATATATTTATGTGAAAACAAATAACTTGTCTTAGTCTCGGATTCAACTTCAGTCTTACCTACCTATACCTGTTTTCAACAGTCCCACCTCCTAAATTTTAGATTTTGCTTACCTGCTTCTATTTATTTATTCATTCGAAAACATAGTTAATAGATATTATACAGAGTTGAATAAACAGATAATCAGCCCATGCTGTTAAAAATTCAAAGCTCAAAGTCTTATAGACAAATGAGAACAAGGGAATCTACGATTGATTACCATGTGATAAATGCTATGACTACGGTCCTGAACCCCCACCCCACCTGCACCCACAGCCACTCCCTAACCCTTGCATCACCGCTCGAACCCCAACAGCGCGAGATCATAGGCAACAGACCCTCATGGGAACCTGAACCCTATGGCAAACTGAGCATGCAAGGGATCCAGGTTGGCGCTCTGCGTGAGAATACCACACCTGAAGATCTGAGGTGGAGCCCAGTTGGCAACGACCCCTCCCCCATCCGTGGAAAAACTGTCTTCCATGAAACTGGTTCCTGGTGTCAAAAAGGTTGGGAGCTATGCTATGAAAGAGGGTGGAGAAGGCATAATGGATGCCCTTTTATTATATTCATGGAAGACTTTAATGAGACAGTAAGCATGGGGTGAGTCTTCAGAACCTGTGGTTTACTAGGCAGAGGAAGTATCCTGTACACTGACATGAAGGCTTAAGAGGGATGGCATTATTTGGGAGACTGGTAGCATTATGAAGGATGGGTTAAAGGTTGCAATAAAAGGGAAAATAAAAGCAGGAGAGAATGTCAATGTTTCTAGATAGCATACACTACTTGATTTTTCTATGGTACCAAAAGGGACTTCTTTCCAGCCTTAATTTTTTGTCTGACTAGATTTATGGCCTTGGTTAAATTTATCTGGTCAGATACATGAATCCTCGCTCCTGTAGACTGCCCATTCTTTGATATAACCCGTAATTATACTGGATCATTTTATTTTGATGTATACTGTGGTAGTAAGGGCAGATACAGCCAGAAGTTCAAATCAGTGTGAAGGAACATGTTATGCCTGAGATGGAGGGCTGGGACTTCGGTAGCCTAGAATCAAAATCTTGGGAAATTCATTAGTCAAGACATAAATTCCAAGGGAAATTTTATTTAATAATGGTAAAAAAAAAAAATAGGATCTTATCCCCAGAAATGTGATTGGCAGGAGCTAGGACAGAGAATCCATCACACTGAGGAACATATGATATATTCGGTGCTAGAGAGGAAGGGGGAAGGAACAGGCAGGCTGGGACATTCTACCAGATCTGTAAATCTAGGGACCACTGAAGAGGTAACAGACCCAATCTCCCCATTCCGTGATGGCTCTCTGGTGTAAACAAATGTAGTAGTGTAATTTGCCAACTCCCCTGTTACTGATGAAGAGATATTATTATCTGAACAGACTGAAGTGTCGCTTATTTAGGACAGGGTAGGATCAGCTCCACGGTCTAATAAAATATATTTTGCTCTTGAAAAAACTTTTGATGGGTGAGTGATTATAAGATTTTTTTTATTTCCTCCCTATAAAGTGATGTCTGTTTTATTTGCTCAGAATCTTTTTTTCCTTGATGTTCTAAAGATAATTCTGTGTTTTGCAGCCTATTTTATGGGCTTTTGTAATATAAAATCATGACATTGTTTAGAGATAGCATGAGGCAACTGGCTATTAGTCAAAATATTTTTTCAGATCGAGTAAGGTATAATACTGGAGATGATAAAACATTAGAGATATCTACAATCTATACATCACAATAGACACATATGTAAATTCCAGATCAGTATGAAATACCAAATTCTTAAATCTATAGTAGAAAATATAAAACAACATTTCTGGACCTCATGAAAAAAAATCCTTAAAGGGATATAAATACAAACCCTAAAATGACATAAATACAAGATACATGTATAAGAATATATATGTATAGCATATATAGCTTTGCATGAAAATTTTTAACAATTTTTGTCTAAGCTACTAACTAGAAAATATGTGTCACATATGTGACATAGTATTAGTTACCATAATATGTTAGAAAAAACTTATAAATGAAAAAGAAAGATCAGACAACAAAATACTATGTTAGATAAAGATATTTTCTTAGTTTGGTTTCCCCTGGAAGCAAAGCCAGAGCCAAGAACTTGGGTATAGACAGTCTATTTGGGAAGTAATTCCAAGAAACAAGGGGGAAGGATCAGGGAGAGTGATACAAGGAAGAAGGGAAAGCCAATATAGAGGTCTGTTATGCAGATTGACATTACAGACAGAGGCTCCATACTGCTGGGACTTCTGAGAAGCAAAGAAAGAGCCTGCCATTTTTTTCTATCAAAAGGATAGTGGCAGAATAAGTTTTAGGGATCTACTGTACTGCATGGTGATCACAGTTGATGACAATGTATTATATATTAATACTTTAAATTTGCTAAAAGAATAGATTTTTAATATTCTCACCACAAAAAAATGATAAGTTGGTGAGGTGATGAATAGGTTCATTAGCTTGATCGAATTTTTCTATGATGTATACATAGATCATAACATTACATTGTACTTTGTGAATACAAAATGATTATTTGTCAATTAAAAAAAGGATAGGAAGCTGGAGGATCCTATTTCCAGCACAGGTGCCTAAACTGTACTTTATGAGGATTAGCCCTGAGGGTTAACCACCACTTTAAGACAGTGCTTGAGAACCAGCTGAGCCAGCTCCTTTGGCCTTCCAGAAGGCCCAGAGATAGCATGCAGAAAGTCTCTTATTGCAAATTTGATGCTGGCTGTCGGTTGTGTGACTTTGCACAGAACTCTTCTCTAAACTTGCCTCCAGTGAAATCATAGATGAGCCAACTGTATGTGATTGATATCAGAGGTATCTTCTATAGATACAAATGAGCAAATTTCAAAGGTGGAATCCCAAATAACTAATAAGTATACTAAATATAATACTTAAACTTGCTATAGTCAGAGAAATAAAACTTTAAAAGAAAAAAGATAATATTTCACTCTTTAATATTAGACAAAATAAAGCTGGAAAGTAACAGTTGATAGGAAATTGTGAGGAAATAGTAACTCTCATACACAGATGGTAGAAACATAAATTGGTATAAGTACTTCTATAAAGAATTGTAATGGGAAACTGAAAATTAGCATACCTTCTGTTAGCATACCTTCTGATCATACAATTATCCTTTATGTATACCTGAAAAATAACCCAAACTACCGGTACCAGAAAAATGTAGATTCAAGTAATAGAAACATTTTAGTGGTTAAAATAAAATAACTTATATTTAAAATCATGGGTAGATTTCAAAATTACAGTATGTGTAAAAGCAATTGTTACAGCACATAAGATATTATATTAATTATATTAATTATGTGGATTGAAACAAGGAAAATAGCATGGTGTGTGTATGGTGTGTGTGTGTGTGTGTAGAATAAATATAAGGGAAGGGCCACATGATAGGAAAAAGAGAACTAAAATAAGGGAGGTAAAAATGAATTTCAAAGTTATTAATATATGTAAAGTTTTCTGTGTTTAATAAAATAATAACTGAATTTTAAAATGAAGTCAATGTATCTTTTTTAAAATCTTGGTGGTCAGTATATAGGTGATGTCATTAAAGGTTTAAAATTGTAGACAACAGAACCCATTCTAGCTAATATAGAATAGAAAATATACATGTTAAATAATGTGAGTCATAGCACCTTATATGGCAGAATCAGAGAATAAGCTTCGTGGTCTGCTCAGCCAAAAACAGGGCCCAAAATACTCTGCCAAGCACCCCAGCACAGGCACAAAGATATACTGTGAGACTGCACACCCTCTGTCTCTCAAAACTAGATGAAATTCCACAGCCTTCCTCAGAATGGAATGCAAGCAGCCTCTTTTCACATTCTTCGCTTCCAGTTAAAATTCACCAAAGGTTTACCTAATTGACAGTCTTGTGCCACAACTCTGTGTGGCAGTACAGAAGATGGGACTACATATTTTTAAAATTTTACTTCAGGCAAGTAAATATCTCAGTTATAATCAGGAAGTTTAAAATATGTTAAGATCCACAGATCCTAAAAGTGACCAATTCCATGTGTTGCTGTATCAATTCTGTATTATTTTTGTATTATATATATTTTACAAAATAAAAAATGCATTGTCTTTCTTTTCTCTTAAAAGGACTGAAAATAAATTCATTTCACATAAGAGTGCCGTAATTTTTTTTTCAATTTAAACCTTAAATCAAAAAGTAACCCTTAAAAATGAATAAGGAGATCAATGGCTGTGAACTATGCTGTTGGATGTTTCAGTGATTATATGAGGTATATTTTCTGGGGCGTAATTTCCATGTACTACACTCGGTGCCTATGGTTGGCTTTGGCTGTGTGCACTAGTTTAGGCTGCACCGTTCAAACTTCTTAGATGCATGACAAAAATGCTTTGAATTATTTTTACCCTGTTAACTTGTAATTATTTTCCTTATTTAATTCTACTATCTTGAAAGTAAAAGAATGTTTGTATTAGTCAGGGTTCTCCAGAGAAATAGAACCAATAGGATATATGTGTTGCATCTCTGTGTGTAAAACTTTACTTGTGTGTATATATATATATGTGTGCGCATGTGTATATGCCACGCAACCTATTCATTCTCTTTGTGTGTGTGTATGTATTAATATATAAAGACAAAGAAAAAGATAGGTTGATTTATTATAAGGAATTGGCTGATGTCATTATGGAGGCTAAGACATCCCAAAATCTATAGTTGGCAAGCTATAGGGGAGACAATGGTATATTTCCAGTGTAAGCCCAAAGGCTTGAGAACCAGAAAAACTGATAATGTAAGTTACAGTCCAAAAGATGGCAATGATGAGACCCAAAAAGGCTCATGTTTTAGTCCGAGTCCGAAGGCCCCCAAAAACCCAATATCCCACCTTAAAGCAGTCAGGCAGCAGGGGTTCCCCCTTATTTAGCCATTTTGTCCTATTCAGGTCTTCAATTTATTGGATGAGGCCCACCCACATTAGAGGGGGACAATCTACTTTACTCTGTCTACCAATTCAAATGTTAATCTCATCCAGAAACTCCCTCGTGGACACACTCAGAATAACCTTTGACCAATGTCTGGGCATCCTGTGTCCCAGTCAAGTTGACACAGAAAAATTAACCAACACTGTCTTTTACATTTTATTCTCAATTTTAAAATACAGAAGCACTTTTTTAAATTGCTCATTATAAAATAAAAAGCAAATAAGAAAAAATATTTGAAATCCCTCAATCAATAATAAATATTAACTTTTGAAACTAGTTCTGTTGATAAATATACACTTTCAACTGTAATTTATTAATGATTTTATTCCTTTAGTCATCTTTTTTATTTTTTTTATTTCAGCATATTATGGGGGTACAAATGTTTAGGTTATGTATGTTGCCCTTGCCCCCTCCTCCCCGCTGAGTCAGAGCTTCAAGCATGTCCATCCCCCAGATGGTGCTCATCGCACTCATTATGTATGTATATACCCATCCCCTCTCCCCAATCCCATATGCCCGACGCCTGATAAATGTTATTCCTATATGTGCACTTAGGTGTTGATCAGTGAAACCAATTTGCTGGTGAGTACATGTGGTGCTTATTTTTCCATTCTTGGGATACTTCACTTAATAGAATGGGTTCTAGCTCTAATCAGGAGAATACAAGAGGTGCTATATCACCATTGTTTCTTACAGCTGAATAGTACTCCATGGTATACATATACCACATTTTCTTAATCCACTCATGTATTGATGGGCACTTGGGTTGTTTCCACATCTTTGCAATTGTGAATTGTGCTGCTATAAACATTCGAATGCAGGTGTCCTTTTTATAGAATGTCTTTTGTTCTTTTGTGTAGATGCCCAGTAATGGAATTGCTGGATCAGTTGGTAGTTCTACTTGTTATCTTTTAATAAAATAACTTATCCTCACAGTATAGCATCACTGTAAAACATAAACATAATTCATCTTAAGTAGTCCATAGCATTTCAGTGTATAAGTCCACCATCATTTAGCTAATTGATTGATCATCGATAGACATTTAAGGTGTTTTTAAATTATTAATATCACTCATGTACAGCTGCTTAAAGAATATCGTGCTGTATCTTTCTGGGTTTTAATTGCAAACAATAATACATATGGTAAATATGGTAAATAGTTTAAGAAAAGTGATTGATCCAGAATCCCAGCAGAGACAAAAAGTTAGGCTAGGAGGCTACACAGCAAGAAGCAACGGCAAATGGTAATAGGCAACTACTCTGGTGGGGGAACTCACCATTTTGACAATGGGCACAAACCCAGAAGATCACATTGCACATGCTAAATGCACAATGCGGCCACCCAACCTCTGCTAACCCTGAAATCCAGATGCCTTTGTTAAGACCCTTTGACCAAAAATTGCTTCTATAGGACACTGCTTTTCTCCATTTTTCTGGAATTCCATGTCTAGCATGGGAGTATCTGTCTAGCAATGACTATTTCACATGACCATGAACTAATTGTAAGGCAGGATGAGAAAGCAAATTTGTGGCTTCTCTTTTGGCCAGACAGGACTCAGTGAGGAGAATTGCCCCCGTCTCCCAGTCACCAAATAGCAAAGAAATCATAGGTGTCCACCCACATAACAAATGCCCATTTAATTCAACCTGTTCACTAACCCTCATCAACCTACCATGTTCGTCCATATTTAACTTACGACTACCCCAAATGCCCCAGATCACCTAATATTACTGTTCCAAAAATCTTCCAATCTACCCTGATCTCCATTCTTCACCCTGATTTCTAATCCAAATGGCTGACCTGCTTGGACCACAACAGCTCCCTTGCCTCTGATTTTAGGTTGATTTGGCCCAATAGGGAGCCCTGGAAGGAGATCAGAGGGAAGGGAGAGAGTGAGCCACTAGGGGTATATTCTCCTTGGTCTCTCCCTGGGGAGTTGCCTCAGGCTAGCTGCATGTTTCAGTTGAAAGTTAACTCTTTATATTGAAATTGTAATTCAATTCTAAGTGTTACCTCCTAGGATGCAGTAATTGCTGCCTCTGCTCCTCCCTTTGGGCCTGGTGTGGGATAGCCCTGAGGTACTTACTGCACTATCCCTTATGGTTTCCCTATTTTCTATCATTTCTTTGTCTGTAGTCCCCTCTCTCAACATAAGAATGTGACAAAAGGTTTTGGTAAAAGTTGGTTGCTGTTAAGCTTATTAAAAGCAATTCAGTTCAGTAGGCTGATCTAGGAGTAGATTACTACAGTTTATGAAGAAAATTTGGATAAGGAAATGAAGACAGCTAAAGGCAGATTTATTGAGAAGCTAATGAGGCTTGAATGTCAGGGCTCTTTGCATGGCTGGTCCATGCCTATACTAGCTGTCTTTAATCATCTCCAAAAAAGAGAAAACGTCCATTTATTTTATCTTTTGTATAACTTATAATACTAATCAAATCTAGCACTACAGCAACAGGTAGACTATTGAAAGTTATTTTCTTCCTTAATGCTTTTCACAGAGAGCTTTGAACATAGGCTTTATAGAGATTGACATTTATTTAAATACAACTGCTCAGGTAATATAGCATTACCCTCACTTTTAATGCCTTTTTTTCAGTGATAAAAATGATTGTCCCTCAAAACCTGCTTGATCACCTATAACTCCTTCAGAGAAAAATAGCAAATGTTGACCTCAAAGCTACTAAGTTGTTTTTCTAATCACATTTGACACCGTAAAATGCTATTGTAGTTTATGAATAAACCTATTTAAACAAATTATCTCCAAATTTTGTATAAAATGTATCTGATATGCAAAATATATTAAATTATAGTGCAAAAAATTAGCTCAACTCAGTGTATGCATCTTAAAATAAGTATAATCATGCCATACAATAAATGTGTCACATCTGTCTAGAAAAATTTGAAACTATGCTAGCTGTGTCAGCAATTGCTTAAAAGACTCTAAAGCCAGTTATATGACATATTATATTATATGTTGTTGTAACATATACAATAACAAAATTTATAAAGATATTGAGAAAGCTCTTTAAGTTCTTTAAAAAACTGAATATGTAGAAAAATAAGAGAACAGAAGGATACAGGTAGGATAACTTAATGATTTATTCAATGTAATTCAATCACGGTTTAACCAATATGACTGGATGAGTACCATCATATGAGATGCTTTTGTTATTGGACCTGCTGTCTCCCTGGCTCTTAGAAAAATAGTAGCAGCAACAGCTTATCTTTTATAAATAACATATAAAACAAAGTAGAACAAAATATTTTTTGGTATCTCCTTTCATGGATCTGCTTTCTTTTTCAAGTCAATTATGGAACAAATGCAAATAAAATAATGCAAACCTAGGATTATAGAGTCATTTGGAGAAAT
>NW_012150341.1:315128-325817 GCF_000956105.1 Propithecus coquereli | reverse complement strand
ATGTATCTTTTATATCTAAAGCTTAGACAAATTCATTAAACATATGAGATCCATCACAAATGGCTGTAGTGAATACTTTTTAACTAAAAGTATAGTATGTTAATACTTCCTTTACTGTAAAATAATTTATTTTGCCATCTGTGAAGTAGCATTATTATAAAATCTATAATTACTTGCAGTATTATCGCTTAAAATAATTCTAAGAATTTTATTAGAACTTATCTTCAAAAATTTAAAATAATTTCAAAATAAAAAGCTTAAATGAATAGAATCAAATTAATGTACATGTTATATTTGAACATTCTACATTAATGTCCACATGGTATTATCTGCACAAATCAATACAATGTAATAATACCCACAATCTTATTCTAATTCAAGTGGCTTCTGACCGTGTGTGTGATCCAGGGGAAATTCAATCATTTTCATATTACATTGCAGACAAAGTAAGATATAATGCATAAGGAAAAGTCACATACAAGGTTAGAAGTCTAATGGTATCTGACTGTAGCATGTGATTAGCTAACTTCCTTTCTCTTCAACAATGATATTCCCCTTTGGAGGAATCTTGCAGGTGCCTGGTTCTTTTTTTGCTTTCTACTACTTTTTTGCCGATCTCCATACCTTCAGTATTAGAATTAGAGATTTCACATTTTTTCTAGTAACAATTTTTTTTCTTGTGGACTGAAGTTCTCCTGCACCTCCATTTCTGTCTAGTTCCATATGGCTATAGACTTCAAAGCATCTTCAGTAATATCTATTTCAAATTCATCTATGCCATATGAGGCTTAATACTGAAGAACAATAATAGCATTACATACCTCAATTATTAATAGAATGCAAAATGTTTTCTCAGCCAGGCTATGCAAGGGAACCACCAAAAGCAATGCTCCATAAAGTTAGCAATTGTGCCAAATGCAGTGAACTCTCCGCCTCCCATGTAATGCAGTAGTCAAGCTTTCTCCTCACTGCCACTGTATTCTGTTTCCTGCTCTGACCAGCTTAACAGCAGCTGCAGCATCTTTGATTTTTCCACAGAATTGATAGGAATCCAAATTTCATATTACCTTTTAGCAAATAATCTAAGTATTTTTTTATTTTTTTTTTGTTTTTATTTCAGCATATTAAGGGGGGTACAAATATTTAGGTTACATGCATTGCCTTTCCCCCACCGGAGTCAGAGCTTCGAGCATGGCCTTCCCCCAGATGGTGGGCACAGCACCCATGAGGTGTATATAAAACCTATCTCCTTCTCCTGCCTCCCATCTGCCGACACCCGGTGAATGTTACTACCATATGTGCACATAAGTGTTGATAAGTTAATACCAATTTGATGGTGAGTACATGTGGTACCTGTTTTTCCATTCTTGTGATACTTCACTTAGTATAATGGGTTCCAGCTCTATCCAGGATGATACAAGAGGTGCTGTATCACCATTGTGTTGAAAACGCCAGATCCGAAAACATGATGTCTGTTGCATTAATTTGGACTATTTCTCAGTGCAGTTGAAGGATATACACTATATTTTTTTATTTAGCCCTTGCAGAATGTTTTCTCTACCTATATCTTTTAACTGGTGAATGCTTGGCATACTGTGTCTTTCTTCTTTCAGAAGACATGCTGTGCTGTTTTACATTACCACTGACTTCTATGTGCAATTAGTCAATAAATTCTGTAACTTTAATAAGCTATGGGAGCCACCAATAGCACAAAAAGGACCGTAAGACATTTAGCTATGTTGTTCAAACATGGTTTTACCTTATCCATTTGGTTGTAGCAGCAAATTTTTTTTCAAATTTTATATCATCACGGGAAAAACAAAACACAATAAAACCAAAGTCACCTTCTTGTTCCTTCTGAGGGAAATTCACCTGTTATAATTTTGATATATCTAAGGCATTATCATATATATTATTTCCAGCAATACAAAGCAATTTCTAAAATCTCTACTTCTTCATCTTCTTATTTCTTATTTCTGAGAACCTAAGTTTGAATAATAGACAGCTTCTCAATTTCCTTTTACTGTCTCAACTTTGCTGGTATATTACAATGGATTCTCTCACAATGAGTTTATTCAGAAACTGAAAGCACATTCCTGACTAAAAACTAGCCAACAGCTTACTTGTTGAATATTGTAAATGTTCTTGAGGGGAAAAGATGGTTTTGATTGAGTTGCCAAATGTATTCTTTCTGCTGCTGATTTGGGCTCCTTAGTTTATTTTATTTTTTTGAGTCTACTTCAGATATCGCGAAAACAAAAATAAGAAAGATTAAATTGTTCACTCCTACCAAAACCTACATATGGCACATAAGCCTCTAAATGTATACAGGAGACACTACATTATGACACAGCTGGTTTCCAACATTATCAGAATTTTTTCATTCTGGTTATTTTACTGATCCTTTACTTACTGGTTTCTCATATTTCCAGAATCATATTTTCTTAGTCATTTTTAAAGAAAAAGTATAGTTGGTTTCCTGAATAATTCTAAAGGATATCATTTTAAATCTAGGTTTTAAAGTTCCCAAGCCCCCTTAAAATTACTAGATAGTACAACCAACAGATTTTTTCTGCATGAAAGTGAACAAGAAACTGATGAGATATGGTCATGCCACAGGTATGAGTCCATAGCAGAGCATGTGCCCGGTCCCTGCTAACCTCAGTTGCTTTGGCCTTGGCTAGACTGCTGGAAGCCTCATATCAGGTCTTACTAGAATGATTATAGTTCCTCCCACCATCCCTGGACTCAATGTATCACCGTCTTTCTGGTATTCTTCACTGACCTGCCACCACTAGCTCAGCAGAATAGTTACTCTCTCTGTTCTCCTTCATATCCTAACACTTTATATGACTCACATAGAGGAGTGTGGGAAGACCTAAATTCTTTACCTCGAAAGTCCCATCAACATTTTAGAACACTAACTGGGACAGGAGATTTAATTTAACGAAGGCTTGTATTAATAGTTTCCTTTCCTAGCACGCATGTTAACTACATGAGGAATCCAGATAATTTTTTCTATAAGAACTGTACTCTTTACTAAGGGCAGTAATCTAGCAAATGTGTTTCTAATTCAATATCATTAGAATAAGTGCATATATAGAGAGATTAAAATATAACAAGGTTTAATAGGAAAAGAAAAGCTAGGCATTTAACAGAAATGCTAGGCAGAAATATTTGACTTCTTCCTGCCTCTAGCTCTAAGCATTGTCTCATTTTATTAATTCCATTAAATTCAGGAAGCCTTTGAATCATAATCCAAATCAAATTAATAAAAAAAAATAATTCTCAGATTTAAGAGATCTCTCATGCAATTCACTATCTAATTTCCTGATGTGCTTTTATAGAGCATTTGATCAATATTAGTACGAGACTGGCTGACAAACTTTAAAAGAATTTTCTCAGTTTGTAAGAGCATGGATGTCTATGCATAACCTTCCTGATTCCCCCATAAGTCTTTACCACTTGAAGCTTCAAACCAGGCTTGAATTTAGTCCCCTCAGGCTCTGCTTTAAATCAAATCAAATGCTACATTTTTCCGTCCCTTATTGAAATCGATTCTCCCTGAAGCTGTGGGAGGAGAAAGTCCTTTCTGTCTTTGCTTCTTCAGTGTGTCTTCAATGTCTCTAAAAGAAAAAGAAGAGTTTAAAGAAAGCCATGGTATTTTGGACTGACCCTAAATGCCCAATGTAGGAAAATACACTATGACTTCTAGGTCCTTCTTATTCATAACTACTACTTCTTGTAGTATAAAAAAAAAATCTTGTTTCCACTAAAGTAGTCAATCATTCAATTAAGAAAAATAGAGTAGTCCTGCTTCTTTTTAAAGTGTAGAAAATCACATGAGAATTTGTCCCCCAAAAAGTAGAAGCCTGATCACCTAACATTGACTTTTTTTTTCACATCAAATGCCCTCATATTATTAATGGACATGTTTAACTATATTTTTCTTGCAAATATAAATTTATCAGCGTATCAGTTCTCTTTCTGAACAGGAAAAGGACAGTTCCATATTTTACCCAATAAATATATGTTTCATTCTTCCAAAATACCTTGTATTTTTTTTGAATTTTAATTCCAAAGTATTTCTACAAAAATAGTTTTACTACCACCTTTGAATTACATATACCTATATAGTTTGCCCCATCATTGTGTATAACCAAACCACTACTTTTTCCTTGAGCATACAAGAAAACTACATGTCATACCTCATGCATTTAAATGTGATTATGATATTTATCCCCTGAAGGGCTAGATCTAAAATATTCTGCTTATTCTTCCATACTTACGATTGGAAGCAAAGAATTCCCATGTAGCAAAGTCATATGATAGAAAAAGCCAGAGCCCTAACACCTCTGTTGGGAGAGTCAAGCAGGAGTGCTTCTTGGACTGTAAGAGTTTGTGCTGTAAGCAAGAAAAAATAAAATGTTTGATTGAGTCGCTAAGAATTGTTTGTTTTGTTCTTTTAAGTTACTAAGATTTGCTAGTTATCATTAATTTCAACTACTCTACTGTTTAATATTTCATATCTTATATTACCAGATAATAGACAATGATGAATAGTTAATTATACTGTTATTTTTATTATTATTTAAATGGCATCAGTATTTACCAAACACTATACTTTAAGGGTACCCAATTAATTTAAGAAAGCATTGTTTGGTGAATCAAGGAACATGCTTAGAAGTAAAAGTCCAAGTACTGATTTCTATTCCCTGCTCTTCCCTGAGAAAAATCACAGGACAAACAATAAAAAAATCTAAATTTTAGTCCTGATTTTCAGACTAACTACCTTTCTAGTCCTTAGATTTAATACGTAATATAAAAAATTTGAATTAAGCTTTCTGACTAGCTACTAATCTCTAATCTCTTACTATACTATAAACCATTTTAAGCACTCCATTTAATGGTATGATATCCCAAAAATACTACTTTTAAGATAATTACCCATAAATTTTAAATATTTTAAAAATATAACTGGCATAAATTGTGAAGTTTCCAAAATATACTCTTTTTACAAAATAAAGATGTAAGACATCAATTTTAATAAATTTTAATTAGAAATTTAGCTTCAGATGCCATATCTCAGTTGCTAAAATCTCCAAATATCTTTTGTTCTTGTCTCTCAACTTTTCTTTCAAATATATGCAAATTTATAGTTGATTAATCACTGCCTAGTGTATCCCTCTATAGGCTGTTTTTGCCTACTTAAATTATTCCATTGTAAAAGAGAATTAGTTGAAAAAGTCACTTTGCCTGAAGAAATACAATTTGTGGGGCAGTGGGAGTTCAAGATTGATGCTACTAAAAGAGCAGGCAAGCAAAACATTAAAGAATACTTCTTGTCAAATGTTCCTTGAAAATAAACTCTATAGGATACATGGGAATGTAGTTAAACAAAGATGCTAAGGGTAATTTAGCAGATTCTTTGAAGGAATGAGAAGTAGGCACCATTCTTGCTTTGTCAATTGTGTGGAATAACATTTAACTGGAGCCCCTGCTGAAAATAAAACTATTTAATTACATTGAGAAAAAGAGAGAGATAAAAGTTTTTTTTTTGAAGTTTCAGACTTATTATTTTGTTTAGAAGATTCAAATTGAAGAAAATAACAGGATAAAGAACAGGCAAAACCTATTTCTAAAACATTAATAAACCAATTCAAAAGTTATATTTAATTAACTTGAAAAAATCAGCAAATAGTATAAAAGTAGTAAAAAGGAAAAGACACTACAGAAAAATGTAGTGCTTTACACAGACTTGGTAGTCAGTCCACTTATTCTTCACTTAATTACTTTAATTCAACCTGAAAACCCTGATGCTAAATAAAAAGTTCTTAAATGGAAGAAAAGTGTAGTTTTTTACTAATTTTAATGGAAAAAATATTCTCCATTTCATGACAAACCAAATAGCCAAACAATATTCACATATAAAAATTAAATACATTTAATAATAAAAAACTATGTCAAATAAATATATAGAGTTTGTATATAGTAAAATAAAGGTTTGTTGTATTTGTCAAAAATGGAAGAGAAGACTTAATAGTGTGTGGTGATGGATGGAGGATGGCTACAAGTGAGGTATTCTTTGCAAGATATGTTCTTCTTTATGTACTATATTTTTCATCAGTTTTACAATTGTGGGGCTCATAGCTTTTTAATGCTCAACTTGCACTGAAAGATAAAAGGTCCAAGGTCTGGGCCTTAAGATACTCCAGGCTCAGATGCGTAACTGAGTAAGATGAGTAAGAACCAGCCAAAGAAGTTGAGAAAAAATTGCAAGTAAAATAGGAGTAAAACAAGGAGAGCAGAATACATGCATAATATAACACTAAACAGGACCTTCAGGAATTCTCTGACCAGGTACTGAGTTGTCCAGGTGAGGCTGGTTTTGTTTCCATGTGGCTGATTTTACAAAGAATGAAAAAAGAAAGAGGGATACGAGTAATTTTAAGTGTGTCTTTAGAAAAATATCTGATAAAAAATCCTTGTGTACCTAAAAGTATGATGTTAAAACAGCACATTTTATAGGTATCTTTGTGTACTTTTGGTCATTTAAAAATGATTTGTTGTTTCAAAAGTGGTAAAACTTTTGGTCCAGGTATGTATTGCTTTGTAACAACCCCTGCAAAAAATAGTGGCATTAAAAAAAAAAAACAAAAACAAAATTTTACAATGCTTTCATATTCTGTGGCTCAGAAGTTCATAAAGAAACAGAAGGATGACTTATTTCCACTCGATGATAATTGGGGATCCAATTTGGAACACTTAAATGACTGACAGTGACTCACATAACTAAGGACTAGAGTCATCTAGATGATTCTTTTGTCACATGTCTTGTATATGAGCTGGGGATGACTCAATAACTGGGCTCAGTCAAGGCTGTCTATGGGAGTGTGTCTACCTAAGGCTTTTCCATGTGACTTTGGCTTCTTCACGATCTGGAAGCCTCAGGGTAGTTAGATTTCTTACATATGGCTGAAACCTCTAAAGTATTCTAGGAAACAAAAAGAAACCTACATGGCCTTTTATGACCTAGACTCGGAAGTTATACAGCATTATATCTGCTCTATTTTATTGGTTGATACAGTCACAAGCTTGCCCAGGTTCAAGAAGGTGGGACATAGACTTCACCATTCTATGGGGTCATTATAATGAAAAGTCTTTAACCAACTGGAAAATAGTGCACGTGCATGTGTGTGTATGTGTGTGTGCGAAAATAACACCAAACATATATTATTTTAAAGTAATAAATATTTTTACATTGCAACATTTCATTTATTTATTTACTTTTCAACACTTATTTACAGAGCAGAGACCAGGCTCTGTGCTAAGTGCTATGTGGTATGTGGATGAGCATGACACGCGCATTTTCTGTCCTACTGGATTTAATTTTTGAAAGAAAAACAAACTAACAGGAAATAACAATAAAGGATGAAGTGATAAGTCTCATGGTTCAAGAATAAATCCAAGACTTGAGTCTCAGAGTCAATAAGACAATACCTGAGGAAATATGGTATAGTACGTAGGTTACAAATTAGATGGAAGGGCAGAAAGAGCAAAAACAATGATAGGGTAAACATCCAGAGACCAGAAGCTCCTATTGTCAGTGGGATGAGGCTCATGAATCTGCACCTACTCCTGTGCTTTTAAATTTGATCTGAGACCTTCTTAAAGGAGGCTTCCTTTTCTGTCATTGAAACCACCGAAAATAGAGAGGGTTCTGGCTGGGTTGCTGGAGTCTGGAGTCACTGCCACCGCCACATCAGGAAGAGCCAGGAGCCGACATCTCTGTACTGCCTGAACTTCTTCTGATTTTTGAACAGTACCTCAGAAAAGGAGAAATTAATATTAAGGCCACAGCAAGGGATGAAGAAAACATCTTTAGACTGCCAGCCCTAGCCATACAGTTTTGGGGAAAGTAATTATCAAGGCAAGAGATAACAGAAACAGTACAAATATAAAATAAATTCTCCAGAATAGGAATTTAAACTCCAAGGTCCTGAAACAGTTAAAATTCTAGAGTTATATTATAGGCAAGCAAAATCTTTCATCAAATGTTTTTCTAAAGAAACAGTTTAATTTTTATTATCCCTTCTCCTTGTCTTTCCTACTTATGTAATATCAGCCATATGAAAAACAAATCCAGTACCCTGGACAGAAATTTCCTAAAGAGACTCTTAGTTCTCAGTTTTGCTTCTACCTTTTATCTCCCCTGAGTTTACTCCACTATTTGTGGTTACTTCTTTGCAGCTTCTTTGATTGGAACTTTCTCAACTTTCTGGCCTCAAAATGGTATAGTGTTTGAGTTCTGACAGTGAACCCTTTTCTTCTATCAACACTCAGCATAGGTTATCTCATTCAGTTTCATGGCTTTAATCACCATCAATATGCTGCAATATGTCTTCACTCGTATGTTTATTACAACACTATGCATAATAGCAAAGATGTAGAATCAACCTAAGTGTCTATCAATGGAGGAATGGAACAGGAAATGTGGTATATTTACACAATGGAATACTATTCGGACATAAAAAATAAAATCATGTCTTTTTGCAGCAACATGGATGGAACCGAAGGCCATTATCTCAAGTGAAACAAGCCAATCACAGAAAGTCAAATATTGCATGTTTTTATGGATAAGTAGATGCCCAAAATGTGTACACATGGACATGGAGAGTGGAAGGATAGAAAATGGAGGCTCAGGAGAGTGAGGAGGTACAAAAAGGATGGATAATTAGAAAATAGTTAATGAGTACGATGTACATTATTCAGGTGAGGGATACCCTAAATGCCCTGACTTGACCACTGCACGATTTACGCAAGTAACAAATTGCACATATATCCCATAAATGTGTACAGATTAAAAAATGCAACATTTTTAAATATAACTTCGAAACAGACATGAATATTGATTCGCCTCTATCCAAGCAGTGCAGATCACATAGTATCTCAGCAAGATCTCCATTTTATAGATATACAAAGATAAAAGGATATTAATATAGTGAAAATGAATTCCTGGCTGGGGATGTCTTATGAATAAGAAAGATATTTTTGGCTATTATAAGCTATTAGAGTTTATTAAAATTCTCCTTGAAGATATCTCCACTCTTCATTCATTAATTTACTATGTTCCACAAAGTTCCCTGCATTCTAGTAATGAAATGCTTTTCAAGAGCTTCACTCAAACAATCACATACCTAAAAGAAACTCATTATGGCCTATACAGACAAATAACTCTCTAGCATCAATGTCCATATAAACCTTATAAGTTTTCACGTCTGCTGACTAAAATTCTACTTGATCAATACTAAAATATCATCAGTTGTGTAAAATGTTAAATATTATATCATGGTTATACAAAAGTATTCTTCTAGAATACAGAATGCCCAATATCCAACATGACAATGCTAAATGAAAGCCTAAAAATAAAGTAAACTGAGCATTAATGTACAGATTCACCCAAAGAATAAGTTGACTCCATGCACATAAGTCAAGGCATTTCACATATGACTGAGATAAATGCAAAGCACAGTGAGCACTTTTCATTTGGCTATTGTTGGAATGAATAGTAATCTTTCAAGATATGACATTGGACGCAGTTTCAGAGGATTTTAGTATAAGCCTGATTTTGTTTTTTAAGGAAAAATAGACCCTGTTAAGATTAAACCTGTTCAGTTTTGTAGAGATAGTTTGAACCAGAGTCACATGCATTTACAATATGTTTTTTGTATGGCATTTTATTGCTTACAAAACACCTTCATGTTGTTAAATTTGAGCGTCCCAGCAATTTGCACAATATCTAGGTACAATCATGTTTAAGAAACTTGTTATAGCCAAATATTCTATGGCTCAGAAAGGTTATACAACTTTGAATAACTCTACTCACACATACAAGAGTGCTAGGACTTGAATCCGGGACTTCTAGTACCAAGCCCCATTTTTAAAGAAGCAGCCAGGTGTCTTGAAACAAAAACCACATACTGTTTACTGTTAGATAAAAACAGGTTCATGTCCAAAATGACCATGAGAGAGACAAAAATGTATCAACTATTGCAACAAAGTTACAAGTGATAATTTCCTTCTGAGATTAAAACAGATATACTCCATAAATTACTAGGATAATTAAAGTAAGCAATAGCAATTATTTCAAACAAATAGCTCTCTATTCAATCCTTTTTTCCACTACACAGATTGCCTCTGTGGTCTCCTGCCTTGGGAAGAAGAGTGATGAGTAGGATTTGAGAATTGATGATAATATGAAAATGTAATTAAAGATATAGTACAACAACATAGTTTTTGGAGGCATCTTGTAATTTTATTATGGAAGATTAGATTTCTTGTAAAATACAGATACTTTAAACAATTCATAGTTAGGCTGGAGCTTTCTCCCAGGGATGCCAGCAAAGAAGTCTGCTAACAGACAAGATAGTTTTTATATGACTAAGAACTCCAGAGTTGAAAGGATCTTGCATGTCCTTTGTTTGAATCCTGAAGCATGAAGAATGTAGAGCCTCTGAGTGCTGTGACAAGATCTGAAGCAGCTCTAGGAGTCCTGAGCAGGAAAGGTTCTAGTTCCTGGCTCTACAGGGGAAGGAACACCACCTCTTCTACAAGATGCTTTAAAGAGAACCCCTTCAAACTCTGAGTTGTTCAAAAGAATGAGAGATGCCGATATGGCAATAAGAAATA
>NW_012150341.1:314039-314513 GCF_000956105.1 Propithecus coquereli | reverse complement strand
TATTTCCCTAATAGGAAAAAGAGTTTGAAATAGTCAAAGTATCAAAAAAAGTCAAAATATTATTCATACGATGCAATATTATATCATCATTAAAATTACAAGAATGGTATGATTACATTGATAATGTAAATTATAGATAATTTTAAGTAAATAAGACATCATAAAATATACCATTTCATCTCATATATGTATATCCAAAAATACATTTGTATATAAATATGTATTTCTATAAACATATGTTTGCAATTTCATGAGTGTACCTACATTATTGGGAAGAAATATACAAAAATGTTAATAACAATAATTTCCAGATGTTGATTTGTGGATTTTTGCATTTTTCCCATAATTTGAATTTTTGGTTAAAAAATCAATTAAATATCAGAGGCTTATGTAATTTTTAAATATTTTATAATAAGCATGTGTTACTCTTTAGTCAGAAATGTACAAGTTATCAAAATATATCGAAGAACATAA
>NW_012150341.1:304906-311874 GCF_000956105.1 Propithecus coquereli | reverse complement strand
ATCTAGCCCCTCCCCCATGCCTCTGGTAACCAACATTCTACTCTCTCCCTGCATGAGTTTGGCTATTTTAGATTCCTTATATAATTACAGTCATGAACCACATAAAGAGGTTTTGGCTATCCACAAACTGCATGTATGATAGTGATCCCATAAGAATATAATACTGCATTTTTACTGTGCCTTTTCTGTGTTTAAGTATATTTAGATACGCAAATACTTACCATATGTTCCAGTTGCACACAGTATTCAGTACAGTAACATGCTGTACAGGTTTGTAGCCTAGGGGCAATAGGCTATACCTCATAACCTCAGTGTGTAGCAAGTTATACCACCATGGTTGTGTAAGTACACTATATTATATAGATTGTCTAATGGCATATTTCTCAGAATAAATCCCTATCATTAAGTGATGCATGTCTGTATATGATCAGTGATTTCCTTTCTACCTCTCCTTTCTAAATTCCAAAAGGAGTAAAACTATAAACAGAATTTTTAGTATGTAAGCATAAAATATATCTTAAGTTTAGATTCCCTTCTTGAACAGAAAGAACAATTCCTCAGCCAGTAACGTGACAAATATTTGTATGGTATAAGTGCATGATTATGGTACAAACACCTTAAACAACTGCTTAAGCATATTTATAGTAATGGAATTTTTCTTAGAAATCTTCCACATATGTTAAAGAGAGCTTAAGGATTTCCTCATGTGATCATTTTAATGAAGGCTTTAAAAAAGAAACAAATTATGTTTGAATTCTAATATTTAAAAGTTTTTTTTTATTTTTAATTGTGGGTACACAAAAGTTGTATATATTATACGGTACGTGTGATTTTTGATAGGGGCATACAATGTGAATTAATCAAATCAGCATAACTGGGATATCCATCACCTCAAGTATTTACCATTTCTTCATGGTAGGAACATTCCAATTCCATGATTTTAGTTATTTTAAAGTATACAATAACTTACTGTTGACGATAGTCGCTTTGTTGTTCTATCAAATACTGTTCATTCTATCCAACTATGTAACTATATTTTTGCATCCATTAAACATCTCACTTTATCCCTCATTCCTAGTTACCCTTCCCAATCTCTGGTAACAATCATTCTATTCTTTGTCTCAGTGAGTCAATTGTTTTAATATTTAGCTCCCACATATTGGTGAGAACATGCAAGATTTGTCGTTCTGTGCTTGGCTTATTTAACTTAATATTCTCCAGTTCCATCTATGTTGTTGCAAATGACAGGATTTCATTCTTCTTATGGATGGATAATATTCCATTGTGTATATGTATCACAATTTCTTTATCCATTGATCTGTGGGTGAAAACTTAGGTTGATTCCAAATTGTGACTATTGTGAATAGTACTACAAAAAACATGGGAGTGTAGATATCTTTTTGATATACTGAATTCTCTTCTTTTGGATTTATACTGAGCAGTGGGAATACAGGCTCATATGGTAGTTCTACTTTTAGTCTTTTGAGGAACCTCCATGCTGTTCACCATAGTGGCTGCAATAATTTACATTCCCACCAATGGTGTAAGAGGGGTCCCCTTTTTCCATGTCCTCACCAGCATTCATTATTGCCTGCCTTTTTGATAAAAGCCATTTTAACAGGGATATGATAATATCTCATTGTAGTTTTGATTTGCATTTCTGATGACTAATGATGTTGAACATGTTTTCATATACTTGTTGGCTATTTGTATGTCTTAAGAAATATCTATTCAGATCTTTTACCCATTTTTAAGCAAATTATTTGATTTTTTTCCTTTTGAGTTTTTTATGCTCTTTACATATTGTAGTTACTAATCCCTTGTCAGATAGATAGTTTGCAAATATTATCTCCCATTCTGTGGGTTGTCTCTTCACTTTGTTGATTATTCCCTTTGCTGTGCAGAAGCTCTTTAGCTTGATGTGATCCCATTTGTCCAATTTTGCTTTGATTGCCTGTGCTTTGGGATATTTCTAAGAAATCATTGCTCAGACCAATGTCGCAGAGCATTTCCTCAATGTTTTCTTTTTGTAGTTTCATAGTTTCAGGTCTGAGATTCAAGTATTTACTCATTTTGATTTGATTTATGGATATAGTGAGAAACAAGGGTCTAGTTTAATTCTTCTGCATATGGATGTCCAGTTTTCCCCACACCATTTACTAAAGAGACTGTCCTTTTCCCAATGTATGTTCTTGGTAATTTTTTCAAACTTAGGTTCACTATAGATGAGTGCATTTATTTCTGGATTCTCTATTGTATTCCATTGGTCTATGTGTCTGTTTCTATGCCAGTACCATGCTGTTTTGGTAACTACAACTCTGTAGTTTGAAGTTGGATAATATGATTCCTCCAGTTTTGTTCTTTTAACTCAGGATGGCTTTGGCTATTCTGGGTCATTTGTGGTTTCATATAAATATTAGGTTGATTTTATTTTCTATTATAAATGTGTAATAAGATTTTTGAATACCACTTAGCCTTTAAGTAGGATTTGCCTTTCATTCTAAATAATTACCAAGAAAGAGCAATTATTATCATCTAATCCCATCAAATCTAGTTTAGCTATGTCACACATGATCAAAGTGGTAAATAGTCTGTTCCTAATTACAAGTCATTAATTATTATTTCCCTCACTAGATTATTTCCTCTGTTTACTTTGATGAATAGAGAAGGGCCAACCTAGAAGTCATTCTCAGCCAAGAAGCCAGAATGAAGTTTAGAATTGTCTATTGGTCTGTCCTCGTTATGATTTTCCTAAAGTTGTACATATGTCCTGTTGCACTACCATGGTACTGCTTCACTGTAGTATCATTCAAAATGAAATACGAAGTATATTATTTGGGAATCTGTTAAAAATAATTAGGCAAGCAATTCCAAATTTAGCACAATTATTCTCAAGAAAGAACATCCATAGCTAACTTTCTTCACAGTATTTAACACTAATCATTCCATTACGTTTTAAAAAAGTATAATTTTAAAGAGCAAAGGGCACAGATGGAACAGAAAAAAATAGTAATCCTATGCTGTATCTTTTGTTTTTAGCAGTTCAGATATGATAAGATTGGTATGGATTTAATCTAGCTATCTGACTGATTGATTGGTTAATTTCTATTAGCCCTATTAAGTGTCCTGTGAGCTTTTTGAGTCTGCTGTCAGTAATTTGGGAACATTTTCAGTTATTTCTTTTTCAAATATTTCTTCAACCTTATTTTCTCTTTCTCCTTTAGAGATTTAAGTTACACTTAAGTTAAATGGGTTGATATTGTTCCACTGGTTTAGGATGTTCTGTTCTTTTGTTCACTCTGTTTTCTTTGTTTTCCAGTGTGGGTAATTCCTTCTGACCTACCTGTGTGTGCACTGATTCTTGCTCAGCTGTGTCAGTCTACTGCTAAGTCCACTGAAGGCATTTTTTTCTGGCTGTCACAGAGGGTTTTTTTTTTTTTTTTCCCTTGCCATTTCCATTTGATTCTTTATTATATTTCCCATATCCCTCCTGAAATTGCCCAACTGATTTTGTATATGTCCTCCCTTTCCTATAAGAGACTTTAACATATAAATGACAGTTATTTTAAATTACATGTCTGACAATTTGCACACCTATTTCAAAGTTGAGTTTGGTTCTGATGATTTCTTAGTGTCTCTTAAAATCCCAGAATGATTCCTTGTGTTTAAGGTAGGGGATGATTTACCAGAAAGTTTCATTTTTTCCCATTGCGTACTCTACCCTCAGCTTTATGTCTTCCCATTACGCGAGACTCTGAGAGAGTCTGCCTGTAGCACTGCACATTACTTGGAGACTTGTTAGCCAGATGGTATGAGTGGACATTCTCTGTTACTCTAATTAAAGCTTGGTCTTGAGCATGCATCATGTTCTTGAATCCCAGGATTGTCACCTTCTGAGTTTTTCTCCCTTGCATAAAGTTCTGAGCCCTTGTACTATTCTTACTTTATCCCCAGAGGTAGAGGATTATGCTTTATATTTTTGTTTCTTGTCCTATCCATAATAAATGTTTGGCATTGTCCTAAAGCCAACAGTGTTTTTTGCCATTCTCCCCATTAAATAAGGGTTTTGTTCAATAAGGATGACAGGGCAGGGGATTTCAGGAAAGTTGTGTGCCCCTCCTGATGTGACTGTTCTTTCCCCCTGGCCAGCACCATGAGGGGACTTTCTCAGAACTCATCCAGTCTTTTATGTGAGCAGTCAGTGGGGTTTGGGAAGGAAAAGCCTGCAAGGAAGTTCAGAATCCCTCTGTATTTGAGGGACCCAGAGGTTTTATACTCTTTTGTCAGTGAGTACTGGACCTCCACCATTTCTGCAACTACTCTGGCTAAATCCAGCTGTGTCTTTCCCAGGAAAGTATAAAAGCGAATAAAATTTAAAAATAAGAAATATAATTCTCCCTGTTGAAAACAAGACAAGAGACCTTGGCTCTGTTTTTTTAGAGCATTTACTTTAGAAAACTTGTAATTGTAAGTTATTTCTGTGTCTCTTTGAAATGTGTGTAAATCCTTTTAAAGGCTAAATAAGCCTTTTGCCAGCTTTATGATCCAGGAATGTTTTTCTCAAGGACCTGAGAACCATCTTTTTGAAATCTAGTTACCAAAGAAGATAGAGTTTCTCTCTCCCAGTTTCTGTGGGAGCATAGGAATCTAACTTCAGAAAGGGATCTCCTTCATAAAGATATGAGAAATTTATTTTTCCTTCCAATAATGGTAATTAGCTAAAACAGATTCCCACCCAACCACCAAATTAATTTAGGATGAACTACATATAAAAAATGGCGCTGTCAAGTCTTCTTATTTGGGGACCAGTTATTGTTTATCTTGAGAACATGTATATAATGAATTGTATCTGCTTGCCTTTATAAAGATTGAGATTTCTTTCTGTCTTTGCAATCTCTTGGCAGCTTGCCTGTGATTAATATCAAATTCTGGTCTAATGCTTAGTTAATAATAAAATTCTTTTCTTTGTCGTTTACCTTTGTGGAGAGGTTTTCTGGGTTGGGAGGAGATTTTGTCTTTAATTATATTTTCCCAACAAATCTAGGCCTCATGTCCAGTCATTCCTTGTTGGTGAGTGTCTTGCATTGACTTTTTGGCCAGTCAATTGCTGTGTGACCTCAATACTGTGATGGAGTCAAGAAAAGTCATGAACTTGCTATTCATCTGGCTTTTCTTAGAATATTAGGAATATTGTTCTTCGTAATCTACATTCCAATTCCCGCTCAGTGGAAACAGAAAGTACTTTAATGCCTTTTTGATTCAATTAACTGAGAGAGAAAGGAGAAATAGGTGGAAAATTGTTTTCAGTTTTAAAAATAGGGCTTATTCATTTTTGTCCCAGTACTAGAATTTTGTACTGAAAATCTAGATAAAAAGCAAACAGAAATCTCAGCCACATGGCCAGAATTCAGACTATACAACCAGGCCTCACAGAGAGAATACGTATTACATAAATTGATCCCAGGACATTGTTAATGATCTAATGTGACTTTAGGAAGAGGGTTATCCTTTTGGAACCCCAGCATCATTGTTAGTTGATTCTTTTTCAAATTATCTCTATTTTTACCTCTGCAGAAGCTACTGGCCCTAAACCTGATATTCTGTTGGGTAGATATTTTTTTCTACTTTGCATTTTTCTTTCTTTATTAAAAATATAATATATATTAATATGTGTGTGTGTGTGTATATATATATACACACATACATATATACGTTTGGTGTACTCCTATCCTTGAGTGGACATTGTTCTGCTACTACTGTGAACAAAACAACCATATTTCTGCCATTCCACCAATCCAGATTTTTGGGGGACAGAAAGTACGATTGGCAAGCTAAGCAAATTAGCCTGTTTAGACATAATTTGTCCTCCAGGCAACATCAAAAGCTACTCTACTGCTAGAGATTAACTATTCTTAGGAAAACATTGCAGCCAAGAGAAATCCTACAGAATCAGGTAGGGATTCTCCTTCAGCAAGTGAAAATTTATCAGTATGTCCTAGAACTGGACTGGGTACAGCAACCACTGCCAGTGTCTTCTAAGATGTGCATCAAAAAAGTATAATACATTTTAATAACACCCAACTGCTACAACCCAGTCAAAAATTAATCTATGCCCTCAGCCTTCTCTGTACATGCACCCAGTTTGCTGGACTTTATTAGAAAAAAATATTTTATTTCAAATCTTGACATTCGTGTTTTTAATGCCTGCTATGCCCTTACTGTAGCCATTCCTCCCTTTCCTACATAAGCTCTCTCCCAAGCACAATGACTATTTCAAACTTTCCCCATCATCTCAATCCCAGGCATACCAAGATCTCTTCCTTTTGAAAAGATTTCAGCTCCTCCCTACACACCAAACATAGACACAAAAAGATGGAAAATCACTCAATACCTTGATATGAAATCTAAAAATGTAGGGTCTAGAGCCATTCCTTCCTCATTCCTTCTTGTTACAATATAACACATTATTTTCCTAGTTCCTATGGCTATTGATTCCATTTACACTTCATACTCCCTTTCATTTTTCTGACACTATGGCTAATTGATTATGTCATTTCCCTTTTTTAAAAATGTTTCTATTCACTGGTTCCTTTCATTTATACAAACTTAAATCTCTCCCATCGACAAAGAAAACATCACTTTACTACATGGCTACCTCCAGTACTACATTGCCTGTTTCTTCCACTCATTGAAAACTTTCCAAAAGATTTAGTTTTTAGCCCTTGATGATCTTTGATGTCTATAATTTCTTGTTGTCTCAATACTCTGTAAACTGGATACTTTCCAAGGAAATATTTATCACCAAGATTACTATTGCCTTACTTTGGACACTTCTCTGCTGTTGTGTTAAGCTCCAATGCTGCTATTGGACATTTCTTTTTTCCTTTTCGAATCTGGTGTGCCTCTCAGTTTTTGAATACCACTTCCCAATCTGTTTTGAGACTTCTCTTTCTTTTTTTTTTTTTTTT
>NW_012150341.1:300538-304210 GCF_000956105.1 Propithecus coquereli | reverse complement strand
TTACATTTATTGTGCATTTTATTTCTATTATTACATTTTAATATATAATGAAGTAATTATACAACTAACCATAATGCAGAATCAGTGGGAGCCCTGAGCTTGTTTTCCTGCAACTAGATGATCCCATCTGGGGGTGATGGGAGAGGGTGACACTCAAAGTGCAATGCTTATGTTCAATCTACTCCATAATCTCGTTTTGGTGGCTGTCACTGCAGAAAACCGTGCTCCACAAAGATAGGATGTTGGAAATATAAGCAGGCTGTCCAGTGCTTTTGTGGAAATCTTAGGATATTCCACCTTGACTTTAATCCAGAATGTAAGGAGATTTGAAATTGTCTCAAACATACTTTTAAGGCCACCATCATTTGCTATTTCAAGCAGTTAATTCTCTTCTAGCAATGACAAAGTTGATTCACCTGGCTTATTCACAAATGGGTTGTGGATCCATTCCTTCCCATTTGGGGGTCTTTTGTGGTTGGGCAGTAATGTTCAAACTCTTTTGAAAGCTGAGATAGGTGATCATGCATCAGCTGGGAGAAAGAAGGTCCTGGCTCAGCCTCTTTCAAAATTTCTTCTAATGTTTGAAACATGTCAAAAATTCCCATGTTTACTCTTTGCCCCCATAATTCCAGTTTGTCTTTGAATGCAGCCACTTTAGCTGCCAGCTTGAATGCAGTTGTGTTCTCCCCTGAAGTGACAGATTGAGTTCACTGAGCAGGTTGAATATGTCACACAAGTAAGCAAGTTTTGCGACCCATTCCGCGTCACTGAAATGTGCTGCCAGTGGTGACTGTTTTCTCAAAGAAATCTCTGAAGTGGCTCTCGTAACTCAGAAACTCCAGCCAGTGATCTACCTTTAGAAAGTCATCTCACTTCTGTGTATAAGAGAAGACGTGTGTGCTCTGCGTCCATCTCCTCAAAGAGCTGTACGAACAGACGTTCAGTTAAGGACATGTACTTTAATGTGGTTGATAATTTTAATCACATCCTCCAAAACATTGTTTAGTTCAGGTGACATTTTCCAGCTAGCCGGAATTTCTCTATGGATGATACAGTGCATACGCCCACATTCAGAAGCAACCTCCTTGCCACAGGTAGTGAAACCAGAAAGCCGTCCAGTCATAGTAGCTGCTCCGTCAGTGCATATACCAACACAAAATGACCAATTCAGTTTTCCTGATATGTAATCATTCAAAGACTTGAATAGTTCTGCAGCTGTGCTGTTGGTTGGCAACAAAAGTGTACATAACATATCCCCATGCACATCCTCCCGAAAAACATATCTCACAAAAACAAGCATTTTTGCCTTGTCAACATCGGTAGACTCGTCAACCTGGATTGTGTACCACAGTGACTCATTAATCCTCTCTAACAATTGTACCTCAGTATCCTCTGCTATTTCATCAGTTCATCTAGTTATATTTATAGTGGTAGCCGAAAGAGGAACGTGTGCCACCTTTTGAACTGCAGCCTCTTTTAAAAGTTAATGGCGAATGTCCTTAGCAGCTGGCAGGATCAACTCCTAGCCTATAATAAAGGGCTACTTAGTGTTAGCACTGTGGTTAGCCACTAAGAATGATGCTCTCAGTGCAGACACACTTGATGAAATCGTGGCCTTTGATAATTTCTTCTGTTCATCATGTTTTTGTTTTTTTTTTTTTCTTTTGAAAAACTCCAAAGGCTTGTCTTTTAGTGCAGAGTGCTTGGTCTCCACATGGTGAAGCAGTTTTGAGGGTTTTGTGGTTTGTTGGATAGCCGGTCGCCACATATTATACAAAGTGGGCTTGGAGAATGTGAATCACCTGTTGCACTGAACCTGTAATTTAAGTAGGACTCTTGGCATTTTCTTTTAAATGCAGCTTTCATTTTGTTGGAAGTCTTCGAGTCCCTGCTGTCTCATTGGGTCTTTCCCCCCTTTTCAAAGAAGCTCTCTAGCGACATTTGTTTTTTACTTGTTTTTGCCAGGGTTGGCTTGTGGGCTTACCAAAACTGTCCCTGAGACAAGCGTGTAGTGCAGGAAAGAGGTGCAGATGGAAGTGGTAAATAAAATAATAGGTGGGCTATGCACGGACTTAAACAAGTGTTGGATTCTGACTTAAAGCCTGCCACCAGATGCAGCTTTACAATTGAAGTAAGATGCTCACTTGCCACTATAACACCTACCACCAGATGCAGCTTAATTGTCACTTGCCTTTCTCTGATAGGGTTTTGATATGAGTCTGCAAGCAATTGATTTATTATGGTCTCTGTGCAAACCACATTATGGTCTCATTAGCAAACTTCTCTGCTAATGATAATCTGTATTTTCAGCTGCTCCCCAGCACTAGCATCACCTCCTCAGCTGCACCTGAGATCATCAGGCATTAGATTCTGACAAAGAATGTGGAACCTAGATCTCTCACATATGCAGTTTACACTAGGGTTCACATTCTTAAGAGAATCTAATGCCACTGCTGATCTGACAGGAGGCAGAGCTCAGGCAGTGATGTGAGTGATGGGGAACGGCTGTAAATATAGATGAAGCTTTGCTTGCTCACCTGCTGCTCACCTCCTGCTGTCAGGCCTGGTTCCTAACAGGCCATGGACTGGTATCAGTCCATGGCCCAGGGATTGGGGACTGTAGGATTAAAAGATTTAAACATAAAAGAAAAGAGGAACTGCATATGTGCAAGTAGAAATATTATAAGCATACTAACTTTTTTATTCTACAAAAGATGTTAATTTTCTTTGTACATTCTTCCTGCAAGATCATCTTTGGTTCAAAGAACTTGAAAAGGACAGTTTGTTCTTTAGAGTTTTAACGGAGATACTGAAGAAAAAAAAGATACCTTTGTTCTGAAATTAGATTTCTCTTTACATGTGTGTTGTTTTCTTTTAATATATGTTCATTTTTTAACATACGTTCATTTGCAGTAACCTTGTATGTTCATTTTATATATTTTGCCTTTGAGATTGATATGTCCTGAATAAAAAATATCTGCCAATTGGACAAGCTTGGAAATGCAATTTAGGCTTGTCTGTCACTGGAAAATTGGGTTTGTTACAGTTTGGCAAGAACAGAAGGTTTCTCTCACTTGAGTCTGTAATACTTTTTATTCTGTTACTTGGAATATAAACAGTAATCCTCAGAATATAGTTTTTATGTAAAAGAAAACCCTCATAAAATGTAATTAATTTGATATTATGTTGAAAATGAATTTTCAAAATTAGAGATTATATGTTCCTTCTTATATTGACCTCCACTTACACACATCAGATTTACTGAGAAGTGTCTTATTTTCATATAATTTTTAGAAGTTACTCTGTTGTGGTTAACGTGCACTCATATAATAATGAGGGTAAATTTTATATCTAATGATAGTTACTTAATTCAGTTTTCTCTAAGAGATATTTTCATTGAAAAAAATCTTTAACTCTTTATAGTTACACTGTATGTCTTTGCCTCCCCCAAGTGCGGGTTAAAGGCATGCCCTTCCCTCCCTTTAGTGCTCCCCGTGTTCTTTAGTTGTAGATTTGCCGCCCCATCCCCCTAATCCCTAGAGAGTATTTCTGCCATGTGATCACCCTAGTGTTGATCAGTTAGTACCAGTTTGATGGCGAGTACAAGTGGATCCCGTTCTTCTGCTCTTGTGGTGCCTCACTTTGGATAATGGGCTTAAGTTTAATCCAGAA
>NW_012150341.1:290018-296033 GCF_000956105.1 Propithecus coquereli | reverse complement strand
ATACCAAAAAATTGCTATCTAAAAATATGCATCCAGATGGAGAGTTAATTATTCCAGGAAAGAAGAATAGATAAATTAATTTGGTCGAGTATGAAATTTATATATATTCTTTATGCATTGGATGGCTAAAGTAAAAATAATTGGTTATACAAGGTTGTGTTTGGTAAAATAAAATGTATCAATTCTACAGGGAGATATTTCCACCAATATTTATTTCTAAAGGGAAATTATTGTGTGCATGTTCTAAAAGAGACACTAGGAAGCATACTGAATGAATATACCTTAGTTATATTGCAGAAATTATAGCCACTTATCTGTAACATGTGTTAGCATTTTTATGAAAACAAATTAATTTAGGAAAAACATATAAATTTCATCTTTACATCTTAGCAGCCTGTGCAATGACATTGTTTAAGATTTTGAGAAACAGGTTGGGACCAACATGGCAGACTAGAAGCAGCCCACATATGATGCTTTCAAGGAGAGGATGGAAAGTTGCAAGTAGATCCCACCTAAGGATAAACCTTCTTGGAGAGAGCATTATGAATCATCAGAGAAGCAATGGGAGACATTCAGAGTGAAGGAGAGGGAGACAGGGAGATCAACTTGGCAAGAACAGAAGGTACCTGGGGGAGGCATTCACATGTAGGGAAGGATTGGAGAGGGCCCCAGGGCTCTGGGCTCCGCCTGTGGGCACATCAACCAGAGCTGTGAGAGGACTCCATCACTATGGGAGACTTCCAGACTGGTCAAGGAGCTCCTTGGAGACTGTGCAGTGGCATTACACCGGAGAGCTGACACAGCAGGGCTCCGCAGGCTTCTGTTCCCTGATTACTGCAACTGACACCATTCTGAGCTCTCAGGTCCAGAGCACCAGGTCTACACAGGGCTCAGCTTTGCTACAACCATCTCTACATCACCCTGCCAGGCTGGAGAGAGAAGAGGGAGAGCAGAAGCTCTTGCTCACCCTGTGACTAGCTGCTCCCCTCACCAGGAAATTCCAACAGAGTTGGCACTACCTATGCCACCTGAGAAGCCCCATGGCTCTACAGCAACAGCCTCAGCAAGACCTGCACAGGGAGACAACCCCACCCCCCAGTGGGATGGCCCCATGGCCCAACCCCTGTGGATCCAGAGTGACCAGCCAGCACCACGGCCCTGGCCCCACTGCTTGTTGTGCTCCTACCCAGACCTGAAGCCCTCCTCCCACACATTGCCTGGCAGGACCTGTCCTTCCAGGATCAAACGCTCACCAGTCCTAGATACATGCAGCTATTGCCCCTGGACCAAGTGGAGTGAATATCGGCAGCCCTCACATCTGTGGCCACCAACTAGATAGCCTTGCCCAGCAGTCACTGCCACCTCCACAGGGAAATCTAGGCAGAGCAATCTCCTACAATGCCCTCCTCAGTGGAGAAGGGAACTTCTCCAGACCCCAGCCCAAGCAAGCTTCCAGCATCAGCTGGGGACCAATCCACCACTCCACACAGAGATACTCCAGCACCAACATGGACTGTGACAATCAGAGGGAAAACAGGACAACAAGGAACAGCTAACATACAGGCTCTCAGTGAATCCACCCATCTCCTGCTGGGCCAATCTTCTGCAGCAGAACAGAAAAGTGCCACCTAGGAGCCTCTCTCTGTATTCACTAAGTAGGATAATTCCCAAAAAAAGGAGAATAGGGACACTACAAATCTATCTTCCCTGAGCTGAGAAAAGAGGTTTCAGATGAGAATAAAGAGAACTCAGGCAACAACAAAAACAAGCTAGTTCAAAATTCCCAAAGGATCCCAATAGAGCTATAGCAATGGACCCCAAGCACAAGGAGATTGCTGAAATATCAGAAATAGAATCCAGAATATGGATAGCAAATAAGATGAATGGGATTGAGGGGAAAGTTGAAAAGCAACACAAAGAGCCCCCCAAAATATTATAGGAGATGAATGAAAAAAAATGAAAAAGTATTAAAGAGGTAGAGATAATACCAGAAAAGATAGAACTTAAAGAAATGAAAGCCATTTAGGGAATTTCAAAATACAGCAGAAAGCTTCAACAACAGGCCAGACCACACAAAAGAAAGAATCTGAGAGCTTGGAGACAAGGCTTTCGAATTAACCCAGTCAGTTAAAGGCAGAAAAAAAAAAAGAATGAAGAATTACTCAGAAAAATATGAGACTATTCAAAACAAGCTAATGTAAGAATTATAGGCACTCCTGAGGGAGAAAAAGAAAAGCAAAAAGCATGGAAAAGCTATTTGAGGGAATTATTGAGGAAAACTTCCCTGGTATTGCCAGAGATTCAGATATCCAGATATAAGATGGTCATCAAACATCAGGAAGATTCACAGCAAATAGGACAAATCCAAGACACATAGTCATCAACTTGGCCAAAGTCAAAGTGAGGGAGAAAATTCTACAAGCTGCAAGATAAAAGCAACAACTAACTTACAAAGAACAAGCCATCAGGCTAACAGCAGACTTTTCAGCAGAAGGTCAAATTTTCCCCATTTGCTCATGATGTGATCTTGTACCTAGAAAACCCTAAAGATTCCACCAAGAGACTCCTAGAATGGATAAATAACTTCAGCAAAGTCTCAGGTTACAAAATCAATGTACACAAATCAGGGGAATCTATATAATCTAATAACAGTCAAGCCAAGAGTGAAAACAAGGCTGAATACAATTTACAACAGCTACAAAGAAAATAAAATACTTAGGAATATACTTAATGGAGGAGAACTACAAAACACTGGTGAAAGAAATTGTAGATGACACAAATGGAAAAATGTCCCATGCTCATAGATTGGTGGAATAAATGTTAAAATGTCCATACTTCCCAAAGTGATTTACAGATTCAGTGTAATCCCTTTCAAAGTACCAGTGATGTATTTCACAGAGATAGAAAACATAATTATTGGCTTCATTTGGAACCAAAAAAGACCCAAAGAGCCAAAACCATCTTAACTAAAAAGAACAAATCTGGAGGCATCACATTACCTGACTTCAAATTATGCAACAAGGCTATAGTAACCAACAGAGCATGGAACTATTATAAAAATGGAGGCATAGATCAATGGAACAGAATAGAGAACCCAGAAATAAAGCCATTTACCTGCAACCAACTTATCTTTCACAAAGCATACAACAACATACACTAGGGAAAGAAAGCCATATTCAATAAATGACGCTGGGAAACCTAGGTAGCCACATGCAGAAGAATGAAATGGGACCACTATTTCTTTCCATATACAAAAATTAATTCAAGATAGATGACTTAAATATAAGGCAAGAGACCATAAAAACTCTAAAAGAAAATGTAGGGAAAAATTCTTCTAGATATTGGCCTAGGCATAGGATTTATGAATAAGGCCCCAAAGGCAAATACGGTAATAACAAAAATAAATGAATGAGGCTTAATTAAATTAAAAAGGTTTTGCACAGCAAAGGAAATAATCAACAGAGTAAATAGACAACTTATAGAATGGGAGAAAACATTCACAAACTGTATATCCAACAAAGGGTTACTATCCAGAATATACAAAAAAACCCAAACAAATCAGCAAGGAAAAAAAAGAAAACATAAAAAGGGAGCCAAAGACATGAACAGAAGGTTTTCACAAGAAGATAGACAAATGACCAAGAAAAATATGAAAAAAAAATACTTAACATCACTAATCACCAGGGAAATGCAAATTAAAACCACAATAAGATATACCACCTTACCCCTGTCAGAAAGGCCATGATTAAAAGGTCAAAAGCAATAGATACTGGCATGTATTATATGTACAGAGGAAGGAATGCTTATACACTGTTGGTGGGACTACAAATTAGTGTAAACTCTGTGGAAAAACTGTGTAGATTTCTCATAAAAATAAATGTAGATTTATCATTCAATCCAGCAATGCTACTGCTGAAAGGTATTATCAATTCATAATTGATATATGAAGAAAATATTAGTGATTAATGACTTCCATTTCTTAAAAATTATCCAAATTGCAAAATTGGACCACTTTTCAGGTCTATTTGGAAATGCTTCAATAAAGAAAACAGCAATAAAATTGAAAATGAGAAGTAATCTATATCCATATTAAGATATTAGAGCCTATGACCATAAATATCAATTTATTTCCTGTCACAAGATTGATCACATAAATATTTGCATCCTGTCACTGTATTATACCCTGTTGCATTTTTATAAACAGCAATTTTGTTTTGTAATATTCATAAAAAGTAGTTTATGTAGGTGAACATATTCAGTCATATATTATACCCTCTCCTAATCTATTGGAAAAATCTTTAAAAACACCTTTTGTGTGAAAGAAGAAAACAAAAAACATTAAATTATGTGGAGATTTCAGGCAAAATTATATTCTTAGCATATATTTTTATTCATTAAGTATATTTGACAAAACCTGTTTTGAGGAAAAAATTTGATACATATTCTGGGCCTTAAAGTGTGAAAAAACAGCCAATGTAAATTACAGGAAATTCTGTCAGTCACAGATTTTAACAAAATTTATGCACATGATTGCTCATTGCAGCATTATTTACAATAGCAAACAATGGAAACAGAATACATGTGCAAATTTATTTATTTATTTATTTTTTATTTCAGCATATTATGGGGGTACAGATGTTTAGGTTACGTGTGTTGCCCTTGGTCCCCCCCCCCAAGTCCGTGTTTCAAATATGTCCATCCTTTGGGTAGTGCATATGGCACTCCTTGTGTATGCAAATGAGAAAATAAACCTAGAAAACTGTTTAAAGAAAAAAATCAAGTTGTAAAAATATATTTGCAATATGCTATTAAACTTATTAAAACATGTATGTGAAAATTGTATTTATGCTGTAATACATCAATACACTGACACGTATTTTACTTTGTATCAAAGTTTATATATTATAGTCTAAATATATTTAGACTCACTTAAGAGTAAAATTTATTCAAGGATAGTGTTTTATGTGTATCATGTTTATTGTGGTTAAATATGTTCTTTAAATTTGCCACAAGGGATACGTATTTATTTCATTTTAAGGAAGAAATTCCTATTTCTAAAACATGTTATCAACTAATTGTCCTACCTATTTATATCTTCTCCTTTAGAACATTAATTATGACATTGAAGGCTATTAAGAGTATGATTTTATTTCATTATTAGAAGTAGAGATCTTTTACTCACTAAAGCTTTTGCTTTGATCAACAATATTTTTTCTTCTAACTTAAAGGGAAAAACTCCCAGCACTTTGCAAAGTGAAAAACTTACATCTCATAATACTTTCAAGGAATGTAGATCCTTTCTGTGAATGATTGTATTTCATATTTTGTTAATTATGAAGTTTATAAAATGTCATTAACAACTATTAATAACATAGCAATTGACTATAGAGGGAAATTCATTGACATTCTTATACCCGTAATAGTCACCAATTGAGAAAAATAATTTCAATAGAAATAATATATAAAAGCCAAAGATGAATAAGCCTAGGAGAAAAAAGAGAAATTGTCTCATTCAACTTATTATTGCATTCACATATTTCATGGGAAGGACCAAGAAATCCTTTAGTGTCAGAGTCTACGTTTTGAATAAATCTAACATAAAAATATGTATCTCTTATAAAAATAAATATTTCATTTTACTGTCATGCTGTAGGTACATATTAAAGATGTATATACTAATTATAATAAATATTTTCTATTCACAAGATTCTCTTCTCAATTGCTTTGAATAAATACTCATTTCAGCATCATTTTGAGTGTGTAGAAATAGGCTTATAAAATAAGGAACATTTTAATTTTAGCTCAAGCATTCTATGTTATATATTAAACTAACTTTATAGTTTCAGATATATAAAAATGTATCATGCTCTACCTTTCATTGCTTATACAATTAACTTTTATTCCAATAGTTGATATTTTCTAATTTTGATAGAATTTAAAATGTTTCCCTTATTATTTGGCCAGGAATAATAACTTAGATTATTTACTTACTACACGAACCCTATAAGTTTTTAT
>NW_012150341.1:287056-289508 GCF_000956105.1 Propithecus coquereli | reverse complement strand
ATGTTGTTTTCCATTCAAGTTCTTAATCTATTAATCATAGTTATTTTAAATTCATTATTCATTTCAAAATATGCATCATATCTGGGTCTGGTTATGACAATTGCTTTTTCAAGACAGTACTTTTGTTTGCCTTTTGGAATGCCTTGTAATTTTTGTTGAAAGTTGGACATCTTATTTGATAGTGAGTACATGTGGCGTTTGTTTTTCCATTCTTGAAATACTTCACTTAGGAGAATGGTCTCCAGTTCTATCCAGATTGTTGCAAAAGGTATTAATTCATTTTTTTTATGGCTGAGTTGTACTCCATGGTATACATATACCACATTTTATTAATCCATTCAGGAATTGATGGACACTTGAGTTGAATCGCATGTTTGAAATTGTGAATTGTGCTGCAATAAACAAGTGCAGGTGTCTTTTTGATCTAAAGTCTTCACAGAGGGAAGTAAAACTCAGTGGAAATCAACCAGGGGGAGGGAGGAGGAAGGGAGGGGCAAAAACCTACATAATGGGTATAGTGAACACTATTTGGGTGACAGGCACAACTATAGCTGTGACTTAAACATTACAAAAAGGATTCATGTAATCTAAAACATTTGTAACCCCTTAATGTTTTGAAATTAAAAGCAAAAAAGTTAGACATCTTGTATTATGTACTAGGAGCTCAGATAGATAGGCCTTTGTTATGAAGTTTTATATTTATCTGTGTAGGAATTAGACTGTGTTTATTATTTGTGGTAACTCTTGATGCCAGAAGCTTCAAATTCCTCTAGTGCCCTTGTTTTTGTTTTCTTTTAAATTTGAATTTCTCTAAGTTCTCTTCCTGAGAGTCTGTGTCTTGTAACAGTATTAGCTGTAATCTACTGTTATTTTTTCTTGGATCCCTCCTGATGTGGTGGCAAAGTGTGGAAGAGAGAGAGCATCAGTAATTCTCTGATTAAATCTCAAGTCTTTTATTTTGCCTGTGCGTTGGGGCTCTGAATTTTACAAGTGTTTTTTTTTTTTTATTTTTTATTTTTTCGTTTATGTGTGTGTGTGTGTGTGTGTGTTTGTGTGTGTGTGTGTGTCCCTGTCCCCTACTCCCTCCCTGGCTGGAGCATTTCCTTTCTATTTCCATGTCCTGACCTTCTTGACAAGTTACTTTTGATATTGCTCTTTAGGTGACACAAGAGGGCTGGAGGGTGCTGGAGTAAAAGTAATTCCCTTACCCCAGCTGTAATAAAGTTCTGGCAAAATATTTTCCCCTGGAGATTAGAACTTTGTTTTTCAGAACACTCTTGGTTTTTTTCAGTGATTACTCTCCTTCTTCATGTCAAATTCATGGAGAGAGCTTTCTCAGACTTTCAATTTAATACCTGGTAGTAAAACCTACAGATGTGTGGGGCACTTACAACACTAGTCTCCAGGAGTTCGTTACTCTCATGTCAGTCCACATCCAGCCTCCACCAATTTGTCAAAACTAATATTTAAGTATTACTCCCACTTGCGGACTTTGGCAAGCTTCTGATCCAGGTAAGTAGATATTTGCAGTGATTCCTGGATTTGCCTGGATTTCAGAGTAGTCAGTTTCCTTGGTACTTCTGTTCTTTTTTTTCTCTTTTTTGAGACAGAGTCTTGCTGTTGCCCTGGGTAGAGTGCAGTGGTCATCATAGCTCACTGCAAAGTCCAACTCCTGGGTTCAAGCGATCCTGCTGACTCAAAGTCCAGAGTAGCTGGAACTACAGGCACATGCTACTGTGCCCGGCTTTCTATTTGTAGTGGAGACAGGGTCTCACTTTTGCTCAGGCTGGTCTTGAACTCCAGAGTTCAAGCTATCCTCCCTCTCAGGGATTACAGGCATGAGCTACCGTGACTGGCCACTTCTGTTCTTTTATAGGTCCAAGAAAAACACTGAGTTTTGACTCATTCATCTTATTTTTTTCTTATTGTATTGTAATGGATAGAAGTAGCCACTTCCAACCACTTTGCATGACTGAGCTTAAACCCACTTTGCTGACCCTATTAGTTTTTCATCACTTAACTGCTTTTATACTACAAGTGAAGTATAATAAATGAATTGGGCTTATGTTCACTTGCATATTATCCTATAAGATAAAGTTTACTTGCTTCATTTTGTTTATAATAAAAATATTCAGAAGAGGAGTGTCATTTCTGTCTAGGAAGCTCATCAATAGTACCCTATATTGATTTTATGCAGTTATTAAATCCTGCCTGTTAATTCTATCAAGAAATTTTTACTAAGTACTTGCTATTTATCAGGTACTCACCTAGGAGCTAAGGATAAAATAAAATGAATAATTTATATTTCTTATCTTCACGGTATAACAGGTTAATTATAAACAGATAATTATAAAATCCATATCTTCTAAACAAGAATATAGGTTAGATATTCCATGAGATTTAATTCCTAAACAAGTGAGGATATAAAGGGAAATAGTAATGAAAAAGATAA
>NW_012150341.1:267825-287006 GCF_000956105.1 Propithecus coquereli | reverse complement strand
TAAAATAAAATGAATAATTTATATTTCTTATCTTCACGGTATAACAGGTTAATTATAAACAGATAATTATAAAATCGTGTCTTATAAAAAAGGATGTTAATGGAATACAAAGGGCTAGAAACGAGACAAATATGGGTAAAGATGAAATCATGTTGAATGTGGTATTGAGGGTGAGATGTAACAATACTTCATTAAAGATATTCAGGTAGTAAAATGATATCTTGGGTAAGTATGTGAAGTAGCTTAACTCAATCTACTTTATCAGAACTAGGAAGAAATGTTTGGTTTTATATTAGTAAAATATTTCTATATTGTGAAAGAAAGGTACAGAAATGATTATATAAAGGAAATGCTAGTTGTGGACAGATTAGATGGAGACTAAATTATTTCTGTCCTAAGGAACTTAAGTCTAACAGGAAAGATAAGATCTTTAAACTGATGACTGTCATTCATTTATGAATTTATTCCCTCCAGAAAACATAAAGAAAAAATAACAAAAACAAAAATGTAACTTCTGTTAAGTGACAGAAATGTGTTTCTTTCTACTTTAAAATGATGGTTCATATGAGAAGTTCAAATTGGTGGTCTTGATGATTAGAAATACAGGAAGTTATTTCTAGTTGTGGAAATCAGTGAAAGCACCACTGAGAGGGGCTCAGTAATTGAGATCCCTCTGGATACACTAACAAATAATAACAGGAGGAGAGGAACATGCAGGGTAATAGACACTATTTTGAAAATTTCTTTAGTATTTATTATACCAAAATTGTAGGGGCTAACAAAAATAAAGGAAAATACTAAACAGGTATTATATTTTATCATTAATTCCTCCACCTTTAGGCAGTGTCCTATTACTACATTTTATTATAATCCTTTTGGTAGTTTTAAGTTTTTCTTATTTTCATGAGATTCATTGAAAGATTTCCAAGTAACATAAAAAATCCAAGAGTCAAATGTATGATTATCTGACCAATTTTATTGAAATTAGATACATTTATCATGAAAAGTAAGAAAATAAATGACATGCCTTCTATATTTGAAATGAGATAAAGAAGGAAGAAAAAGAGCAAGTTAACTTAAATAGATTTTATGTTAAAAATTAGTATTAGAACTAATCAGTCAAAGAGCATGTCCAATAGATTCCTAATTAGTTCTCCTAAGTATAGACAGAAGGGAAGGATAATATAATATATAATCTGCAAAAGGTTTTAGCATTTGGTATTTTAAATGTCATGTTATTTCAATTTTATTTTTATACCTATTATCCACTGATATAGAGATTGATATTTGTATAAGTCATTTGGATATATGGTAGTAGAAACCTCCATAATGTACTTATGAGTAAATGCATTTGGAAGTACATTATGCAAGTAAAGTTAAATTTCCTTCTTGCACCAATATAGCTTCATGCTACAAAGATTTTCATATAGCTCTAAAAATGTAGTTTTTTTATATTCTATAATAAAATCCTCAATTTTAGCTACTTATTATTTATAACTTTTTAGGAAAAGTCATTTTAATTGTAACTCTAATATGTGAGAGATGACTTAATTTACTTAAAGATAAGCAGAATCATTTTTCCTTCAGAAAATAATTTAGCTAATAAAACCATAATGTACTTAAAATCAAATTTCTTCTTTAGATAGGAAATTAATGAATTTTGTCTCATAGATATAAGACAGTTATTGAGAAGAGAGACCTTATTGGGGAAATGAAAATATGAATTTTTATCATGGATTTTTTTATAGTGAAGATTTGAAGTCAATGAAATTTTGTGGTAACAAACATTTATTTTGGCTTTCTGTTGCCTGATTGTTGTTGTTGCTATTGTTTAAATATTTATATCATTAAAAACTGATATAATCTCATCTACTTTTACCTATATATAAGCTACTTTAAAAATATTAGAATACAATATATGTAAATCAAATCCTTCACACACCGTCTACAGTCTTTGTAACTATAATTATCTTCAATGATATAATTAACTTATTAAATAAACACCAGACAAATTGTCAAATATTTCAATTATTGCTAGAGACAAAATAGCCTTCTCAAATAAAAATCTTAACATTCAGTAAGATTTATTATATCTTACTATTAAAATTTTCCCATTCAGTAAGATGATGAAATGTATCATTCAATGCATTTTATAAGATTTTGTTAGGCTCATGATGTTACTTTCTTCATCTACCATTTTATACATAACTACTGTGGATTTATTAGTGTGAGATAGGAGCTGAGACAGTGGTAATTTGAGTAAGATTAGATGGTTCAGGTTCCAGATGTAAGAATCTTCTTAGGATTGATGTAGCAAAGGGTTAAGGTATGTACTACAGGTTAATGGAAATACACAGGCAGACACCAGGATGTGCAAACCATAGTGGCAGGAACAGTGGACTATTCATATGTTATGGTTCTGGCAAGAGTTTATGTTCAGGAATCTTTGAGAACATATAGTGCTGCTTCAGTTATGAAAACCTATAATGTTAACCCATTCTTGGAGGATTATTGCATTTTCTAAAGCTGAGTAAGTTTCTCAAAGGATAGATAAGATCTAGTGAATTATCCAGACAAAGAAGAATCAGAGTAGAATTTTTTTTTCTGCTGTACCATGCTAATTTTATTTAAAAGAAACACATTGTTATAAAATATAACACTATGAAAAAATTGATCTTGTGATATAAAAATGGTTTAGAATTTAGTATGTTTTAGAGTTGTAACAACAAAAGTTATTTTCCATGACGATATTTCAATAATAAAAATTTTATGTATATAGCATATAAATAGAGAAATTTGACATCACTGAGCACAACCGATGTTTGAAAAAAATTGACCATTGCTTAAGAGTAACAGTCTTTACTATCACCATTAGGACTACCAACAATACATTCCTATACACTCATCCCATTTACTATCCACTGTTATGATAAATAAAGCATATGACTCCTTAATCGGAACAGCAGGCTCTCATAAACAATATAGTAACAGGGTTTATTTGTTTTTCTTAAAATTAGAAAGTAGAAAAATTTTATAAATAATAATTTATAGCAGTGTAAAATATAATATATACCTAGAAAGCCGTTATAAACAATGGAAAACTGTCATAAACAATGGTTGTATGCATAGCCCAAATTGTACTCATCAATTAAAGAAATGAAATATCAATTATTGTTTTCTTAACAGTAGTTTAGGAAAATGATCAGTGCTGGGTAGGTTATCAAATCAGAGATTAAGAAATAGTGCTTATGGTTTGGTTGATTTGTTTTCCATTAACAAAAGTATCAGAGTAATGAGTATGAATATCTACTACTGGCAAAGTATAACTAGACATCTTCCAAATATTTATCATATATGCAAATTTTCAATATGTATAAAGAGATAACTAAGATGAAAATTCATCCTCAGAGAATCAGTTGATTTGTTAGCAAGTGTATTCAGGGAAAGCAAACTCACTAAGGTTTACTGATGTATTCTTCTCTTTTGTAATTGAGAAAGGAAATACAATTGATAAGTCCAAGGAAAAATGAAACAAATAGGAAAAAGGGGGCACTCTCCTATTTTATTGAAATAATTCTACTGAAGTCCATCCATTTGTTCCTTATCACTCTGCTGAATGAGAACAACCAAGGAATAACTCCATGTAAGTGCAATAAAAGAATCATATCCATTGAGTCTTCACTTGTTAATATCAAATAGCAGTGATTCACTGAAGCCATGTGATGAAAAGAGATGACCAGTAATAATTATCCACAATGGGAGCAGATTTGATCATTTATTTTTATATTGTATAAGTGAAAAGAGAAAGTCTATCGTAAGCAGTTTGTTTCTATTTTCTTTTTAATTATAAAAGCAATATATTCTAGAATGATATAATTATAATTTGCATAAAGAAACAGAAAAATCATATAAAACCCATTTTCAGGTGGCAAACAACTTGAAAACCTTGAATAATCTTTTATGAATGGTTAGGTAATTTGGGTTACCTGAGTCTGTCAGTCTGTCTATCTATCTATCTATCTATCAACCACCTATCATTTGCCTATTCATCCATTCTACGTCTTTTATTTTAAATGATTATCATAACAAAGAATTTTTACATAAAATTAGAAGCTATTAAATAGTTTCATTGATTGCATGTTATCCATCACATAAATTTTCTCAAAAAAGTACAAAATGCGATGGTATCATATTTTGCTCTATTTTAAAAGTAACAATTAATGGGTAGGTAATTATTTCTAAATGCAATACTTTGTTGTGGATATTTTGCCTGGGTAACTCATTTTATTTCTCACTAAAAAAGCCTTTGAATGAAGCATTAATATAATCTCCATTTCACGTCTGAAAAAGCTATGATACAAAACAGCCAAATGATGAACTATGTCATAATGTCCCCCCACAAATGCATTCATACCCTACACCTTGGAATCTGTGGATATATTACATTATATGGCAAAGGGAATTTTCAGATGTGAATAAGGTCATGGACCTGGAATTAGAGTTATCCAGGTGGTCCTCATTGACCTACAGGAGCCTTATAAACTCTCATGCTGTTAAGTAGGGAAGGAGAGACTAGAGAGTTTCAAAATATGAGAAAAATTCAACCTACCACTGCTGGCTTTGAACATGGAGGAAAGGATAGCATGAGCCAGGAAATGGAAGTGGCCCCTAGAAGCTGAGAATAATCCACCTCCTACCTCCTTTCCTCTACGTTCTGAGCAAGTTACCCTAGTTAGACTTTTATGCTACTTTTCAATACTCCATGGTGTGAATTCTGTTATATACTCTTTAAAATGAAGATTATATTCATTATTCCATTTTTTTCTCTTTACTTTTTCTTTTTGCTAGCTACCTGAATTCCATGTCCATATATTCTTGTTTCATTGGCATGTATTATTTCATTAGTTTCCATTTCTCTTTCATCTTTTTAAATTCCATCAAGCATACAAAACATTATTTTAAAAACTGGTCTTCAAATTGAATCCTATTTTTCAGAGAAACAGACATGATAGTGAAAAAAGTTATCATTTCAACTATTTAATTTGAATAGTTAAAACGTCTGTGAAATGAAAACATTAATGAAGCTAAAATAACATGTAGAGGTATGCTTTCCAATAAGACTTGTAGAAACCAGAAGTCTTATTCTCTATTAAGCTTTACAAATGTTAATAATTTTAAGAGTACAAATAATTGCAAGATGTAAACAAGTTGAAGATTTTCTGCGCTTGCTATGTTAGAACGCAGACTGATCAGTATTTTCAGGTGAGGTCTCTGATATATGACGGATATATTTACATGGAAGGGAGCTATTGCATTTATGAAATACCTCCACTTTTTACTCCAATGGTTACGTAGTTTACATAACATTTTCCAAAAAGACTTAATAACAAATAGACTCTAAGTTTGATGACCAAAAATAATTCCAAAGGTACCAATAATTACAATTTTTTTTTTCTGGCAAATACCATCACGATATTTGCTGAAGTTCTGAATTTGGTATATTGATAAGTAAATTCAACCATTTTACTCACTGTCCTTTCTTTCCCAATGGTATACTCCCTATAAAAAAAGAGAACGGATTGTAAGCTTGCTGTTAATTATATTCTTCCCATAAACATAATACATATGTGTTAAGATTTGCTAATTTTTCATTCTTAAAACCAGTTGCATTTGCCATGTGTGATGTCCATGTGCTAAACAATTGCTGACAAAGAAACTTTGTTAACATCATTGGAATCCAAATATTAATTTGTGATTTAATCAAGTTCACAATCGCCAAGTCTTACCCTCTGGTTTGTCTTCCCCAAACTTTAGTCAGTCACTTCTCCTTCCCATATACCCCTGAACTTTGGCTTGCCCCCAAGCCTGCGAAAGCAATAAATTGCAGAACACTCCTTTCCCCCTGCAGACACATGGACACATACAGACACACCCGCACCCACACCATCTTATTCCAAGAATCAGCTGACCACAGAGAAGCACATTTCCTACCCAAACCATGTCAACCATACTGTTTGCTCACCCCTCCTGCTCGCTCCCCTTTTTCTAGGTCTACATACTTCTAACTATAAAAGAAAAGGCTTACAAGGACTTGGAGATGCTTTCAGATTTCTGAGATCAGAGTGTTTTCCCTATTGCAATAGTCTTTTTGAATAAAGTTTCTCCTTATCTAAGTCTATATTTGTTTTTATTTAAAGTTTCTACCCTAGAGTTTAAACTGCTGCTGTTACCAAATTATTCAGTTTTCACAATATATTTGTATATATATATAGTAAAGATATGTCATAAAATGTCTGAATATTTGTGTTTCACTGTAGAATTTGAAAACATTGATTTCTAGAGTCAGAACTAACTTCAACTATCAGCTGGCTACTTACTTGTTCATTAAAAATTTTCTCTATAAAATCTCTCATATGTTTAGTGTAATATTTAAATGAAACAATACATTAAGATTTTTCAGATTACCTCATACATAGAAAATATTCCATTTTAATTATTACTAATATGCATATTTCTCCATACTATCTAGTTTGTTTTGAATATCTCTTATTCACAAATAGTGAATAAAACACCTGCTTTATTTTAATAATTCTAAAATTTCAAGTAATAATTTTATATTCAAAATATTAAAAATTTATTATTTAATTGGAAATGTTATTTTTTATATTCAACTGAAAAAATAAATTGCAAAATTTCAAAACAATGTGAGTGGTGATTAAGGAAAAAGGGAATTATTCAACAATCTGTTATTGTATGGATACTTTTATACCAAAAAATAATGACATAACAAGATTACTAGTAAAACAACAGGTACATTATTAAGCAAAATGCTAATTTTGTAGCCTAAAATAATGGCTTATTCATCTTTTCTAATATGAATTCCTGCAAACAAATTGAATGTAAATTTGAAAGTAGCTGTATATATTTAATTGTATATTTTATGATCAAGAAAAAAGAATCTTAATGGAATTAAAATGAAACTGAAATCAGCTGACTTAGTTGATAATGGAATAATTCCAGTATTTCAACAGTTTTAGGAACTCTAGTATTACAATTTCAATATTATAGGTAAATTCTTGACTAGATTCGGGTTTAGGAGTGAACTATATCATTGCGGGTCTTGAGCACAAATTCCAGTAGATATATTATGAATAGATTATATTTCAATGCTGTTTTTTTAAGTGACTGGATTTATTTCTTTCATCATATTTCTATAATAAATAAAAATCATAAAATACTAAATGTTTAACTTTACTTCCTGAAGGAAAAAATGTTTGAACTTTAGCTTCTAAATTTCTACTAAGAAATCCACTCAGGTAAAATGAAATAAGTGGAAAATTAAATGTCCACCTTGAATGTTACAAAACACAAGCTACACAGCAACAACAAAAAATACATATTTCTACGAAAAAGATATTGTAAGATTAGTAATAATTATTTGATAAAAGTGAATATTTAGGAGCCAACTCTTAGTGATGATATTACCACACCTCTCATATCATTCTATTAATATTAGAGAAAATGGTGGCAATTTTTTAGTTTCGGTTTCATAACCTACATAATAACATTAAATGCAGATTCCCAGTAAACTCTGATGAATTATTTGACACCACTTAATAAGGAATAACTTTCTCTTGTGGGTTCTTCCCTAGTAGAACCTCTTTCAGATAGATTTGACCAGTCTGCCTCCCACTGAGTACAATGAATCTTTGAAAAAAAATGTGCTCATTGCCCTTCTGCGGCTATACTGATATTAAAAACAGATCAGTCTTTCAAAAGATGAATTGCAAAGTCCTGAAGACCACTGTAATTTTCCACCTCTAAAAAATCACTACTTTTCTTTCTCTAATGGCTATTAATATGATATCAAATTTGTGATAAAATTATAGAAAAAGTTACAGAACTATGGAAGACATTCTTTGGTCTTTCTAATAGCAAATCTTGTCTTTTTGGTAAATTATATTAAATAAATCAAGAGTGTAAATAATATATATTTTTCATAAATGAGCTATATATTTTAAAGTTTTTGCCTTGTATGCAAAGTATTAGTTTTTAATGAACACTGATAACATAAATTACTTCTCTATTTCCCAATAGGAACCTCCTGGTGAATTTGTGAACATGAAAGGAGAAAGTATAAAAGATATTTAAAATACTCAGATTGGAAATGGCAGTAGTATACTATTAGGGTCATGATATTGAAATATGTTTGTTTTTACCTAAAGAAAAATAGAGATTTTCTAGTTATCAGCTTCTCTATTTTCAAATTTTCTCCTTCAGAATTGTTTTTGAAACATCTTTTACACATAGAGCATTAAAACTACCATGGAGTACTATTCAGCTGTGTGTGTATGGAAACAATATTATAAAAATATCTGTGTAAGTGCAAGAGTTCTTTCAGTGACTAAAACTTCTAAATTACAAAAAATATTTTGGTTTACAGTACTTTTTCTTTTATACCAGGACATGAAATAGGGTGTATGTTACAATCTAAGGTATCTTAGAGTTGGTAAAAAAAAAAAGATATTTAAAAGTACTAGATAAGTAATGTGGAAGCCCCATTATTATTGTTGAAATAAACTAGGAGATCTTAAGAAATGAAAAGTTGTTCTTTATTAGTTGAAGTGTAGTAGAGAAGACAACATGCATAGAAACTACTTCAGAGTGATTAAGCAGAGAAGAGATTTTATAGGATTGTAGTGAAACGGAGATATGCTGAAGATATGTGAAAACATGCAGCAAAAATTCTGAGAATAACAAAAATAAAAAAAAAATCAAGCTCTCAGGCATACAGGTTAATAGCAATGCAGGATATTTGTTGACAAAAGCAAAAATAAAAATTAAGAAAAGAAATGGGAGGGAAAAAGGACCTCTGTAGTTCCCTTGGTAAATATATGTGTAGTTATTTCTCAGGAATTTAGCTTTTACTTGAGGTCAAGTGGAACCTTCTAGCTGAAGTGAACGAAGACTGGGGAAAAACGTTATGTGAACAAGGAAATTTACAACAGTTCTGGAAAATACAATTTTTGAGAATAGAGGCCAACCCACATGAAGAAGAGATAGCATATAGTTTTTACTTACTGTTGTATACCTAATGCCTAGGAGACTTGGAAACATAGTAGAAATTTAATAAATATTTAAATATTTCTTAGTGAATTTGGAATGAAAGAAAATATAAGTGAAGTTAGTATATAAAATATATATATTAATAAACTATGGTTTGTGGTATGCATGCATGCTTGCATTATAGTTGAATCAAAAGTTTGGTATTTGTTATCCTGTACATCAATGGAATAGATAAAGACATAATTATATGATTCATAATGTCAATCACATAAAGGAATAGGAGGAAGAACAGGAAAAGGAAAAGGAAGAAGAGGGAAAAAGAAGCGGGGAGAAAACTCTTCATCAAAAGAAGAAAAAAGTGTTTTTAATTCTATAACAAGGTACCTGTTTCTCACTCAGGTTATTATAAAAAAGACATTGTGTGATTTGGAGAATGGTATTCCCAATGGTATCAACAATACATACTTAAGGAAGTTTCATGGAAGTATTGCTTGAACTATTCCTCAGTTTTTGCAAATGGTATGTCAAAGCATAATTCAGTAAAATCAGTTTCATGGTGTTGTGAATGATTCTGTCTTCTTACATTGCTCTTTCTTGATGTGGATTAATGTAGAGGTCAATATTACTCTATTTATTTCTTTAGAGTTATTTACTGAAAGATAGGAGAGGGATAGCAAGCAATAGATGACTAGGTTCTGGCCCTCATAAAACTTGTAGTGTAGCATGTTCCCAGTTATTTTTCACTGAACACTACCGGTCCATGTGACATTAAGAAGTATTCCATGAAAATTAAGACAAATAAAGAAAAAACAGAAAACAGATTAAATTTAAGTTAATACATATTTGGTGGATGAAATAAAAGAATAAATGTTTATAAAATATACACCAAATCAAGGTATAAATTATTTCAAAAATTAAACCATTTATGCAAATTCAGCTTAAAGAATATTTCTAAATATCTCATTTCCCCAAAGTGTAATAAGGAAAATGAATTTCATTAATATTATTTTCTAAGATTTTTCATTGACTCAGACTTTTTAAATAAATAATTTTCCTAAATGTATGTAAGATTTATTTTTTTATTAAAACCTTGCTTTAATATTCTTATGTTAGCTGTATTACATGTCACATATACTATATACCCTGCCATTTATAGCAAAATCCCAGTATTAAGAAAATTGGTGACAGTGATTCTGTAAAGTGACATACAAATTATATAAAATTTGAGAAGTACTTAAAAATATTCTTCAATGATAATATTGAAAAAATGTGTTTTTATTTCAACTTTGTAGACTACAATATTCAGAAAATTTAAAATACATATACATGTATAAAAAGATTAACATTATTTATATTAGAATGCTAAAATGCTTAGTAAAATATTCTATGAACATATGCATTGTCAATTATGTAAATAAAATTTGTGCTCCAGAACGGTAGATTTTAAATAACAATATAAATGTACTCAATTTTAATTCTGTTTTTATCTTTTAATGATGTTTTCAACATTCCGTTAAAACATTACCTATTGGCTGGTCACGGTGGCTCACACCCATAATCCTAGCACTATGGGAGGTTGAGGTGGGAGGATTGCTTGAGCTCAGGAGTTTGAGACGAGCCTGAGCAAGGGTGAGACCCCGTCTGTACTAAAAATAGTAAAAATTAACCGGGTGTGGTGGTGCACACCTGTAGTTCCAGCTACTGGAGAGGCTGATACAAAAGGATCATTTGAGCCCAGGAGTCTGAGGTTGCTGTTTGCTAGGCTGAAGCCATGGCACTCCAGCATGGGCGACAGAGTGAGACTCTGTCTCCAAAAAAACAAACAAACAAACAAACAAGCAAACAAAAAAACAAATAAACAAAATAAAACAAAACAAAAACACACACAAAAAAACAACAAAAATTACTCTTGTGTTATACATTTATATATATGCTCTGATTTTAAGAATAGTGTATTCATTTTTGGAAAACTTCACAGGTGATATGACATATTCACTTGTATTCAAGATATTTGAAGATCTCATTTTGATAGGATTAAGTGAAATTTTCTCTGTGTCTTGTATACCTAACACTATTATCTCTCTCTTGTCTTTACTAGCATTCTTTCTTTGTTCTTTTTCTTTGGATTTCTGTAAAGAATGTATTCACCTTTATTTTCTTTTAATTTTTGACTACGCATTCCTCTGCATCTTTGTTGTGACATTCTTGATAGTTCTTTGTGGTTCTCTTCATCTAAATATTCTATTTTATTGATCTCTTAATCTTTTAAACCTATTCCACTGACACTGTCTCTTTTAATCTTCTCTTGGTGTTCCTTTTTGCTGTGGCCCTTGGTCTTTAGGTTTCATTTCTCACTTTATCAAAAATGACTCACTGTGTTGCTTTGTTTTATGATTAAGAATCTTAGATGAAAAATATTTTTATAGTAACTAGAAGAAAGTTGTCAGAGATTTATAACTTTGTAAAGAAATATACTAATTCATTAGTTTAGTGTCACATTCAATTTAATTATGAGGTGTTCTTCTGTGTTCACTGAAGTATTTCACATGAATAACAAATCTACTTGATCATGTATGGCCTTCCATAGGAAAACATAAAGATTCCCCAAAGCACAACCTGGGAGTAGGGCAATCCGGTTAACAGTTGCCTATAGTGTGAAGAGAAAAGGGAAGGGGTTAATGGCCTTATTCATATAAAACTTTCTTTTTATTTCTTTACAGTCTTAGACCTGTACATTTAATACTGTCAATAGCTCTGATGGCAATATTTCTTGAAAATAATTCATAAATTTATGAAATAATATTGCTAAATTTCACTAATTATATGTAATAAGAAACCAAAAATCGTTTGGGGTATATAAATCTCAAGCAGTCCTAGAAGCAGAGAGAACGAAGTCATGAAATATTAAAGTAAACATTGCAGGACAGAAGAACTACAGGTTACATCCTTTTGGCGTTAAATGCTTTGAAACTCAGGACCAACAGCTAGAATACAAAGCAGGCATATTTTTCTATAGATGAAATACATATTTATGCGTATGCATACATATACACACATATCTGACATACTATTTTCTAACCACTGTGCTAAATATTGTTAACATATAGTAGCATAATAAATGATTTTTACTTTAGTTCCTCTGTATTACTTTCAAATTTAAAACCATATTCACACCTTTGTGGAAAATCTCCCTAAAAGGAAAGCTCTGTGCTAGGATCTGATACCCACAGATGAGGAAAGTAGAGTGCTTGTTGCTATGGTGTGTGAACTCTAGAGAGGAAGAAAGGTGCAGACTCATAATGTAAACTGTGAGCAATGCTGCATTGAACAGGGAGGCATGAAATGTTTCGGGAATGGTATAGGCCAGGGAGACAATGAATATATATATTGCTATAACTACCCATTTTTAAAAGACTGAACAATTATACAGATAAATAATTTATGCTAGCCTATTGATTTTTGTAAAGAAAAAAAAATTTTGGTGGGGGGAGAGACAGTTATGGGTTGAATTTTGTCTCGCCCCACAATTCGTATAGCCCTAACTCCCTGTATTTCACAATCTGATTGTATTTAGAGATAGAACCTTTAACGAGGTAATTAAGTTACATTAGAGTCCTTAGGGTTGGCCCTATATGACTAGTGCCCTTTATAAAAAGAGGATATTAGGACACAGAGACACCAGACAAGCACACACACAGAGAAGATCTGTGTAAACATGCAGTGAGAAGGAGACCATCTGCAAACCAAGAAGCCGCCTCAGAAGAAACCAAATCGTCCCACAACTTTATTTCTTATTTCTAGTCCCCAGAACTATGAGAGAATACATTTCTGTTGCTGAAGCCACCCAGTCTGTGATATTTTGTTAAAGCAATTCTACTAATAAAAACTAAGACAGGCTTTATATAATCCTTTCAAAAAGAGTTTCAGCTTTTGTCTAATATTTTAACCATTGCTTTCATATATTTTGATTCATTTATTGATAACCATGAAGAAAATTTTAATATGAAATAATAGTACTTTTAATATATTGTTGTCATATGATAAACTTTTTTCCCTCAAAACACAAATCTGAACTCTTTGGGGGGAGAGATTTTCAGTAAAAAATTGTGCTAGTCTAAAATGTATGATTAGGCATTTAGGGGACAAAAAATGTATTTTGTGTTAAGGGACATGAATTTTTAAAGATTTTTGTTTCAAGTTCAGCAGAGCCCAGTTACATTGTTTTATTTTCGGTTCATTTTTTTCTGATTCATTCAATGCCTAAGGCAAGAACCAGATTTCTTTTTTGTGCTTTTAAGCTTCTGTTTAAAGGTAAGTAGTGGTCAACTATTAAGGCGGGATATCGCATATTACTTATTTATGTAATATCCACAGATTCTAGAGCAGGGCTTGGCATGCTAGGTGTCCATACTGAACTGATTTTGAATTAGTGCATATAGTATATATGTGTGTGTGTCTGTCTATATTTTTTGTTATATTGTCATTTTTCTTTACTTTCCTTTAACAATTTTTTACCAAAAGACATAACATAAATGGGTAGATAAAACTTTGTTGCACTAATCCTCTCAATGAGGTACTCAAGCATAGGCTGAGAGATGTTATGTAACATTGCCATAAAATCAATATATATATTTGACTTTCGGATTTCTAGTTCAACAGCTACTTTTTAGTGAACTTATACTGTATGTCGGATAACATGATTAATGCTTCATATGCACATATTCATAAAATGCACAACCTTATTCTCCTCGTCTTTTAATTAATTTTTGACAAATATTTTCCAACATGGTATATGTGCAAGTTCTTGTCACCTATAAAGCAATTACGTATAACTATAAACGATATTTGTATAAGGAATTTTTTTGTTTGTTTTATTTTATTCATGGCCTTGATTTAATACGGTGAAAGGATACAAAGCAAAATTAGCAAAGAGAAAGGTACATGTGGTAAAGTCTGGGAGAAACTAAGCACAAGAGTCCAGGAGTCCTCTCTGTGGAGTTACCAGGATGTGCTTAATTCCCCCAGCATCAAATTTTGACAACATATATGCAGCGTTCTCTGCCAGTTCTGAGTCTCACTAGAGACTCAGTACCTAAGTTTCTTATGGAAGCTGGACACATAGGCATCCTCTCCCTCATATATACCAAAATTCCAGACTCTCAGAAGGAAAACAGCTGTTTAGCATAAACCACATTGTTTGTTTAAACAGTTTAGGCACAGTGAGCTACTCTTGTGAGTTAGGGAATGGTGGGAACCTTCCCAAATCTAAGTTCCCAAATGCCAGCCAAGCACCAGCCTTGCAAGCAGGCTTTCCTAAGGATGGCAATTTCATGACTTCTATGTGAAAATTTTTCTCCACTGCAGTCATAGTCCCAACTTAATTTTTGGTGTCTTCTTAATTTTTTTTATTTCAGAATTTTATGGGTGTACATAGGTTTTGGTTACATAATTTGCTATTGCACAGTTTGACTGGAACTTGTAAGTGTGCCATTCAGTCAGTTAGTGTGCCTTGTACCCGATAGGTGCAAATTTACCCATTCCCTCCTCCTCCCTCCCACCTACTTGATTTCCCGTGATTTTTACTTTCATATGTGCACATAAGTGTTGATTGATTAGTTCCAATTTAGTATTGAGTACATGTGGTGTTCATTTTTCCCTGTTGTTACAAAAGATACTAGGTGACCATTTTTTTTATGGCTGAGTAGTGCTCCAAGGTATACATATACCACATTTTATTAATCCACTCATGTATTGATGGGCACTTGGGTTGTTTCCACATCTTTGCAATTGTGAATTGTGCTGCTATAAACATTTGAGTGCAAATGTATTTTTTTTTATATAAAATACCTTTTTTTTTCCCTTTGGGTAAATACCTAGTAGTGGGATTGCTGGATCAAATGGTAGGTCTACTTTTAGTTCTTTGAGATATCTCCATACTACTTTCCTTAGAGGTTGTACTAGTTTGCAGTCCCACCAACAGTGTATAAGTGTTCCTTTCTCTCTGCATCCACACCAGCATCTGCTGTTTTGGGACTTTTTGATAAAAGCCATTCTCAATGGAGTTAAGGGTGATATCTCAATGTGGTTTGGATCTTCATTTCCTTAATAATTAGAGATGTGGAGCATTTTTTTCATGTCCTTGTTGGCCATTAGTCTATCTTCTTCTTAAAACTTTCTTTTCATGTCCTTTGACCACTTTTTAATGTGACTATTTGAGTTTTTCTTGCTGATTTGCTTGAGTTATTTGTAGATTCTGGTTATCAGACCTTTATCGGATGTGTAGCATGCACGTATTTTCTCCCATTCTCTAGATTGTCTGTCTGTATTCATTGTGTCCTTGGCTGTACAGAAGTTTTTTAATTTTATCGGGTCCCATTTATTTATTTTTGTTGTTGCTCTGATTACTTTTTGGATCTTGTTCATAAATTTTTGCCTAGGCCAATGTCTATAAGAGTTTTTTCAACATTTTCTTCTAGAATTCTTATAGTTTCATGCCTTAGGTTTAAGTCTGTTATCCATTCTGAATTAATTTTTGTGAGAGGTGAGAGGTATGAATCCTGTTTCAGTCATCTTTCAGTCATTTACATGTGGCTATCCAATTTTCCCATCACCATTTATTGAATAGGGATTCCTTTTCCCAGTGTATGTTTTTTCCTGCTTTGTCAAAGATCCAATGTTAATATGAGGATGAATTCATATCTCTGTTCTCTGTTTTGGGAACATCCACAGATCTATGTCTCTGTTTTTGTGCTAGTACCATGCTGTTTCAGTTACTATAGCCTTGTAGTATAACTTGAAGTCTGGTAAAGTGGTGCCTCCTAAATTATTCTTATTACATAGGATTCATTAGCTATTTGAGGTCTTTCCTGGTTTCGCACAAAGGAAAGAATTATTTTTTGAGGTCTGCAAAAAATAAGGTTGGTATTTTAATGGAGATTGCATTGAATCATTAAATAGCTTTGGATAGTATAGACATTTTAACAATGTTGATTCTGCTGATTCATGAGCATGATATGTTTTTCTATCTGTTTACATCCTCTGTAATTTCTTCTGTCAGTGTTTCATAGTTCTCCCCATATAGGTCTCTCATCTCCTTATTTAAATGTATTCCTAAGTATTTTATTTTCTTTGATGCTATTGTGAAATGTATTGCATCTTCGATTTGATTCTCAGCTTGACTGTTATTGGCATATATGAAAGCTATTGATTTGTGTACATTGATTTTGTAGTCTGAGATTTTGCTAAATTCATTTATCAATTCCAAGAGTCTCTTGGTTGAATCTTTGGGATTTTCTAGAGTTTTCTATGAATTGGAGGTGGAAACAATGGAACTTTTGCCACTCCCTAGCTCTAAAAAAGAAAGGGGTTCCTGGAGTAGATGACAATCTATATTTAATAATTTTAATGCCAGTTATTCAAAGAACTAAAAAGGGTGTGCTGAGGTAAATTGCTGTGAATTATATAATATATAACAGATTGTCAAATATCAGAAAGAGGCCCAGGAGGTATTTTCCATAAAAGGAAAAAGAACGTCAAGAGAGTCAAGGAAGAGTAGATAAATAGGAGGTGAGGCACAGAGAAACTATGCAAAACATAAATACTAATTATTTATTTATTTTTGTTCAGACCGATGAAACCTCAAAGTCTCCTGTGGCCCCAAACTTTGAATAGAGTCTGCCACATTGTCTGATAAACAGTCTGTATTTGTTTTTTCATTTGTTGGAAAATAAGGATGAAAGATCATAGTTTTATTTCTGAAATAGCCTCACATGGAACAGGAAATGTTTGTTGCTCCAGATCCAAAAATAATACAAAAGTTAAATTCATATTAAAGTCATAAGTTCTTATGTAGATATGACCCACAAACAAACAAAAAGCACCTTAAACACCTTCCATTTACCACCAATCTCTGGAGAGGTTAGGAAATTATGAAAATAAGGAACTTCCTTATGAATGAGGTATAATGCAAAATATTTTGTTCAAACATGAAAGGAAAACTCATTGGAAACCTTCAAAATGTATTACTAAATTTATTGAATAATTTTTCTTTTCATCTCCTATATTCAAAATATTTAATATGTTATATTAGGTCCAAAATATGTGGGACTTTGGCAAAGCTTGATATGAGGTTTTATCCTTATAATGAATGCAATAGGAAGGCCTTGAAAAATGGAAACAGGAGATATAATGTGATCTGATTTGAATATTTCACAGATTAAAGAACACCTATTATATAATTGGGAGGAGGGTTAGAGTAGATTCTGGGAGCTCAGTAAAGTGGTAGTTCAGTAGTTGAGGCAGAGAAATATAGGGGCTTGGACAATATTGATGAAAGTGCTAAATTCTCACTACAGGTGAGTATGTGATGTGTGTGTGTATGCACGTGTGTGTATTTCAAGGCTGTAAAGACTGGTAGATAAAACATACTAATAAAAGAATCAGTAGGCATTAAGGAAAAAATGGCATGGAAATAAGACTTTAAAGGTAACAATTAGACATCTGGTTTCAGCTTTGACAAATAAAGAATTTGGAAGTCATCACTTTCATCCTTACAATAACAAAAATCTGAACAAACCGAAAGCCAGCAGCTTTTCTTGGAATCATCAGAGAACTGAGGTTTTCAGGCAAAGAAGCACCTTAAAATCTGGAGAGACAGGAAAATCCAGATGGTCACATCTTAGATCTTACCTGGAGCAGAAGTTAAGGAACAGGCTAAGGGTAGACTAGCACGAGAACAAGAAACTTCTAGGACCATAATTTTATGGGATGTCTCAAACTTCCATGGGCTTACCTCTAGGAATCCCATCAGGTTCTCATGGTAAAGATACGAAAAATATACCCTGTAGTTGTGACAAAAGAATGGAAAGAGTAATCATGTAAAATATGTGCAGAGTCATCTCTATAATACAAGCATATTATCCAGAGAAAAGACTTTGCCACTGCCTTATCATAGCTGGGAGAAGAAAACTACTCCCACTTCAGTCACTCCAGAACTCTTGTCTCACCCAAAAGGGGAAAAATACACATAAACAGTCAATAGGATGTGGAGCAACAGGAACTCTCATACATTGATAGCCAGGATGCAAAACGGTAGAGATACTTTGGAAGGCAGTTTGGCAATTTCTTATAAATCTAAATATAGTCTTACTGTAGCTCCTAGCAATCCCATCGCTAGGTATTCACTCAAGTGATTTTAAAAAGTATGTCCATTTTCCAAAGAAAAAATGCAGAAGGATGAGATACTTCCCATAAAATTCCTCATTTTTTCACATCTTATATGCTTTTAGGTAGGCTCTAAGGATGAAGTATACTTCTTCCTCACAGCCAGTTTCCATGCATGCACATGCTTCCTTTCTTTCTCATTTCCTCAGATATTTAGTTCAGCAAGATATCCATTATCTCTCATGTAGTCAACTCTCTTTTTCTATTAACAATTTCCTCAACTTGCAAATATCTTCAAAAGATATTTATCCAATAAACCAACCAGCCATGAAAACAAGTGATAGCAATAATTGACACACATATCCTCCCCATTTCCTCATTTTCCATTCATTGCTTGTCTTACTGCATTTTGCCTTTCTCAAAAAAAAAAAAAAAAAAAAAAAAACCCAAAAAACTACTGACAATATTGTTACTTTTGTCATCACTGGTCTCTGGAGTTCTAAGGTCAATGATTACTTTATTCCTTATTTTAATTGATCTGAGACTTATGACATCAGTTCTATTCCCTACTTTAAACTTTTTTCCCTCTTGTTTATCAAACATCATTCCTTAGCTCAGTTTTATTTACTAAGTGTCTATTCTATGTCTACATTATTCCAGGCAATGGAGCTTACATTATAGTTTAGTAAGGGATATAAATGATAAAACAATAATACAAAAAAATAAATTCACATTACATATATATATATATAATCAGGAGCCTCCTTTTATGTCAGTGTTTCTGTGATTATGAGTTCCATAAAGATACTTTTTAAAATTTCATTTTTTCTTTCATCATTTCTGACAATTGTGTGTAAAATCTTTTACATTACAATCCAGAGAGCGTCAGTACATGTTCATGAACATTACACTGGCCTAAACTGTGAACTCCTATTGGGTGAAGAGGCATCATG